>NC_133656.1:53816407-54163286 GCF_009905375.1 Apium graveolens
AATAGGTAAGTTGTGAGAATATATTATAATGAGGATTATTATTATTTATGTAGGATCTTGAGACGAGGGAAAACTTGCCATAAAGGTCGAGTGAAGCTCCAGTTGCTCCTACCAGTCAGACCAGACCAGCCTTTCTCAAAGCAAGTGATTCAACTTGTCCTTCATATTTACTGGTAATAGTTCATACATTGCTGCAACTATCACGTGTCATTTGATATATTAAATCAAGCATATCTTATATTTATCTTTGAATTATATAAAAATTCCATGAACCCTCGAGTACGTATTGCAAAGTGGTCTTATCATGATAGTATATTAAAGTAATTCGAATGCCATGATAAAAGAAAGGGTAGTTATAACTCTTGGTTGATTCTCTTGATTAACATGCTGATGATTCCTAAGTATTGATATCTCATCCTGATACTTGAACCCCTATAGAACATTACCTTGAACTCTAAAAGCCAAATACTTATCAAAGTGATTCCTCATTGATTGATACCCCTCTTTCTTACCCTGAAGCGTGACAATTCTGATATATCCTGAGTAAAAGATTATTTCTGCATACCTTAACACCCTTAGTATTCATGAAGCTTATCTTCTTGATGATCCAGCACTTGAACCCTGATGAGAAACCATTGCTTTAAGCCCAATTTGGCATTACCCTTTATAATATCCAATAGCCTCACTAAATCCCCTTGTCCAATCTTTGATATATGAAAACCATTCAGTTACTTTAATAGAGTATAGTTTTGTGAATCATGGCCCTGAGATTTAGTACCATATTTCCCGTGTTTCGAGTTGATCTATAATCCCTTGATAAAAAAATGTTTACTGTAAAAGAGATTTTGTTATAAATCGGCATCAGTTTTTGAAATAAATAAAATGTGGGTTTTCAGTCCCAAAGGGGGATAATTGTTTTCTTTGAATAGTGGATCTGGACTGAGACGCGAGTCCTTTCCACACTTATATTAGGCTTAAAAGTTGCCTAGGGATTCCCATTAATGTTTTAGAACCCAGCGAGGTTCGGGATTACTTCGTGGCTGATCACCGGCTGTAATCCGTAGCGTCATAAAATAATTTTGATTAAGATATGATTTTTTTTTAAATTGTTTGGATACCAACAAAATGATGCCATCACCCAAAGTTTTATCTCTCATTATCATTGGTCATGTCCTCCCATTGACATTCTTTAATATATATCTCTCGATTTATGTTTTGTATCATATTGTTTAGCACTTGTTGAGCATTTGGCTCACTCCTTGCTTTACCCTGATATTACAGCTAGAAGTTATGGTTAGATTCAAGCAGACTGCCCGTAAGACCTGTGATGCTGATGCCTATGCTCGAGCTCAGGTAGAATAAGTGATAGTAGTTTGTGTGAGGACTCGATATTTAAAATCAGTTGTAATAGATGGTAGTGTTGGGCTGTTCCAAACCCTAAACTGTAAGATCTTGGATTTGGGTATGTTTATTTAATATTAAATGTTGTAATAGTTATATTTAATTTGATGTTTAAGTTGGGGTGTGACACTTATGGAGGAAGCATCTTTTTAAGCTTAATCCTTATATTAAGATGTTAACTAAGTGCATTAATCTTGCACTAATTGACCCTCCTCCTTGCCTCTTGCATTACTTAGTCGTTTAATTATTTTACGACTCGTTTATGGTTCATTCTCGTTGATCGTTTGAGGGATCATATCTGGGATCTCATTACTTGGGTTCCCCTAAACCTTTCTCAATATTTCATATTCCTTTTATGGTCCTCTCTTATAATCCTTGAATTTAAATCCTTTTAATCATGTTACCTTATACTCAATTCTTTCGGTATCTGGTGGATTTTTGGGAAAAATCAAAGTGTTCGAATTTGGATTCTGACGATCTTTACATACACTTATATACCATATGGAGTACTAATAAGATCTCAGAATATCAATAAAAGAACTCCTACATAGTGTGGCATGAAAAGTTTTCTTAATCAGCAAAATCACTATTCATCAGTGTTTCAAAGATTCCAAAAATTGGGGTTATTACAGTCTCCCCTCCTTAAAAGGATTCCGTCCCGGAATCAGATAGAAAATGAATAGGGATACTTTCTTAGCATTGCACTTTCTAACTCTCAAGTCAATTTTCCCATATTGTGGTTCTACCACAAACTCTGACTAGTTTGATAACCCTTCTCCTAAGCACTTGTTCCTTTTCAATCTATAACCCTTCCTGGTTGCTCCATATAGGTTACGTCTGGTTGCATGTCTATGCGCTCATACGCCCCTATTTGTCTGGCATCCGAATTACACTTCCTTAACATTGATACGTGGAACACGTTATGAACTTGCTACATGTTCGGGGGTAGGGCTAGCTCATATGCTAACTTCCCAATACGTCTTAATATATCCAAGGGTCCAACAAATTGTAGACTTAGCTTTCCTTTCTTTCCGAACCTCATCAATCCTTTCCAAGGGATACCTTTAACATCACTAGGTCCCCTATTTCATAATACTCTGTCTTTTCGAGTCAAATCAGCATACTTCTTATGTCCATCTTGGGCTACTACCGGCCGTCCTCTGATTATATCTTATATATCCTTGGTCCTTTGGACTACTGCGGTTCCGAGCATCTTGCGTTAGAGCAACTTCATCCTAACATAAGGGAGATCGACATTGTCTTCCCTCAAGGATCTCATAAGGAGATATCTCGATACCTGACATAGGATCTATTGTCGTGAGAAAACTCAATCCGCGTTAAGTGATCATCCCAAATTCTTTCAAGTCTATTGCACAGAATTTCATCGTAGCTTCTAGAACTATAGCTTTTGCTTCTCAATACCCATTCTTTTCCAGTTCATAATTGTTACTATCTTCCATACATGATACTATTCTAGATATACCTTTACCCGCTAGATTTTTATAACCTCTTAATAATCGCGTCAACCTTAGTATCACGGACGGAATACCACCTTACTTGGTACACTTCATCTCTAGATGCCTCCATCTTCGAAAGCTTAGTCCTTCGTATAGAAGTAAAAGAATTTATTGAGAGATCACTATGATCATGAACACTTGTTCTATTGCATAGTTAGTACAGAAGGTGGCTAGCCTTTAGTACTTGACAAGCAATTAAACAATATGTGGTATCCTACTAGGCTTCTATCACACAGATAGATAGTCATTCGGAAATACCTCCCCTTCTGGAAGGGTTGTTCTTCTCAGCTTATATGAAATGAAAAGGAGAGAAAAGAATGAATTGAAGAGAATTGTATATATGTAAAATATACTGCCACAAAATATCTGGCTTGGAATCTACCTCTGAACTATAGAGGTTTGTCATAGGAGAACAAAACATATATGTATATATATCAACATCAAGTATTATAGCATCGCATTTCACATGCCTAAATATTTATGTTATTCCGTCCATCATTCTATGGACCCATGCTCTTGCTCGAGCTCATAAACACTCACCATTAAAACTCCCTTGACAACAAAAATCGAATCTAGGATTTCATTCTAGACATCATCGTTACTAGAATTCTATGCTTGCACCGCAACCTTCCTCGCATAGTAATACGACTCTCTATTGATAAGAAGGAATAAGTATTCAATAGGTAGATAATCTACTTAATTAGTCTATCAATGATAACTTATACACCACCACGACCCGATTAGTGGTACTCAATCTCAACATCCATTCCAATACAACTCTCACGGTTGTAAGTAATCGGCTCATTACTCATAGAATCATTCCTGCATTACTATGGTCCACTGTTAACCTACTGTAGTCGTTCGTTTTCCATGAAGTCTTAATAGCTAACCATACGGAGTCCATACCTGCCGTATCGGATTCTTCTGAGGAGGTAACATAATTACCATTCATGATTCATGAAGAACACTCTAGATCTTGATGTACATACATGACATGAAGCAGATAAAATTGTAGAAGAGTTTCAATCAAAGCAACGATAGCAGGTTAATACCATTTTTAATCATATGCCTTCGATAGAAGACTTAACTCAAAGGTTCGTTTAGTCCTTTTGAAACATGGTCCTGACTTATTCTCAAGATAGTACCTTCTAAGATATGTAGCCCGCTCACAGCGTTAACATGAATTAAATCTTTACCAAACTACTATTATGGTTGAGTATCGCACAATTCGTCAGAAGGAATGTCAATCTTTCACACCATAATATAACCTTCACGATTTTAACCATCATCAATGTACTCCTCTGGCACGAGCGCCTATAATTGCCCTCTTACACTTAAAGTGTTCTTTGCACAATATGATCTTCTCCAATAATTCGGGCTGTATTGCAATCTCAAACAGCTTTTCGGTACCGGCTCCGGTTACCTTCACTTCCATTTCCATTTTCTCAAAATCTCTTATCAACTCTCCCAAAGACAGTTTCATCTTGAGTCTCTCTTTTATACTAAGGGCATTAGCCACCATTTTGGCTTTCCCTGGATGATAAAGAATCTCATAATCGTTTTCCTCGATTAGCTCTATCCACCTCCTCTGGCGCATGTTGAGCTCTTTCTGCGTAAAAATGCACTAGAGCACTTATGTCTTGTGTAAATCTCGCACTTCTCTCCATACAAGTAGTGCCTCCAATCTTTAGGGAAAAACTATTGCCCCGAGCCCAAGCTCATGGGTGGGGACATCGAATTTTATATTCCCTTAATTGTCTTGACGCGTACGCGATTACCTTGTTGTGCTGTATAAGAAGCACCCTAATTCTTTATGTGAAGCGTCATTATACATCACAAAATCTCCTTTTCCATCCGGCAACGCCAACATAGTAGCCGTCACCAACCTTTGCTTTAGTTCTTAAAAGCAGTTCTCGCATTTCTCTGTCCATTCGAACTTCTGAGTCTTACGAGTAAGCCGTGTTAAAGGGGCTACTATCTTTACAAACTTGAACGAACCTCTGGTAGTGACCAGCCAATCCTACCTCTGGTAGTTGCCCTGACCATGGTCATCAATTCCTCAGTGGTCCTTTATTCATTCTTGTCAGGATCCTCCACGGAATCCTTCTCAGCAATAATTCCTTCTAGGACAACATCTTTAACCGCTACATCCTCAATATGAACATCATCCGGTCCCATGTTAGGACGCTCTATCGAATCCATAATCTGATCTCCAATAATTAAAAAAACATCATCGCGTTGTTGCTCCTCAACCTCAGGGTTCGAAGTCCCGCAACCATATATGATAATGAACTACGCTTTTATCACGATATTTATAAGGGTTCCCATAAGGGTTTTAACTGTCAGTACTACGTTAGGTAGTCCGACTATGAACTTGGCAAGAGTTCTTATTTATCTTAGTGAACTTATTATTTTAACGTCACTTCATCTCTGAGGTTTATAACGCTTAGCTCTGATACCATTTATGTAACACCCCCAAATCCGGGGTCGGGGATCCGGGTTGTCACGAGTTCCATTTCCATTAATAATACTTAATCTTAATAATCAACCAACTACTGCGTACTGTGACCCCACAATATACACACACACACCACAAGTTATAGTCTCAGAGATGAATACCAAAAATAACACAAGTCATTTTATTCCACAATTATAAGTCATTACACCTCAAAAGGGTTTCTGAATAAATTTACACATTCTTTGCCATTATTACAATTCATAAATATACATAAGTCTGGTACAACAAAAGTTGAAAGTCTAGCCTATTGGTAGATCCTACCTCAGCTACAACGGCATCAACGCCTACAGGAAATTGCAGAACGTTTCCTATCCGCTCGCGAATTGGGAGCTTGATCCTGTTCATCTTGTCTATATGTTGTTGTGTGATGAAAGAAGAAAGCAAGGGTGAGCAACAAGCCCACCGAAATAATATGTATTATAATTAATAATATATGAGCATTCTCATAGTACTCATGAAAGTCTTGGTCAAGAAGAAATGAACCAAGTTTGTTATTTTAATGCGACGAAGTCGCAAAATATTCAGTATACATATATACTTCTCAAATCTTTGAAATCTTCTGACATGTATAATATACACAGAGTTCGAGTTTATAACTGTATAAAATATCGTTGCAAGGTGATCTCATATATCTAACCTTGTCTCAACATTTTTCTGAAAATCTTTGTCATGCATAAGATAATCATTTACTAGATATAAGTTGAAAAGATGAAGTTACAAGATACTCCCATATACTTATATCTTTTCCAAATACTACTTGAACTACCACCGTTCAAGTTATAATTAGTTTCAAAAGTTCATCACAGAGATGAGACTACAAGATAATACTTGAATAGATTCAATCTTTGAAATATTATTGAATGAAATGAAGTTACGAGATACTTCATTAAGTCCCGATATATATATCCATATATATCTCTCATTAATTTCCTAAAAACCTTTGTCATGTAAAGTATGAACAGAGTTGCAATATCCAATGAATTTGGAAAGAAAATAATTTTAGCATAAACCCGATATCTTGCTGATCAGGCAAAGATACCAATAAGTAACCTTTTCTACTGTAGATGGATGAATTCCTCGTCGGTCATCACCCTGGCCGCATTAGAACCTCGCGCTAGACCGTTACCCGGCCACTCACGCGTGGATGGACTGTCACCCAGCCTCTTACACCTTCATAGACCGTAACCCGGCCTGTCGCTTATGCCGACTCAATTAAATGGACTTACTTCCCGAACGTTGGGCAAGTAATCAAATTTTTTTTTCAAAATAGCAACCTCGTTGCGAATGTAAAATACACCACAGAGCCGGATCCCTCAGATTTTGAGCGAGTATTTATATCCCCTTCGAAAGGATGATCTTAAATATAAAAATGAGTTTTGGGATCCGCCCTAACTTTTAAAAATCATTTTGAAGACTTGAAAATATTTTTAAGAATGTTTGGAGTAATGCTGATTTAATGAAATAAATCAGTCCCGATATATTAGAAAATATCTGAATATTATTATTTAAATAATATTCCCATAAGGATAACCTTTATAAAAAAAATAATTGAAGTAGAAGTTTTAAAACTCATACTTGAAATGAATAATAAATAACCAAAGATATACTTATGCGAAAGTACGATCTTTATTTGAATAATCAAAAATAAGTTTGATTATTGAAACATTATTCTTTAATAAAATAAAGAATATTATTTAATAAATAAGCGGAGTCATAAGTCCATGAATGAATATTCAAAATAATATTCATTAAACAAAATAAACGGAGTCATAAGTCCTCGAATGAATATTCAACTAATAATATTCATTAAATAAAATAAACAGAGTCATAAGTCCTCGAATGAATATTCAACTAATATTCATTAAATAAAATAAACGGAGTCATAAGTCCTCGAATGAATATTCAACTAATAATATTCATTAAATAAAATAAACAGAGTCATAAGTCGTCGAATGAATATTCAACTAATATTCATTATTTAAAATAAAGTTATCGAATAAACCTTATTTGATTAATAGTTTTGAAAACTATATCTATATATATATATATAAATATATATATAATATACTCGGGAATATCGACTCCCGGTTTAGAAAATATTCACCTTTGGGTCCCCTATACTGAGGGTATACGCAACTACTGATTATCTCTAGCATAGGTATTATGCAACTTATAAGCTTTTGAATCAACAATTAGATATCAAGATTACAAAACAGGCATGCATATAAATATCATATCACATGCTCCAATATATCGCAAGACCTTGCTAATAATAATCATGCACTTATCACAAGATAATGCATATACATATATACATCACAACAACATTATAACGGGTAGAAAACTTGCCCGAGTGTTCCCGGTTAGACTTAAGCTTAGAGTAGGTCCGATAACCTATGAACAACAACATAAGTCGGAATTAAACCACGGTCGCTTAAGAAACTACACTTTAACCAATTGAACCCTAACATTTGCTTATGGTCACTTCTACGCTTAACGAATCACATAAGTCGTTCGAGTACCCTTGGCTCCACCATTTTTAATAAATTAACCATTAAGAATTTTAAGGCGATTCTTTCGCGAGTACCCTACCCACTTCCTAATCCACTTTACATAATTGTTTCATACTCCAATTAGTCATTTAAGGGCCTTAATCAAGGTTTCAAAGTAAGGCGAGGGGTAATGGTTCGTTCACAAAACGACATTACTTAAAACGATCGTTTCTCCTAAACCGTACATCGGAACCAAGTGATCCACATATCAAAACGAAGCTTACGACATGCTCTAGCTAAAAATGGCAATGTTACAGATTTGTTATTGATTTTTCTGTCTTGAACACTAAGAACAAGTAGTTGAATAAAAATGGGCATTACGACGGCTATATTTACGACTTTTCCAAATTTCTCACTACACCAAAACCTCACCAAACAACCCACAATCATTAACACATCAAAACCTCAACTAAATAATACTATACCAGTCCTTATTCTTCAGATTCTTCATCTCAACCAACCACAATCAAGTTTTATTAACTATAACAAGATTCATTCACCAAATCACTCCAAATCCAAATCAAACTACTAATAATCAAAGGTCATGCTTCTCATTTAGAAAACCAACCATCAAAATCACTAATAATCAAAGTAAAGGATAGGGTTTGAAGTTTATACCTTCCTTGGGAGGTGTTAAGTTGCTAGGAAGCCTTAGGGAGCCTCCTACAAGCTTGATCTTTCCAAAGAAATAAAGAACACAAAGTTAGGCTTTGAAGTTTCTAAAAGTCCGATTGAAAGAACTGTAAAAATTAGGGTCTTACCGTACTTATTTGGATGAGACTTGTGAACAAGTGTTGTAGGCCATCTCAATACCTTTCCAACGAGCTATAGAACACAACATTTGAGTGAGAAATGAAGGAGATACAACAGTTTTAATGTGTTGGTTCTGTTTTGGCCGAGAGCAATGGAAATGGGGGAGGAAGATGAGAGCTTGTGTTGACTTGAACTTGTGGTGGAAATGAAATGATTTTAGGATATTTACTTGACTAGTTGTTTTGTTTAAATTAGTGGAAAGTGACATAAGCATGGTGATGTCATCAAGCTTACATAATCCTTGTCACTTGTCTCATCCTTATGGTGGAAGCATCTTTTTAAGCTTAATCCTTATATTAAGATGTTAACTAAGTACATTAATCTTGCACTAATTGACCCTCCTCCTTGCCTCTTGCATTACTTAGTCGTTTAATTATTTTACGACTCGTTCATTGTTCATTCTCGTTGATCGTTTGAGTGATCATATCTGGGATCTCATTACTTGGGTCCCCTAAACCTTTCTCAATATTTCATATTCCTTTTATGGTCCTCTCTTATAATCCTTGAATTTAAATCCTTTTAATCATGTTACTTTATACTCAATTTTTTCGGTATCTGGTGGATTTTTGGGAAAAATCAAAGTGTTCGAATTTGGATTCTGACGATCTTTACATAAACTTATATTCCATATGGAGTACTGATAAGATCTCAGAATATCAATAAAAGAACTCCTACATAGTGTGGCATGAAAAGTTTTCTTAATCAGCATAATCAGCAAAAATACTATTCATCAGTGTTTCAAAGATTCCAAAAATTGGGGTTATTACATTCTTGCTATATTGTTAAGGAACTAACAACTGGTATCAGAGCAAGCTCTTAATCTACAAAAAGTTTAAAGATCAAAACAATTCAGCAAGATGAACAAGAAAGATGTTGGAGTCAAGATTCCTTTTCTTGATAAAGATAATTACCATCATTGGAAGGTAAAGATGCATCTTCATATGCTTTCTCAAGATGAGGCGTATGTGGACTGCATAGAAAGAGGCCCTCATGTTCCAATGAGAGCTGCTACAGGAAACGAGCCATCTGTTCCAAAACCAAGGCATGAATGGTCTGATCCTGACATTGAACAAGTCAGGAAAGATAAAAAGACCATGAACATTCTATTCAATGGTGTTGATGCAGACATGTTTGATAACATCATCAACTGCCAAGGAAGTTTGGGACACAATACAGATAATTTGTGATGGCACTGAGCAAGTTAGAGAAAATAAAATGCAGCTCATGATTCAGCAATATGAGCATTTTTACAATGAAGAAAGTGAGTCACTCACTGACATTTTTAGTAGATTCCAAAAACTACTAAACGCTCTTAAGTTGCATGGAAGAGTCTATCAGACTAAAGACTCCAATCTGAAATTTCTCAGATCTCTTCCAAAGGAATGGAAACCAATGACAGTCTTATTAAGAAACTCACAAGATTATAAGGAGTTTACTTCGGAGAGACTGTATGGCATTCTGAAGACCTATGAGCTTGAGATAGAGCAAGATGAAAGAATGGAGAGAGGAAAGAAGAAAGGAAGATCCATTGCACTAGTTGCTGATCTAGAAAAGGAGAAGGAAGTGAAGATGGAATCTGTAGAATCAACTTCAAAGGTCTGTGAGAATAAGGGTAAGAGGCTAGCTGTAGAAAGTGAAGAATCATTGAGCCAAGATGACATGGAGGACATTGATGAGCACCTAACATTTCTTTCAAGGAGATTTGCCAAGCTCAAGTTCAAAAAGAACTTTGGAGCAGCCAAGCCAAATAGAAACATGGTGGATAAGTCAAAATTCAAATGTTTCAAATGTGGCTTGGCAGGGCATTTTGCAAATGAGTGTAGAAAGTCAGATTCCAGTAAGAAAAGGTTTGAGTCTGTAGATTACAAGCAAAAATACTTTGATCTACTCGAACAAAAGGAAAGGGCTTTTATTACACAAGAGAATGACTGGGCAGCTGATGGTTTGGATGAAGATGAAGATGTCAGCTATGTCAATCTAGCCCTTATGGCCAAGTCTGATGAAACAGAGACAAGTTCCTCAAGCAATCAGATAATCACTACAAACCTTGCACATTTATCTAAAGCTGAGTGTAATGATGCATTAAATGAAATGTCTACAGAATTGTATCATTTGCGTGTTACACTTAAGTCTCTCACTAAAGAAAATGCTAAAATCGAAGAAAACAACTTGTTTTTAAGTGAGAGGAATAATGTGCTTGAGTCTCAATATGTTGAGTTTGAGAAATTAAAAATTGAGTGTAAGATTGCCAAGGAGGAATTAACTGAGTCCTTGAAAAAGGAAGAAATTTTGAAGAAGTAGCTCGATCGTGAACAAGAGGTGATTAAAGCATGGAAAACATCCAGAGATGTCCATGCTCAAATCACCAAGGTTCAAGGAATTGAGTCTTTTTGTGATGAAGCCTGGAAAAAGAATAAGGAGAAACTAGAACCTATTTTGGTAGATGGGTTGTTGAGAGATGTAGACTCGATGGATGATGAGGACTATCCATCAGATAACAAAAAATGTTATCCGTCGAATGATAAAAATCCTCATCCGTCGGCTGTAAGCAAACCCATTAGCAAAGCCAAATTAATCAAGCTAAATGAAAAGTATGGGTCTGTTTCCAAGAACTTTGTTTCAGGAGAGTCAAGTCAAGCTAAGAAAGGGAAAAAGGCTAATGTTGGTCACATGACTGTCAAACAGTTAAGTGACAGACTTGAGAAGATAGAGGTAAAAATAGAGACTAAAAAGAAAAATAATAGGAATGGTAAAGTAGGGATTAACAAACACAATAACTACACACCTGATAAATATGCCCCCAGAAAAATCTGTGTCAAGTGTGGTAGTGTAAATCATTTGTCTGTTAATTGCAAATCTGCCATGCCTACTCCCATGTCTGTTCAGCCTCAATTTCCTAACATGAATGCCATGCCTCCCATGCCTTTTAATACTATATCTACACATAATATGAATGCACAGTTTGCTAATATGCCATTTGCACCTAATCCATACTATGCTGCATACAATATGCCTCAAATGCCATTTAGCATGCCTTACTGGAATAACATGTTTACACCAAGCATGCCATTTCCTGTTAGCCATAACATGCATGATAATTCTGTTGTATTTAGTGGTTTCAAAGGTACAACCCAATTAACTAAGGAAGAATCTGAAATTCCTAAGTCAAATGAGATAAGACCTAAGAAACAGAAGAAGAAAGCTAACAAGGCAGGACCCAAGGAAACTTGGGTACCAAAATCAACTTGATTTGATTTTGATGTGTGCAGGGAAATAGAAAGAATCTTTGGTACTTGGATAGTGGCTGTTCAAGACACATGACTGGTGATTCTACCCTGCTCACAGAGTTTAAGGAGAGAGCTGGCCCAAGTATACTTTTGGAGATGACAGCAAAGGTTATACTATGGGATATGGCTTGATTTCAAAGGACAATGTCATCATTGAAGAGGTTGCCTTAGTGGATGGTCTCAAACACAATCTGTTGAGTATCAGCCAGCTTTGTGACAAAGGCAACTCAGTAACCTTCAACAAAGAAGCCTGTGTTGTGACTAATAATCAAAACACCAAAGTGGTTCTCACTGGTGTGAGAAGAGGAAATGTGTACCTAGCTGACTTCAACTCAACTAAAGCAGAATCTGTAACTTGTCTTCTCAGTAAAGCAAGTCAAGATGAAAGTTGGCTATGGCACAAGAAGCTATTCCATTTAAACTTCAAGACCATGAATGAGCTGGTAAAGAAAGAACTAGTAAGAGGCATTCCTCTAGTGGAGTTTACAAAGGATGGACTGTGTGATGCCTGCTAAAAAGGAAAGCAGATCAAAGCATCATTCAGGAAGAAACTTGATTCAGCAATTGAAGAGCCTCTGCAACTGCTTCACATGGATCTGTTTGGACCAGTCAATGTATTGTCTATTTCAAAGAAAAGATTTTGCCTAGTAATTGTAGATGATTTTTCAAAGTTCTCTTGGACATATTTCCTAAAGTCTAAAGATGAGGCTAGTGAAATAATCATCAATCACATAAGGCAAGTTAACAATCATCCTGATTTCAAAGTTAGAAGAATCAGGAGTGACAATGGAACTGAGTTCAAGAACTATGTCATGAGAGCATTTTGTGAGGAAAATGGGACCTTGCATGAGTTTTCAGCAGCAAGGACTCCACAACAGAATAGAGTAGTGGAAAGAAAGAACAGATCTCTTATTGAAGCTGCAAGGACAATGCTTGAAGAATCAAAATTACCAACATATTTCTGGGCTGAAGCTGTAAACACTGAATGCTACACTCAGAACATCTCTCTGATTAATCAAGCAAGATGCATAACTCCTTATCAATTGTTCAAGAACAAGAAGCCAACTCTAAACTTTCTTCATGTCTTTGGTTGTAAATGCTATATTCTGAGAAATCAAACTGATCAAAATGGGAAGTTTGATGCTAAAGCAGATGAAGGAATTTTTGTTGGATATGCTGTTGGTAAAGCATATAGAGTCTACAATCTAAGAACCAACATTGTTGTGAAATCTATACATGTTGTGTTTGATGATAAAAAGATTGAAGGACTGAGAGATGGAGATTACCATGAGAGCCTCAAATTCGACAATGTTGAGATGGTCAGTGATGGAAGTGATGATGAAAGTGATCAAGAAACAGTGTCTAAGGATAATGCAGACAAATCTACCACCAATGAAGCATAAAACTCAACATCCGTCGAGTTGCAAAATGCTTCATCCAACGGAAGGCAATCTGTGTTATCCGTCGGTAGACAACCTGCCTAATCCGTCGGTACTCAAAATTCACCATCCGTCGGGTTACCAAATGGAGCAGGAAGTCAAGGCAGATCACCCATAGAAAGCACCCCAATCTCAAATCAAAGATCCACAAACTCAGGGGGAGTTTCTAGCAATCAAAACTCAATCACACATCAAGACAACATTGAGGTCTCTTCATCTAGGGCTAATCTACCTCAACCAAGGAAATGGACAAAAGATCACCCCTTTGAACTGATTATTGGTGATGTTTCTTCCAGAGTTCAAACCAGGAGAGCAACTCAAGAAGAATGTCTATACAGCAACTTCCTGTCTAAGGAAGAACCAAAGAAGGTAGAAGAAGCCTTGTTAGATCCTGATTGGATTTTAGCTATGCAGGAGGAGCTAAACCAATTTGAAAGGAATAAAGTTTGGAAGCTGGTACCCAAGCCTACAGGAAAGAATCCAATAGACACCAAATGGGTATTCAGAAACAAGATGGATGAAAATGGCATAGTAGTAAGGAACAAAGCCAGATTGGTTGCTAAAGGCTATTGCCAACAAGAAGGAATAGATTTTGATGAAACATTTGCTCCTGTTGCAAGACTTGAAGCCATCGGAATCTTCTTAGCCTATGTAGCCCATGCCAATTTCAAGGTCTATCAAATGGATGTCAAAAGTGCCTTTCTGAATGGAGATTTGGAGGAAGAAGTGTATGTTAGTCAACCTCCTGGCTTTGAAGATCCAAATTTTCCAGAGTATGTCTATTATCTACTGAAAGCACTTTATGGACTGAAGCAAGCATCTAGAGCCTGGTATGACACTTTATCAAAGTTCCTTTTGGAAAATCACTTCACAAGAGGTATTGTAGATAAAACTTTATTTTTCAGAAATGTTAATGGCTCTAGCATACTTGTTCAAATTTATGTAGATGATATTATTTTTGGCTCTACAGATGAGAAACTTTGTAAAAAGTTTGCCAAACTGATGCAAAGTATGTATGAAATGAGTATGATGGGAGAACTAACTTACTTTCTTGGTTTACAAGTTAAGCAAGTTAGTGATGGAATATTCATTAGTCAAACTAAATATATTTTTGCTCTTTTAAAGAAGTTTGATCTAATGGATTGCACATCTGCAAAAACTCCCATGGCCACTGCAACTAAGCTTGAACTAAACACTACTGAAAAGTCTGTGGATATTTCAAGCTATAAAGGCATGGTTGGCTCACTTCTGTACTTAACAGCTAGTAGGCCAGATATAATGTTTGCTACATGTTTATGTGCTAGATTTCAGGCTGATCCTAGAGAGTCTCACTTGATAGCTATTAAGAGAATTTTCAGATATCTCAAGGGAACACCAAAACTTAGCATTTGGTATCCTAGAGATTCTGGTTTTGATCTAACTGGTTATTCAGATGCAGACTATGCAGGTTGCAGAATTGATAGAAAAAGAACAACAGGAACTTGTCAATTTCTAGGAAACAAGCTTGTGTCCTGGTTCAGTAAAAAGCAAAATTCAGTTTCTACCTCTACCGCTGAAGCTGAATATATTACTGCTGGCAGTTGCTGTGCACAGATTTTATGGATGAAAAATCAATTGCTTGACTATGGTTTGCAAGTTGAGAGGATTCACGTTTTCTGTGATAACACAAGTGCAATTATCATCACTGAGAATCCAGTGCAACATTCAAGGACAAAGCACATAGACATCAAGTACCATTTCATAAGGGAACATGTAATGAATGGTACTGTAGAGTTACATTTTGTTCCAAGTGAGAAGCAACTTGCAGATATATTTACCAAGCCACTGGATGAATCCACCTTTTCTAGGTTGGTAAGTGAGTTAGGTATGCTTAATTACTCTTGAATCTATCTAAGTTATTTTGCAAGTTGAAATGTAGCCAGAAATTTAACTGATTTTTAAGTCATGATTGAAATTTTGGCTAAGTCAAAATTTGCATCTCGACGGATGACCCTTATCCATCGAGTTAAGTCATCCGTCGATATACAATGTGCAGATAAAAGTCAATTACTTTTCTGGAATCTTTTAAAACTCGACGGATAACAGTTTATCCTCATCCGTCGAATTGTCTAAATCTTAACCGTTAATTCCCTGAACATTATCCATCGAGTATACTTATAGTTTGTAAGTATTACACGACGGATAATGGGTGGAATTTTTACAGTTTATTTTTAAACGACTATTTTAGGCAATTTCTATTGGGTAATTTACTTTTCTTTATTATTTTCATCTATTGTTTTTGAGGGAGTATAAAAGCTTATTTCATTCCAATTATTTTCTTTTATCATTCTCAAATTCAACTGCTTTTATTTTATTCTCTCTCAAGCAAATATCCTCTTTCTCTTCAAGCTTTCATTCTCTAACAATGGCACCTGTAGTAAAGATCATGTCTCAGACTGGGTTCATTTATGAGAAGAACAACTTCACTGCTTTGGTCAATAAGGGTATTCAGCAATCAGAAGACTATCACAAGATGATGGACTTCGTGAAGAACTGCAAGTTAAGTTATGCCATGCTTGAATCACCCACAGTTTATTGTGAAGTTGTTGAAGAAATGTGGACCACTGCAAACTACAACTCTACTGACAAAACCATTACTCTAACTATCAAAGGTAATGAGTTTTGTATCAATAGTGATGTGATAAAAGCATGTTTCAAAATTCCTGATGATAATATAACTTCACCACACACTGACACTGATATTATCAATATGCTTAATTTCATGCATTATGCACTTCCTACTAATAAGCTAAGTGAGATTAGAAGATTAGGTCTTAGGAAGGAATGGAGTTTCATGTGTGATGTTGTGACTAAAGTTTTCTCTGGAAAAGTCAGTAATTTTGATTCTGTGAACATTTACATGCTTAACATGCTATACATGCTAGTTACAGATAAATTTTATAATTTCAGTGACCTTGTCTTGTATGAGTTAGGTTTTAAACTAGGTGAGTTAGCCAAAAGGGGAAAGAATGTATATTATGCTAGATTTTTCATGATATTGGCTAACCATCTTTGTCAAGAGATTGTACTTGAGAACCCAAACAACAAATTAGCTTGTTGGGTTCAAGAGAATCATTGCAGATTTGAACAGAGCCAACCATCATAGAGATGTGCCAATGTTCTACTTTCTTGTAATGCAAACACCTCAGGTAAGTGAGGTAAGTTCATCCATACCCTCAACTATTCCAATCTCCTCAATTTCTTTGAGTTCAGGAGTAGCTATGGCAACTGTGATAATGACCAAACAGTTGCCTACCAAAGCTGCCAAATCAACTACAATTTCTAAATCCAAGTCAAAGAAAACCCCCTTTGGTATCTCTCAAAAGGTACCAGTTGAAAAATCTACCAAAGCCAAAGAGGGGAGTGTGATGGAGGGTCAGTTAGGTGAGGGAAGGGGTGAACATCAAAGAAACCCCAAGGATAAGGTCGGAGAGTTGAGTGAATCCCAGCCTAGCCACACTGCAATTTCCCAACAAACTGCAGTGCTTAAAAAGGACAGAAGCTCACTTCTAGCTGCATCCTCCCAAAAGGATGTGGCTATTGAACAAAGCTCTCATCCAAGAGCACAGGCCAAAAGGGTTAGGGACACAAGCTCACCCCAAACTTATACAAGAAAGAAGAAAGCCAAAACAACTGGGGATGCACAGGGCACACACACAGTGCAAACTGGTGCTAAAGACACAGTCCCTGCACTTTCTCAAATTCAGATTGATGTGGCTCCAATAAATGTGGAGTCACAACCAAAATCTCTTATAATAGAAGCCACTGAAACACCATACTCACCAACTAACTCACTGGAAGTGGATATGATAAACAATTCAATTCCTGATTCCCCTTCTTTAACTCTATTGGGGAAGCCAAAATCTAGTGCAAGTGAGCATCATCTTTTAGATGATTTGTTGGCTCACTTGCCAATTCTTTCAGATACTATTGTGACATCTGTGCCTCAAATAACTTCAATCAACACAGAGTCAACAATAGTTTCTCTTCCCACCTCATTTATTTCTACTCTCTCGATGGATATTGCTCATCCATCGAGTAGTGATTGTATCCCGACGGATAAGCTTAACAGCAGTTATCCGTCAGATAGCTTTACCACTCACCCGACGGATATCACTTATCCGTCGAGTGTCTCTGCACAACTTCAAACTTCAATTATCTCAAGTGCAGAAGATTTAGTGGTAATACAGTCACTCTTAGGACTGAGAGAGGAGAGTGCATTGAGTGAGAGGCTGGGTTGCTCCCAGGCAAAAGGAGAGGAAAAGAGTGAATCTCAGCAATCCATTTCTTCAGGATTGGCAAAAGTGAGTGAGAGGAGTCCCACCTTAGTAGGTGAAGGTGAGGGTGTGAGGGTGGGGAGCCAGGGTGAGAACCTGATGCAACAAAAGAGAGAATATGAGAGAAAGGTAGGTACAGGAGAAATAAGGGTGAATCCAACCATTGCTAATGAGTTAATGACTGTGGATGATGCTGAAAAGGAAAGACAATTTTAGCAAGATTACAAAGCTGAAATTGATAACATTTCCGTGGATGCTGACACTTTTACTCATCCTGTGTCAGCCTATCAATTGTTGGCTGCTCAGGGCAATGTGAAGGCAGAGCAGACTTTGGATGGAAGCATGAACTTAGGGGGAGCTGAAGGCCCAAGTTCTGCTGTAAGTTTACCTGAATGGGCATGGGCAAAGGAATCTACACCAGGACAATTTGAGGTGTCTTTGGTCAAACAAGTAATGGCTATTCAACAGGCCCTTCAGAAAACTTCAGATGCTGGTACCAAGGCTGTTCTTCAAGCTCACCTAGACTCTCTACATCTAATGAAGATCCAGCACTTAAGACAAAATCTCAGTGTGGATGAATTGAAAAGAGATATAGCTGACTTGAAGACCTATAACAATGAGAAGTTGGATTCAGTAATGCCATATGGTACCATGCAAGATCTACTACTAAGATTGAGGAGAGAATCAGACTCTGAAAAGAAGCTAGCAAAGCTGGAAAACATAGTTCAAGTTATTGAAGATTCAGTCTATTCTTCTTCAAAATCAACAGACTCAGACAAATCTTCTCATGCAACTGGCTAAAGCACAAGGCCTAACTCCTCAACTTGATGATAACAAAAAGGGGGAGAGAGAGAATCAAGTAAGGGGGAGAAAGGACCAACAGAGGGGGAGAAACTTTAAGTACAAATCAGCAAAGTAATTGTACCTTCAATTACTATCTCCAAGCCACCAGTTGCAGATGGTATAGATCTAATTGAAGCAGCAGCAGCAAATTTGAAAGTTGCTGAAAAAGGAAAGTTGAGTTTAATCAACTGGGAAAAGATTGATGAGAAAATTCAGAGAAAGTTTAAACTAGTCAAGGAGTCAGTTAAGTCAGCCATCCATCACTCTCATGTCAAGCCAATCAGTGTGAATGAGATGAGCATGAACTATCTGGAGAAAGGACAATCTTCCTGCATCAAATCACAAAAGGCTGAAATAATTCTCAAACCAAGGGCAAATTATCCAAAGTCATCTTTGAAGTATCCCTTGGACACTGTGTATGAGACACCCAAGCCTGATGAAAAGAAGCTTCTGTCAAGATCCATTGTCTTCTATAAAGATCCAGCTGATTCGGCCTCAAAAAGGAGAATTGCTAAGATATTCAGAAATGGAAAGGAAATTTGTGTGGTAGCTGGACATCCACAAATTGCTCAAGCAAAAAAAGAAGAGAAAGCAAGATTAAAGAAGGAAAAGAGGCAAGCTGCTCTAGATGCAAAAAAATCTAAACAAAAGAAAGAGCAGATTGTTATATTGGCCAAGCTATAGGTTGTAAACTCTTCTCAACAAATTCCCTCTCAACCATCTGAAGCTGCTGAATCAAAGAAGAAGATCGAAGAACAGAAGAAATCCCCAAGAAAGAAAGAATTGGCTAGAAGAACAAAAAGGAAACTGGATGTTGTTGACAAGGAATTGGAAGATCAATTTCCTAAGGAATCCACACCAGCTAAAACTCAAGCATCAAAGCCCTCTGTGGTATTTGAAGACATAAGGGTGGTGGACCCCTACAGGAACATACATGGAGAGCCTATTGTGCCAAAGGATGAGCCAATAGAGTAGGATAAATTACCAATTCCTGACTTCAACTTGCCAATCCTTACCAAGCCAAAAAGGACAAAATCAAGGGTAGTCAAGAAAGTGAAGCTGTCACCTCTCAAATTCAAGTCAGTAGTTAAAGCTCAACCCAAGGTTAACGGGGGAGACTACTTGTACTTGTGTGACATCAAAGTATTCTCAGATCTAAACCTTTATCTGGATAAACTGGATGAAGTAAGGGCAATTGATGCATACAGAAACCTACCTGAAAGGTTGGTGTTCAAGTACAAAGGAGGAAGGGAGATTCAGTGGCCTCTTCACAGGATACTTCAACAAAGCCAAGCCGTGTTGATCAAAGTTTATTCATCCTTCAAGAAAAACTTTGGGTTCAATGTAACTACAAGAAGTCTAGTATTGAAGAGGATTTAAGAGCTGAGGAGTGTTAGAGCTAAAGATGCACTCCCAAAGACTCTAATCATCCCATACACAGGGAGAAGAGTGCATCTAAGGCCCTACTGGCTGATGGATTTCATGGATGACAATGCTGTGAGAAGATTCTTCAGACTAGAAGACCAATTGAGTATCTCTAGCAATGAGACTCTCTTGGAGATGCAAGAAATGCTAGATCTCTCAGAATCTGATGAACTAGAATTCCACAGGTAGCTCCAGAATCAAATTAAAGAAAACAACAGAAAGCTTAGAAGAAGATCCAGACCTTCAAGGAACTAGAAAAACCTGCTCAGGCTAGAGGAGCATCTTGAACTGACTGTGAGCCAAACCTTGTACATTTTGTTTAATTGAAGCACTTTCAGTTTTATCTACTTATCTTTAAAGATATATGTTTAGGATGTTTTGTTATCATCAAGCATCTCTTAATTTATGGCTACAATTCCAGTAGACATAAATTGGGGGAGATTGTTGTGAATATGTTGTGTACTTGGCGATCCTTTTATTTCTCTACCTTGAACTTCTGATATGACCAATAACTTGAATAGTCTTTCTCCGCATCAGGACTTGTTAAATTCTTTTATTTGATTCATCAACTTCAATTTAAAGTTTATGATTATCATGTTCCGGCTCAGACATGTTATACTTTCTTTCAAATTATCTAAGGAATTTCTTTAATTAACTTCTTGAGTAATCTAAGAATATTCCTTTGAGAATATTAACATTTGATTTCCTTCAAACTTACACTCTTTACTCGAGCTTATATTTATTATCTATTTAAGGACATTGACCACCTGATATCTAGAAATACCTCATGAACATTTATTCAATTTGGGATGAAGTTATATATTGAAATTTGAAATCATAGTAAGGGTATCAATTTGATATTGGTATGCATAATTCAATTCTATTGGAGAATCCGATAAAGTTTTTGAATGAAAGCACATCTGAGTGTACCATTTTATTGGAAAGAAATATTTGATGAGGGGCTATCGATTCTTCCGATGCCAATACCACTCGATACAGAGTTATAATTGCCTTTCTCGGCCCAAATTTAAAAACTCTTTATTTCAAAATCGTCATCCAAGTAGACACAAATTTCTTCAGTGGTTACGATGTTGAGATTTTTTTATGAACAAACTAAAATATGTTTAGTTGCATATGTTCTCATAAACGACTAGTCAATTATCCTAACTCTTCAAAATTTTAACTATTACGATGGTGCTAGGTCCGTAATCAACTGTAGAGGGGGGGTGAATACAGTTTATGCAAATAATTCGAAAAAGCTTCAACATAATCAGCAGTTTTTAGATTAACATATACAAAAATGATTACAAATGTACTCTCTCAAAAGGATGAACAAATATCCTTGAGAGCTGCTAGGTTATGCGAATGATATAACAATGTTCGCAATGCTTATAGTATGAACCTAATATGTGCTTTATATTGAGCATAACTACACAATCAACAAGGAATCATATTCTATTACAAAAAGGAAACCTATCCATGTATGATTGCTTCTGTGACCCTTCATTCTCTTTAAGAGCTCCCGCAGAGATTGAAGTAAATTTTAGTTCCAGTATCACTAATAGGTACTAGGAGTACTGTGCAATACAATCCTTTATTTTGGGTTACGGTTTTATTAGTTTCTTCAAAAGAGTAAGCCCCGTATATTGTCTTGAAATGATATAATGCGTAGAAGGTTATTATTAAAATCATAGAGGTACATAAATTAATCATTAGACACAACATTCTTGAGCATATTTGTAATTAAATATGTAACTGTGATTTAATTTGTATGATCCTAGTAGGTGCAACCACTTCTTACAGTAAAATTTGGATGGATAGTATGCAATATGCACTATATGTTTTATCTTGTTAGAGCTAAAAAGCAATTTCGAATATGATTATTAATAGCTCGAGTATAGGCTAACAGGAGGACATTTACATAAAACCTACATTTCTATTTATGGCCTTGACTTAGTCACTGTGCAATTTGTAACCGTGAAATAGGTTTTTTAACTATTGGAGAAGAATTTTTATACAATCTAACTCCTGTGAAGATAGAGAACAATACCTAATAATATAACAATTGTAATATGTATGCTTTTTTTTGCAGGATATTAAGCAGAAAAAAAGATACTATTGCATGATATTAATTAAGGTTCTCAAGTTATTTAGTTGAATATTTGAGTCAGGCTTTGCTTATTATTTTGTTATATGCAGGAAATGTTTTGATAAGAGGTCAATATTGTAAGAGGTCATGCAGATTTGATAAGCAAGTTTATAGTGGACCAGAATTTAGGTTGGTTAGCTTGCTTGGGTAATCTTATTGTTATACTGGTCTTTAGTTAAGTCGATTAATATTGTTCATTCATTAATGAGTAGGCTGAAAAAATTGTTGCCAAGTAAAGTCTGTACTTTAGATGTGATCACATGAATCTGATTATAATTCTTATGTGCTTAACTTTGTGCTTGACTATAATTGACATGTGATATTAGAGAGTAACACCGACTACTATCATTAATTAGTTTTTCTTCCTGTTGCAAGCATATCAGTCTTGAAGTACAATGTATTGTGCCCAGTAGTTATAAATTTATATTGTTTTCATATCATTAAGCTATCAATTTGGTTATTATAAAGTTAACTTATGGTTGTTGCAGGATTATGTGAACAAGTTCCTCTGTTTGTGATTGTCCTCGAAGAAAATTATTAGATAAGAAGTCTGAAGTTATGTGCCGAAAAAGGTTGACAAGGGTCATGGATTTGTTTTAGGATGACCTGTATATTTGGGGATTTTTAGGAAATGTCTATATAAAAGGAAAAGTTTTTCCAAGTGACCATATATATTATTCGTAGAGGCATATTCTATTTGATGCCTTTTACAATAATTCATCTCTTTATAATAATTCATTAGTTTATATTTATTAATTTAAATTCTGTTGTTAGTCTAATTATTTTTAGAATATAATTTCATTTATATTTTTAATTTTAAATATTTTTCTATTTATTATAATCGCAAAAATTCAAGGAAAAACATGCAAAAATAAATAATATTATCTAAATTTTGAAAACATTATTTATGTGGGCCCCACATAATGTACGTTCCAGATTTGTTGGGCCCATTTTAAAAAAAATCATAATATCTAATGTGACTTCCAAATGATGTTGCTAAAGATTGCTATTACAACATATATTTTTGTTAGTCCCTTAACAATATAGCAAGAATTACAGAAGGGGGGTTGAATGGAATTCTTGAACTTTTTTTTTCTTGAAATAAAAATGTTCAACTCGAATATGGATATATTTGTTTTGATTAGCACAATGCGGAATGTAAACTTGAATGAATCAAAATATGAGTAATTAAAAACAAGAGTCTTTTAAAACTTTCTGGTGGATTTAAACAATTCCACCAGAGATATATTTAATATATCGGGAGGACTCTGTGTGCAGAAATGCTCACAGCTGCTTACACAAATAGAACTGCTAAGAACACAGGAAATGCTAAAGATAGTGCTTACAAAGATTTCTCTGTTGTTGTTTCTTAGCTATCTCAGTTATTTTTCTATTTGCTACTCTCTTGGTTTATATATTACCAAGATTACAAAGTCAAAAGAACTGAATAAATATAAAATCTAACAGTCTTGATCTTTGCTGCTTTTCGTCCTTTATTACCCAGTTAATGAGCTTCCACAGTGTACTTGTATCCAACTCAACGGCTGTGTGTCAGCTTTCACTGTTCAACTGATGTTTGAATCTTGAAATGATCATCTGTCGACTTTCAGATCATCCATCGATGACTTAATTGATCATCCATCGACTGCTATGTTAAACATCCGTTGATAGTCATTTGATCATCCGTCGAAGCTTTGTTAAGCATCCATTGGTAGCTATTTTGGCACTTGACTTCATTTCACTTATATAGAATTACAAGACATTGCTTATGTACAGTTAATCAACCTATTCTGCATATCTAGTTAAAGTCAACATGACTTATATGCTACTTCAGATTCTATACAAAGGTGCATACAACACTGTGCTACAAACTTATTATTACATAAGCTACTCACTCGATGGATAATAAGTTAATCATCCGTCGGGACTATAATGAGTTATCCGTCGAGACTATAATTCTTATCCGTCGAGTGCTACATTATTTCACTAAGTAAAATCTACTTAGATATTTTGTTTAGGTAATCATCAAGTACACAACATATTCACAACAATCTCCCCCAATTTATGTCTACCTGAATTGTAGCCATAAATTAAGAGATACTTGATGATAACAAAACATCCTAAACATATATCTTTAAAGATAAGTAGATAAAACTGAAAGTGCTTCAATTTAAACAAAAATGTACAAGGTTTGGCTCACAGTCAGTTCAAGATGCTCCTCTAGTCTGAGCAGATTTTTCTAGATTCTTGAAGGTCTGGATCTTCTTCCAAGCTTTCTGTTGTTTTCTTCAATTTGATTCTGGAGCTGTCTGTGGAATTCTAATCCATTAGATTCTGAGAGATCTAACATTTCTTGCATTTCCAAGAGAGTCTCATTGCTAGAGATACTCAATTGGTCTTCTAATCTGAAGAATCTTCTCACACCCTTGTCATCCATGAATTCCATCAGCCAGTAGGGCCTTAGATGCACTATTCTCCCTGTGTATAGGATGATAAGAGTTTTGGGTAGTGCATCTTTGGCTCTAACACTCCTTAGCTCTTCAATCTTCTTCAATACTAATCTTCTTGCAGTCACATTGAACCCAAAGTTTTTCTTGAAGGATGAATAGATTTTGATCAACACAGCTTGGCTTTCTTGAAGTATCTTGTGAAGAGGCCACTGAATCTCCCTTCCCCCTTTGTACTTGAACACCAACCTTTCAGGTAGGTTTCTGTATGCATCAATTGCCCTTACCTCATCCAGCTCCTCCAGATAAAGGTTTAGATCTGAGAATTCTTTGATGTCACACAAGTACAAGTAGTCTCCCTTGTTGACCTTGGGTTGAGCTTCGACTACTGACTTGGATTTGAGAGGTGACAGCATCACTTTCTTGACTGCCCTTGATTTTGTCCTTCTTGGCTTAGTAAGAATTGGCAAGTTAAAGTCAGGAATTGGTAATTTATCCCACTCTATTGGCTCATCCTTTGGCACAATAGGCTCTCCATGTATGTTCCTGTAGGGGTCCACCACCCTTATATCTTCAAATACCACAGAGGGCTTTGATGCTTGAGTTTCAGCTTGAGTGGATTCCTTTGGAAATTGATCTTCCAATTCCTTGTCAACAACATCCAACTTTCTTTTTATTCTTTTAGCCAGTTCTTTCTTTCTTGGGGATTTCTTCTGTTCTTCAATCTTCTTCTCTGATTCAGTAGCTTGAGATGGTTGAGAGAGAATTTGTTGAGAAGAATTCACAGCCTGTAGCTTGGCCAAGATAGCAAACTGTTCTTTCTTTTGTTTAGACTTGTTTGCATCTAGAGCAGCTTGTCTCTTTTCCTGCTTCAATCTGGCTTTTTCTTCTTCCTTTCCATGAGCAAATTGTGGATGTCCAGCTACCACACAAATTTCCTTCCCATTTCTGAATATCTTTGCAATTCTCTTTCTTGAGGCTGAATCAGCTGGATCTTTGTAGAGGAGAATAGATCTTGACAGAAGCTTCTTTTCATCAGGCTTGGGTGTCTCATACACAGAATCCATAGGGTTCTTCAAAGATAACTTTGGATAGTTTGCCCTTGGTTTAAGAATTATCTCAGCCTTTGTAGTCTTGATGCAGGAAGATTGTCCTTTCTCCAGATAGTTCATGCTCATCTCATTCACATAGATTGGCTTGACATGAGAGTGATGGATGGCTGACTGATCTGGTTCCTTGACTAATTGAAACTTTTTCTGTATATCCTCATCAATCTTTTTCCAGTTGATCAGAGTCAACTCTCCTTTATCAGCATCTTTCAAATTTGTTGCTGCTGCATTTATAAGATCTATACCATCTGCAACTGGTGGCTTGGAGATAGTAATTGAACGTACAATTACTTTGCTGATTTGAACTAGAAGTTTCTCCCCCTCAGTTGGTCCTTTCTTCCCCTTACTTGATTCTCTCTCCCCCTTTTTGTTATCATCAAGTGGAGGAGTTAGGCCTTGTGCTTTAGCCAGTTGCATAAGAAGATTTGTCTGAGTCTGTTGATTTTGAAGAAGTAGAGCCACTGAATTCTCAATAACCTGAACTCTGTTCTCCAGCTTGGCTATCTTCTTGTCAGAATCTGATTCTCTCCTTAATCTTAGTAATAGATCATGCATGGTACCATATGGCATTATTGTATCCAGCTTCTCAGAGTTATATGTCTTTAAGTCAGCTATATCCTTTTTCAATTCATCCACACTGAGATTCTGTCTTGAGTGTTGGATCTTCATTAAATGTAAAGAGTCTAGGTGAGCTTGAAGAACAGCCTTGATACCAGCATCTGAAGCTTCCTGAAGGGCCTGCTGAATAGCTATTACTAGTTTTACCAAGGACACCTCAAATTGCCCTGTTGAAAATTCCTTTGCCCATGCCCATTTAGGTAAACTGAAAGCAGAACTTGGGCCTTCAGCTCCCCCTAAGTTCATGCTTCCATCCAAAGAACCAGAGTCATCATCATCAGAATTTACTACAAATTCTTCAGATGGCTCTCCAGCTTGAGAAGACATTCTGTTCACAGCAGCTTTATCTCTTTGAAGAGATTCTGTGGTGTGCACTAAATTTAAAGTCTGCTCTGCCTCCACATTGCCCTGAGCAGCTAACAGTTGATAGGCTGAAACAGGGTGAGTAAAAGTGTCAGCATCTAAGGAAATGTTATCAATTACAGCTTTGTAATGTTGCTGAAATTGTCTTTCCTTTTCAGCATCATCCACAATCATTGACTCACTGGCAATGGCTGGTTCCATCCTTATTTCTCCAGTACCTGCCTTTCTCCCATATTCTCTCTTTTGTTGCATCAGGGTCTCACCCTGGCTCCCCACCCTCACACCCTCACCTTCACCTACTAAGGTGGGACTCCTCTCACTCACTTTTGCCAATCCTGAATGAATGGATTGCTGAGATTCACTCTTTTCCTCTCCTTTTTCCTGGGAGCAACCCATCCTCTCACTCAATGCACTCTCCTCTCTCAGTCCTAAGAGTGATTGTATTACCACCAAATCTTCTGCACTTGAAATTATTGAAGTTTGAAGTTGTGCAGAGACACTCGACGGATAAGTGATATCCTTCGGGTGAGTGGTAAAGCTATCCGACGGATAACTGCTGTTAAGCTTATCCGTCGGGATACAATCACTACTCGACGGATGAGCAATATCCATCGAGAGAGTAGAAATGAATGAGGTGGGAAGAGAAACTATTGCTGACTCTGCGTTGATTGAAGTTATTTGAGGCACAGATGTCACAATAGAATCAGAAAGAATTGGCAAGTGAGCCAACAAATCATCTAAAAGATGATGATCACTTGCACTAGATTTTGGCTTCCCCATCAGAGTTAAAGAAGGGGAATCTGGAATTGAAGTGTTTATCATGTCCACTTCCAGTGAGTTAGTTGGTGAGTATTGTGTTTCTGTGGCTTCTATTATGAGAGATTTTGGCTGTGACTCCACATTTATTGGAGCCACATCAATCTGAATTTGAGAAGGTGCAGGGACTGTGTCTTTAGCACCAGTTTGCACTAAGTATGTGCCCTGTGCATCCCCAGTTGTTTTGGATTTCTTCTTTATAGTGTAAGTTTGGTGTGAGCTTGTGTCCCTAACCCTCTTGGCCTGTGCTCTTGGATGAGAGCTTTATTCAATAGCCACATCCTTTTGGGAGGATGCAGCTAGAAGTGACCTTTTGTCCTTTTTAAGCACTACGGTTTGTTGGGAAAGTGCAGTGCGGCTAGGCTGGGATTCACTCAACTCTCCAACCTTATCCTTGGGGTTTCTTTGATGTTCACCCCTTCCCTCACCTATCTTACCCTCCTTCACACTCCCCTCTTTGGCTTTGTGTTAGGAATATGTGTATTAGTTTGATGATAAGTTAAGCAAAACACTTAAGTAGAAATCTAGTGTTTGTAGCCTCAACGGATAAGACCATTTTGGCTATCCGTTGAAGGAGTAGCCTTACTTAGCAATAAGTTTGGTATTGTAGCAAATTTCACTCTCTGGTTTCAAGCTGTAATACTTAGATGTTGTTAGGAATTAATCAGTCATGTTGACTACTAATGGATGTACAAATAGGAGGGCTAATTGTAAATATTTCATGCCTTGTAATTTTGTATAAGTGAAGAAGTGTCAACGGATATTGAAGACCTTCAACGGATAAGAAACAAAGCTTCAACGGATGTCTCTAATGCTTCAACGGATAAATATCCATCAACAGATAAGTGCTTCAACGGATAAAGCTTTAACTGCTAGAGGATCAACGGATAAAGCCATCAACGGATGAAAGCTTCAACGGATGCTCAGTCTCATAGCAGTTGATAGTGACAGTTAACAAAGCTGACAGAGGCACATGGATTGACAGAGATGTGGTAGCCTATTTCAGGAACAGCAGAAAAAGCAGCCGTTTTTAGTCTGGTTCAAAATGGAAAGTCAACAGATAATTCCATATTACACTGGATAAAAATGGAATAGAAACAAGTGGAGAACTATTGTCTTATTGTACTTTATCTTTGTCTTCACTTGTAAACTTGGTGATATATAAACCAAGTAGTAGCTAGTAATTAGATGTGAATTTTCCCTGAGCTTTTTAGAAATATCAAGAGAGAAAATCATCTAGTTTGTATTAGGAAGCAGCTGTGATTTAATTTTGAATCACAGATTTTCTGAAATAACACATCTCTAGTGGAACAACAAATCCACCAGAAAAGTTTTTAAGTTCCTTGTGTTCATTATATTTGTGTTTGAATATATATCTGTCTGCATCAGCTCCAAGCAATTCACACACATTTGATCACTCAAACACTTAGTCTTACAAACTCCTCAAAACTTGAAAAAGTTTTGAGATTTACATTCAACCCCCCTTCTGTAAATCTCATTGTTAGTCCACTGGGAATAACAATTGGTATCATAGCAAGCTCTTAACATATAAAGAGTTTAAAGATCTATTCTGCTAACATCATGAGTGCACAAAAGAACTCTCCTGTTACCATCATGAATAGGAAGGATATTGGTGTAAAGATTCCAGTCCTGGAAAAGGATAATTATCATCACTGGAAAGTGAAGATGCATTTACATCTTATTTCTCAAGATGAAAGCTACATCAACTGTATTGAAAATGGTCCTCACATCCCTCACAAGGTAGCCACAGCTGCTACTGCAACAGTTGTTGTTGGACAGTCTATTCCCAAGCCAAGAGCAGAATGGACTATTGAAGAC
Organism: Apium graveolens; assembly: GCF_009905375.1. NCBI lineage: Eukaryota > Viridiplantae > Streptophyta > Magnoliopsida > Apiales > Apiaceae > Apium > Apium graveolens. The sequence continues at coordinate 53,845,860 of NC_133656.1, forward strand.
ATGGAAGAAATCCGCAAGGATAAGAGAGCCATGAACATTTTGTTTAATGGCTTAGATCAAGATATGTTTGACAATGTCATCAATTGCCAAACTGCAAAGGAAGTTTGGGACACTGTACAAATCATCTGTGAAGGTACTGAGCAGGTCAGAGAGAACAAAATGCAGCTTCTTATTCAACAGTATGAATATTTTCACTTTGAAGAAGGTGAATCATTAAATGACACCTACAACAGGTTTCAGAAACTGTTGAATGGATTGAAGCTGTATGGTAGAGTGTCCCAAGTCAAGGATTCCAACTGAAAATTTCTTAGGTCTCTGCCAAAGGAATGGAAGCCCATGACTGTCTCTTTGAGAAACTCTCAAGATTATAAGAACTTCACACTTGAAAGATTGTATGGAATTTTGAAGACTTATGAACTTGAAATGGAGCAGGATGAGCTGTTGGAAAAGGGAAAGAGAAAAGGAGGAACAGTTGCTCTTGTAGCTGACTGTGAGAAGATGGAAGCCAGGAATGAGGAGAAGACAATGCCAAGTCTCAAAATTGGCACAAGCAAATCAGAATCAAGCAAGGGTAAAGAGCAAGTTGCTGAGGATGAAGACAATTCCAGTCAGGATGAATCTGATGATATTGAAGAACATTTGGCCTTTCTGTCCAGGAGGTTTGCAAAGATGAAGTTCAGGAAAAACACAAAATTCACTAAGCCAAACAAGAACATGGTGGACAAATCAAAGTTCAAATGTTACAACTGTGGCATTAGTGGACACTTTGCAAGTGAGTGTAGGAAACCAAATTCTGAGAAAAAGAAATTTGAGCAAGTACAAAAAGAAGTATTTTGATTTGCTCAAACAAAAGGAAAAAGCATTCCTCACTCAAGATGATTGGGCAGCAGATGGGGTAAATGAAGATGATGATGTGGAATATGTCAACCTAGCCCTGATGGCTAATTCTGATGAAAATGAAACTAGTTCATCAAGCAACCAGGTAATTACTACTGATCTCTCTCCGCTTTCTAAACATGAATGCAATGAAGCCATAAATGATATGACCAATGAATTATATCATTTGCGTGTTTCCCTTAAATCTCTAGCAAAAGAAAACACTAGGATCAAGGAGAATAACTTGTTTTTAAGTGATAGGAACGTTGTGTTTGAGGATCAGGTAATTGAGCTTGAAAAGATAAAACTTAAATGCCTGACTGTTGAGAGTGAACTAGCAGAAGCTGTTAAGAAAGTGGAAATTCTTTCTAAACAGTTAGAAAGTGAGCAAGAGGTAATCAAGGCCTGGAAAACATCTAGGGATGTCAGTGTTCAGATTGCAAAGGTCCAGGGAATTGAATCATTCTGTGAGGATGCCTGGAAGAAAAACAAAAAGAAGTTAGAATTAATTGATGGATTGTCAACGGATGTGGAATCAACGGATGATGAAAGTTATCCGTTGAAGGAAGAAAAGGAGCATCCGTTGAAGGCTCATCAATTAAAACAGGCAAGTTCTTTTAAAAATAAAAAGAATGATTCAACTCTCAAGAACTTTGTCAAAGAAGGAGCTAGCACATCCAGAGATGTTAGTAAGGTGAATATAGGACATATGACTTTAGATCAGCTAAAAGATCGACTTAAGTTGGTTGAGGATAAGAAGGAAACTAAAAGAAAATCTAAAAGAAATGGGAAGGTAGGGATTAATAAACACAACAATTACATACCTGATAGGTATGCTCCTAGAAAAAGCTCTGTGCATTGTAAAAGTGTTAATCACCTATCTGATAATTGTAAATCTGTTAAAAATGCTCCCATGCCTTCAAATTCCTCCATGTCTAACATGTCTATGTCACCTCTGCATGCTATGCCTGTTATGTCTCACCAGAATCCCCATGCACATTTTGTAAACATGCCATACATTAACAATCCTTACTTTACTGCATTTAGTATGCCTCAAATGCCATACAATATGCCTACGTAGAATAACATGTTTGCACAACCTATGCCTTATGAAATTCAATCAAATGTGTTAAATGATTCTGTGACTAATCCTACACTTCAACCAACCACATCTGAGACCAAGGTTGACCTAAAGTTACCTAAGTCAAAAGATGCAAGAGGAATGAAGTCTAGGAAAAAGACTAACAAGGGTGGACCCAAGGAAACTTGGGTACCAAAATCAACTTGATTGATTTTGTTGTGTGCAGGGACAAAGAAGGAATCTATGGTACTTGGACAGTGGTTGTTCAAGACACATGACAGGAAACTTCACCCTGCTCACAGAGTTTAAGGAGAGAGCTGGCCCTAGCATAACTTTGGAGATGACAGCAAAGGATTCACTATGGGATATGGCTTGATTTCAAGAGAAAATGTCATCATTGATGAAGTTGCATTGGTTGATGGTCTCAAACACAATTTATTGAGCATCAGTCAACTATGTGACAGAGGGAATTCTGTTTTCTTCAATTCTGAAGCCTGTATTGTCACAAGTAAAAAGGACAATAAAGTGGTTCTAACTGGAGTTAGAAAAGGGAATGTGTACTTAGCTGATTTCAACTCTACAGATGCAGAATCCATTACTTGTCTTCTCAGCAAAGCAAATCCAGTTGAAAGTTGGCTTTGGCACAAGAAGATGTCCCATTTGAATTTCAAGACAATGAATGATCTAGTCAAAAAGGACTTAGTTAGAGGAATGCCTCTAGTGGAATTCATAGGGGATGGACTGTGTGATGCTTGTCAGAAAGGAAAGCAAAAGAAAGTATCATTCAGTAAGAAGCTTGAATCTGCAATTGATGAACCACTGCAACTTCTACACATGGATCTTTTTGGACCAGTCAATGTATTGTCAATTTCAAGGAAAAGATACTGCCTAGTGATTGTAGATGATTTCTCAAAGTTTTCATGGGTTTATTTTCTTGGATCAAAGGATGAAGCTAGTGAAATCATCATCAATCATATCAAGCAAGTCAACAATCATCCTGATTTCAAAGTAAGGAATATTAGGAGTGACAATGGAACTGAGTTCAAGAATTCAACCATGAAGATGTTCTGTGAAGAAAATGGGATCATGCATGAGTTCTCAGCTCCAAGAACTCCACAACAAAATGGTGTGGTGGAAAGGAATAACAGATCACTAATTGAAGCTGCAAGGACAATGCTTGAGGAGTCAAAACTCCCAACTTATTTTTGGGCTGAGACTGTTAACTGTGCATGTTACACTCAGAATATTTCTCTAATCAATCAAGCAAAATGCATGACTCCCTATCAATTATTCAAGAGAAGAAAACCAACTTTAAACTTTCTACATGTCTTTGGTTGCAAATGCTACATCTTAAGGAATCAATCTGATCACCAAGGAAAGTTTGATGCAAAGGCTGATGAAGGAATATTTGTTGGTTATTCTGCTGGAAAATCATATAGGGTCTACAATCTAAGAACCAATATTGTCATGGAATCTGTACATGTTGTGTTTGATGATAAAAAGATTGATGGACTAACAGATGAGGGACATCATGAAGGACTCAAATTTGATAATATTGAGATATATTGTGATGATAGTGAAGATGAGAATGATGAAGAAGGCATCTCAAGAAGAAACCAGAGTCTGCCTTTGGATAATACACAGAATGCTGCATCCGTTGAAAGTCATAATTCAGCTTCCGTTGAAAGAAGCAATGCAGCATCCGTTGAAAGACAAAGTGCATCATCCGTTGAAGTTCATAACGAAGCATCCGTTGATCACAGTCTGTCAACGGATAATCAATTCACCTCATCAGTTGATAGAACTCCCAATTCCTTTCAAATGATCAGCAACTCAGGGGGAGTTTCAACAAATCAACATTCTATCTCACATCATGACAATACTGAGGCAACCTCATCAAGGGCTAATCTACCACCTCAAAGGAAATGGACCAAGAATCACCCTTTTGAACTGATCATTGGTGATGCTACATCAAAAGTACAAACTAGAAGGGCTACTCAAGATGAATGTCTGTATAGTAGCTTTCTATCACAGGAGGAACCTAAGCGAGTGGAAGAAGCTCTTTTGGATCCAGATTGGATTTTAGCAATGCAAGAGGAGCTAAACCAATTTGAGAGGAACAAAGTATGGAAGCTGGTACCCAAGCCAAAGAACAAAAGTTCTATTGACACAAAATGGGTATTCAGAAACAAGATGGATGAAAATGGCATTGTCATAAGGAATAAAGCCAGATTGGTTGCTAAAGGCTACTCTCAACAAGAGGGAATAGATTTTGATGAAACATTTGCTCCAGTTGCCAGACTTGAAGCCATCAGAATCTTTCTAGCCTATGCAGCTAATGCCAATTTCAAAGTCTATCAGATGGATGTCAAGAGTGCATTTCTAAATGGGGAATTGGAGGAAGAAGTTTATGTAAGCCAACCTCCAGGTTTTGAAGATCCAAATTTTCCAGACCATGTGTATTATTTGTTGAAAGCACTCTATGGACTAAAGCAAGCACCTAGAGCCTGGTATGAGACTTTGTCAAAGTTCCTTCTAGATAATCACTTCACAAGAGGTACTGTTGACAAAACTCTCTTCTTTAGAAATGTTAATGGCTCTAAGATACTTGTACAAATTTATGTAGATGATATTATATTTGGATCTACAGATGATAAACTTTGTAAAAAGTTTTCTAAATTAATGCAAAGTAAATATGAAATGAGCATGATGGGAGAGCTAACTTACTTTCTTGGTTTACAAGTTAAACAAGTTAGTGGTGGAATTTTCATCAGTCAAACTAAATATATTTATGATCTTTTAAAGAAGTTTGACTTAATGGATTGTTCACCTGCAAAAACTCCCATGGCCACTGCTACCAAGCTTGAATTAAACAAGGCTGAAAAGTCTGTGGATATTACAAGTTATAGAGGCATGGTTGGCTCACTTTTATATTTAACTGCCAGTAGACCTGATATTATGTTTTCTACATGTCTCTGTGCTAGATTTCAAGCTGATCCTAAAGAATCTCACTTAGTGGCTATTAAAAGAATTTTCAGATATCTCAAGGGGACTCCAAATCTAGGAATTTGGTACCCTAGAGAGTCTGGTTTTGATCTAATTGGCTACTCAGATGCAGATTATGCAGGTTGCAAAATAGACAGGAAAAGCACAACAGGCACCTGTCAATTTCTAGGGAACAAGCTTGTATCATGGTTCAGCAAGAAGCAGAATTCTGTTTCCACATCAACAGCTGAAGCTGAGTACATTGCAGCTGGTAGTTGCTGTGCACAAATACTATGGATGAGGAACCAGTTATTTGACTATGGTATAACTGTTGACAAAATTCCAATATTTTGTGACAACACAAGTGCCATTGCCATTACTGAAAATCCAGTGCAGCACTCAAGAACCAAGCACATTGATATCAAGTACCACTTCATTAGGGAACATGTGATGAAAGGTACAGTGGAACTTCATTTTGTTCCAAGTGAAAAACAGATTGAAGACATATTTACCAAGCCACTTGATGAATCAACATTCATAAGATTAGTAAGTGGGTTAGGTATGCTCAACTATTCATAATCTATATCATCTATATAATCTGTCTTGTAGCCTGAAATGAATTTGCTGCAAGAACAAAGTTGGCTTTAATCAAGACTTATCCTGTCAACGGATATTCCCTATCCGTTGAAAGCCAAAATTGTTCTATCAACGGATATTCGTCATCCGTTGAAAGACAAATACATTTCTGGTAATTTTATCCTTCAACGGATAAAATGGTGTTGTTCATCAACGGATAACTATTTACCTTATCCGTTGATGTGTCACGTCAGTGAGTCACAGCCGTTGATTCTTTTACTCAACCGTTGATATAGATATACAGTGTTGTATGTATTTGTATTTACGGTAGTTTTCAGAATTTCTACAGTTTTATTTATTCCTGAATGGCTGCCACTTACTTAAAAGTATCATTTAATTATTTTATTTATGTTTTAATTCAAGAAAGTATAAAAGCCCAACTGAATTCTTATTTTCACTTTACGCTTTCTTGCAATTATCATTCTCTTTCTCTCTCAATTCTCAAGTTTTTCTCTGCAACCTCTACTCACAACAATGGCACCAGTAGTCAAAATTATGTCTCAAACAGGATTTGTTTATGAAAAGAATAATTTCATAGTCTTGGTTGAAAAGAATGAAGCCCATTCTGATTATCACAAGATGATGGACTTCATCAAGAACTGCAAACTGAGCTATGCAATGCTGGAAGCTCCAACCATCTACTGTGAAGTGATTGAGGAAATTTGGACAACTGTAGAGTTCAACTCCACAGATATGACTATTGCCTTCTCTCTCAAAGGTAAGGACTATTGCATTAATTGTGATGATATACAATCTTGCTTTAAGTTGCCTGAGAATAATGCCATGACACCACATACTGATAAAGATGTCTCTGCAATGCTAGATTCCATAGGCTATGCTTTTGATTCTGCTAGTTTAGGTAGTATTAGAAGGAAAGGACTTAGGAAAGAATGGAGTTTTCTTGGAGATGCCTTTATTAAGGTTTTCTCTGGGAAGATTAGCAATTTTGATGCTATCACTTCATCTCTTGTTAATATGCTCTATATGCTAGTTTCTGATAGGTACTTTAATTTTAGCAACTGTGTTATGCTAGAATTAGGTTCCAGATTAGGCAACAAAGCTAATAGACCACATAACATCTACTTTGCTAGATTCTTTATGTTATTCGCTAACCATGTTGCTGAAGGTTTGGTTATATCCAATGAGAATAATAAACTCAAATGTTGGGCACAAGAGAAAAGGGTCCTTGCAGACCTTTTGAAAATGAACCTCAACAGCCAGGTGCCATTGGTATACTTGCCAATCATGAATGCACCACAGGTAAGTGTAAATGTTTCTATAACTCCTACTATTTCCAACCCCAATGTTTCTTTGCCTTCTAGTTTGGCTATGGAACTTGTGTCATTGTCCAAACAGGCTCCTACCAAAGCCACCAAATCTAAAGTTTCCAAAGTCAAGTCAAAGAAACCTACCTCTGTTGTTTCTCAAAAGACAACAGTTGTAACAACTACCATAAACCCTGAAGGGAGTGAACAGGGTGTGAGTGGTGAGGGGAGGGGTGAACATCAAAAAGCCCCCCAGGATAAGATGGGAGAGGTAAGTGGTACCCAAACCAGCCAAGCCACAGTCTCTCAAAAGATTGTGGTGCTTCAAAAAGAGTCCAGCACATCCCTAGTTGCATCCTCCCAAAAGGATGTAACTATTGAAAATAGTCCCCAACCAGGGACACAGAACAAAAGAGGGAGGGACACTGAAGCTACACATTCACCAATTCAAGCCTTTTCAAGGAAGAAGAAGGCCAAAACCCTAGTTTCCACACAAGGGACACACACAGCACAGATACATCCACCAGTATATGTGCCTTCTCAAATTCAGCTTGATGTGATTCCAGCAAATGTGGAATCACAGCCCCATTCTCTCAATATAGAAACACACCATTCATCAAACTCTCCAACACCCTCTCTGGATGTGGATATGATATTCACATCAATTCCTGATTCTCCCTCATTAAAACTCAGGGAGGAGCCCCACTCAAAACCTGGTGATCATCATCTTTTAGATGATTTGTTGGATCATCAGCCAATTCTTTCAGATGTAGTTGCAGAATCTGTGTCACCACACTTAAAATCAATCCACACAGATTCAACAATTATGTCACTTTCTATATCTACATCTTTTCCTTCTTCAACGGGTATCTCTCATCCGTTGACAAGTAGTTGTTCTTCAACGGATAAGCTTAACAGCAGTTATCCGTTGATACCATCAGTTTCCATTTCAACGGATATTCCCTATCCGTTGATGGTCTCTACACACTTAATAGAAACAATTCCAACTGTAGAGGACATGGCAACTGTACAATCACTTTTAGGGTTGAGGGAAGGGAGTGATTTTTTGAGTGAGAGGCTGGGTTGCTCCCAGGCAAAAGGAGAGGTTGAGAGTCACCATATGCATGCTATTTCTTCCAGCATGGCAAAAGTGAGTGAGAGGAGTGCCACCTTAGAAGGTGAGGGTGAGGGTGTGAGGGTGTGTGTGAGCCGGGGAGCCCCTGATGCAAGAACAGAGAGAAATTGAGAGAAAGGCAGGTATAGAAGCTATAAGGGTGGATCCAGCCATTGCTAGTGAGTTAATGAAAGTGGATGATGCAGATAAGGAAAGACAATTTCAGCAACATTACAAAGCTGTCATTGATAACATTTCCTTGGATGCTGACACTTTTACTCACCCTGTTTCAGCCCTTCAATTTTTGGCTGCTCAGGGCAATGTGGAGGCAGAACAGACACTACATATTGTACACACTTCAGATTCTCTTCCCAGAGACAAAGCTGCTGTCAACAGGCTGCCTTCTCAAGCTGGTGAGCCATCTGAAGAATTTGGAGTAAATTCTAATGATGATGACTCTAATTCTTTGAATGAGAGCATGAACTTAGGGGGAGTAGAAGGCCCAAGTTCTGCTTCTGCTCTTCCTGAATGAGCACTGGCCAAATCACCATCACCAGGAGAATTTGGTGTCACTTTGGTCAGACAAGTCATGACAATTTAGAAGGCCTTTCAGGAGACTTAAGATGCTGGTACCAAGGCAATTCTTCAAGCTCATCTGGAATCTCTGCATCTCTTGCAGTTGCAGCATTACCAGCAAAATCTAAGTGTGGATGAGCTCAAGCAGGACATTGCTGATCTGAAATCCTACAATGCTGAGAAATTGGATTCAGTTATACCCTATGGTAATATGCAAGATTTGTTGGGGAGACTGAGGAAAGCATCTGATGCTGACAAGAGGCTGGCCAGATTGGAAGATAGGGTTCAAATCATTGAAGACTCTATGGTCACCATTCTTCAGAATCAACAAACTCAAACAAATCTACTGATGCAGCTGGCAAAAGCATAAGGCTTGACCCCTACCCTTGATGATAACAAAAAGGGGGAGAATAAAGGGGAAGGGGAAGGAGAGCCATCTACAACAACAACAGTTCAGATTTCTCAAGTGCTAGTTCCTGTCATCACAACTTCTCCACCAATTCAAGTCAAAGGAAAGCTAGATGGAATTGATCTAATCCAGATAGCAGCAGCTGAATTGCAAGTCAAAGAGCAAAGGAAGAAGATTGATGAAAAGATGCAACTAATATTTGGTTCTACAACTTCTCAATCACAATCTGTGAAGCATAGCACAAAAGTGGAATCAATTATTATGGAACTCAAGCCTGTAGGGAGGCATAAGGATGGAGAAACTTCTTTCAAAGATCTGCAACCTATGGTTCTCAAGCCCAACAACAGCTTCAACAAGGACTCTACAAAGAACCCTCTAAGCCTTGCTCAAATGAAAGGAGTGGATTTTCCTCTTCCAAAGCCTGATGAAGACAAGCTTTTGGGTAGAAGTATTATAAAGCTCAAAGAGAACATGGATGAGGCTGTAAGGAGGAATATGGCTGTTATCTTTAGAGAGGGAAAGAGCATCTATGTGATGCAAGGACATCCCAAATTCTCAATAGCCAAGAGGAAAGAAACCAAGAGGTTGAAGGAAGAATCCAAACAGCTAAAGGCTAACTAAAGAGCACAAGCAAAGCTTGAAAAATAGCTAAAGTTAAGTCAGGCTGAAGAACAGAAAGAAATTGAAGACAAAGGTGAAGATAGAGCTATGGGGGACATGGTTGGTACTGAGATGGAGGAAAGAAGTAAGGAAGAATGGCAAAAAGGGAATAGAAAGAAGGTCAATGCAAAGAGAAAGATGGTAGATGAGACTGAAGAAAACTAATCAATATCCAAACCACTACCCTCTATTCCTGAACCCATTATACCTGACCCCTTCATAAACATTCATGGTGAAACAATCATTCCCAAAGAGGAACCAATTGATTGGGACACCATCAAATTGCCCACCTTCCTAACCTCTTTTACACCACCAAAGAAGTAGAAAAGAAGAACTAAATCAACACCCTCTAAAGCCTCAATCAAATTCACACAGAAGCCTAAGCCTAAACCTCAAACCTCTAAAGATGATTATGTTCACATATGTGACATAAAAGAATTTTCAGACATTAAACTCTATCTGGATGAGCTGGAGGATGTAAGGGGAATAGCTGCCTACAGACAGCTACCAGAAAGACTAGTGTTCAAATACAAAGGAGCTGGGGAAAGAACATGGCCTCTTCACAGAATTCTGAATGAAGGCTACTCTACCTTGATTAGAGTCTACTCAGCCATACAAAAGGATTCTGGCTTTACCAGGACTGCCAGGACTGAGATTCTCAACAAGATTGCCAACATAAGGAAAACTTGGAGGGAGCCCAATGCCTTGCCTAGAACTTTACTCATTCAAGAGAGAGGTATTACAATTCACAAATCACCTCATTGGTTGATGGAGTTCAGAGACAACAAAGGAGTCAGAAGATTTTTCAGAATTGAAGATCAGCTAAAGATTGCCAGTAATGAAACTCTCAAGGATATGCAGTCTAAGTTAGATATCAATGAAGAAGATGAAGCTGAATTCTACAGACAACTTCAACTTCAAATAGAGGAGAATGACAGGAGGCTAGGAAAGAAAACCAGGGATCAAAGGAAAAGAAAGTAATTTGCTCAGGCTTAAGGAGCACCCTTGGAAACAATGTATTTCTTCAATTTCATCTCAGCATATACACTTTTGTAGCACTTTTGAATTTCTGCTTTGTTACAGTTTATATATTTGTTAAGTATTTTGTTATCATCAAGCTAAACCCAAATTTATGCCTACAGTTCTAGTAGACATAAATAGGGGGAGATTGTTAGGAATATGTGTATTAGTTTGATGATAAGTTAAGCAAAACACTTAAGTAGAAATCTAGTATTTGTAGCCTCAACGGATAAGACCATCTTGGCTATCCGTTGAAGGAGTAGCCTTATTTAGCAATAAGTTTGGTATTGTAGCACATTTCACTCTCTGGTTTCAAGCTGTAATACTTAGATGTTGTTAGGAAATAATCAGTCATGTTGACTACTAATGGATGTACAAATAGGAGGGCTAATTGTAAATATTTCATGCCTTGTAATAATGTATAAGTGAAGAAGTGTCAACGGATATTGAAGACCTTCAACGGATAAGAAACAAAGCTTCAACGGATGTCTCTAATGCTTCAATGGATAAATATCCATCAATGGATAAGTGCTTCAACGGATAAAGCTTCAACTGCTAGAGCATCAACGGATAAAGCCATCAACGGATGAAAGCTTCAACGGATGCTCAGTCTCATAGCAGTTGATAGTGATAGTTAACAAAGCTGACAGAGGCACATGGATTGACAGAGATGTGGTAGCCTATTTCAGGAACAGCAGAAAAAGCAGCCGTTTTTAGTCTGGTTCAAAATGAAAAGTCAACAGATAATTCCATATTACACTGGATAAAAATGGAATAGAAACAAGTGGAGAACTATTGTCTTATTGTACTTTATCTTTGTCTTCACTTGTAAACTTGGTGATATATAAACCAAGTAGTAGCTAGTAATTAGATGTGAATTTTCCCTGAGCTGTTTAGAAATATCAAGAGAGAAAATCATCTAGTTTGTACTAGGAAGTAGCTGTGATTAAATTTTGAATCACAGATTTTCTGAAATAACACATCTCTGGTGGAACAACAAATCCACCAGAAAAGTTTTTAAGTTCCTTGTGTTCATTACATTTGTATTTGAATATATATATGTCTGCATCAGCTCCAAGCAATTCACACACATTTGATCACTCAAACACTTAGCCTTACAAACTGCTCAAAACTTGAAAAAGTTTTGAGATTTACATTCAACCCCCCTTCTGTAAATCTCATTGTTAGTCCACTGGGAATAACACTTTGGTAGATTTTTCAACTGGTACCTTTTGAGAGATACCAGAGGGGGTTTTCTTTGATTTGGATTTAGAAATTGCAGTTGTTTTGGCAGCTTTGGTAGGCAACTGTTTGGTCATTGTCACAGTTGCCATAGCTAAGCCTGAAGTCAAAGAAATAGAAGAGATTGGAATAGTTGAGGGTCTGGATGAACTTACCTCACTTACCTGAGGTGTCAGCATTATAGGAAAATAGAACATTGGCACATCCTTGTGATGGTTGGCTCTATTCAAGTCTGCAATGATTCTTCTCTCTTGAACCCAACAAGCTAATTTGTTGTTTGGGTTCTCAAGTTCAATCTCTTGACAAAGATGGTTAGCCAAAAGCATAAAAAATCTAGCATAGTAAATATTCTTTCCTCTTTTGGCTAAGTCACCTAGTTTAAAACCTAACTCATACACAACAAGGTCACTGAAATTGTAATATTTGTCTGTAACTAGCATGTATAGCATGTTAAGCATGGAAATGTTCACAGAATCAAAATTACTGATTTTTCCAGAAAAGACTTTAGTTACTACATCACACAAGTAACTCCATTCCTTCCTAAGACCTAGTCTTCTAATTTCACTTAGTTTTGCAGTAGGAAGTGCATAATGAATGGAATTGAGCATATTTACAATATCAGTGTCAGTGTGTGGTGCAATTACATTATCATCAGGAATCTTGAAACATGCTTTTATTACATCACTATTGATACAGAAATCATTACCTTTGATGGTTAGAGCGATGGTTTTGTCAGTAGAGTTGTAGATTGCTGTTGTCCATATCTCCTCAACAACTTCACAATAAATTGTGGGTGATTCCAGCATGGCAAAACTTAACTTGCAGTTGTGCACGAAGTCCATCATCTTATGATAGTCTTCAGATTGCTGAATCCCCTTATTGACCAAGGCAGTGAAGTTGTTCTTCTCATAGATGAACCCAGTCTGTGACATGATCTTAACTACGGGTGCCATTATTAGAGAAGAAAAGCTTGAAGAGAAAGAGGATTTTTGCTTGAGAGAGAATGAAGTAACACAGTTGAATTTGAGAATGATAAAAGAAAATGATTAGAATGAAATAAGCTTTTATACTTTACTCAAAATCAACTGATAAAAATAATAAAGAAAAGTAAATTACCCAATAGAAATTGTCTAAAATAGCCGTTTTAAAATATACTGTAAAAATTCTACCCATTATCCGTCGTGTAAATCTTACAAACTGTAAGTATACTCGATGGATAATGTTCAGAGAATTAACGGTTAAGATTTAGACACTTCGACGGATGACGATAAGTTGATATCCGTCGAGCTTTAAAATACTCCAGAAAAGTAATTGATTTTTATTTACAATTTGTATATCGACAGATGACTCAACTCGATGGATAATGGTCATCCGTCGAGATGCAAATTTTGACTTAGCCAAAATTTTCATCCAAGACTAAAAATCAGTTAAATTTCTGGCTACTTTTCAACTTGCAAAATAATTCAGATAAATTTAAGAGTAATTAAGCATACCTAACTTACTTACCAACCTAGAAAAGGTGGATTCATCCAATGGTTTGGTAAAAATATCTGCAAGTTGCTTCTCACTTGGAACAAAATGTAACTCTACAATACCATTCATTACATGTTCCCTTATGAAATGGTACTTGATGTCTATATGCTTTGTCCTTGAATGTTGCACTGGATTTTCAGTGATGGCAATTACACTTGTGTTGTCACAGAAAATAGGAATCCTTTCAACTTGCAAACCATAGTCTAGCAATTGATTTTTCATCCATAAAATATGTGCACAGCAACTGCCAGCAGCAATATATTCAGCTTCAGCTGTGGAAGTAGAAACTGAATTTTGCTTTTTACTGAACCAGGACACAAGCTTGTCTCCTAAAAATTGACAGGTTCCTGTTGTGCTTTTTCTATCAATTCTGCAACCTGCATAATCTGCATCTGAATAACCAGTTAGATCAAAACCAGAATCTCTAGGATACCAAATGCCAAGGTTTGGTGTTCCTTTGAGATATCTGAAAATTCTCTTAATAGCTGTCAAATGAGACTCTCTAGGATCAGCCTGAAATCTAGCACACAAACATGTAGCAAACATTATATCTGGCCTACTAGCTGTTAAGTACAGAAGTGAGCCAACCATGCCCCTATAACTTGAAATATCCACAGACTTTTCAGTAGTGTTTAGTTCAAGCTTAGTTGCAGTGGCCATGGGAGTTTTTGCAGATGTGCAATCCATTAGATCAAACTTCTTTAAAAGATCAAAAATATATTTAGTTTGACTAATGAATATTCCATCACTAACTTGCTTAACTTGTAAACCAAGAAAGTAAGTTAGTTCTCCCATCATACTCATTTCATACTTGCTCTGCATCAGTTTGGCAAACTTTTTATAAAGTTTCTCATCTATAGAGCCAAAAATAATATCATCTACATAAATTTGAACAAGTATGCTAGATCCATTCACATTTCTGAAAAATAAAGTTTTATCTACAGTACCTCTTGTGAAGTGATTTTCCAAAAGGAACTTTGCTAAAGTGTCATACCAGGCTCTAGGTGCTTGCTTCAGTCCATAAAGTGCTTTCAGTAGATAATAGACATATTCTGGGAAATTTGGATCTTCAAAGCCAGGAGGTTGACTAACATACACTTCTTCCTCCAAATCTTCATTCAGAAAGGCACTTTTGACATCCATCTGATAGACCTTGAAATTGGCATGGGCTGCATAGGCTAAGAAGCTTCTGATGGCTTCAAGTCTTGCAACAGGAGCAAATGTTTCATCAAAATCTATTCCTTCTTGCTGACAATAGCCTTTAACAACTAATCTTGCTTTGTTCCTTACTACTATGCCATTTTCATCCATCTTGTTTCTGAATACCCATTTGATGTCTATTGGATTCTTTCATCTAGGCTTGGGTACCAGCTTCCAAACTTTATTCCTTTCAAATTGGTTTAGCTCCTCCTGCATAGCTAAAATCCAATCAGGATCTAACAAGGCTTCTTCTACCTTCTTTGGTTCTTCCTTAGACAGGAAGCTGCTGTATAGACATTCTTCTTGAGTTGCTCTCCTGGTTTGAACTCTGGAAGAAACATCACCAATAATCAGTTCAAAGGGGTGATCTTTTGTCCATTTCCTTGGTTGAGGTAGATTAGCCCTAGATGAAGATACCTCAATGTTGTCTTGATGTGTGATTGAGTTTTGATTGCTAGAAACTCCCCCTGAGTTTGTGGATCTTTGATTTGAGATTGGGGTGCTTTCTATGGGTGATCTGCCTTGACTTCCTGCTCCTTTGGATAACCCGACGGATGGTGAATTTTGAGTACCAACGGATGAGGCAGGTTGTCTTCCGACGGATAATACAGATTGCCTTCCGACGGATGAAGCATTATGTAACTCGATGGATGTTGAGTTTTGTGCTTCATTTATAGTAGATTTGTCTGCATTATCCTTAGACACTATTTCTTGATCACTCTCATCATCACTTTCATCACTGACCATCTCAACATTGTCGAATTTGAGGCTCTCATGGTAATCTCCATCTTTTAGTCCTTCAATCTTTTTATCAACAAACACAACATGGATAGATTCAACAACAATGTTGGTTCTTAGATTGTAGACTCTATATGCTTTACCAACAGCATATCCAACAAAAATTCCTTCATCCGCTTTAGCATCAAACTTCCCATTTTGATCAGTTTGATTTCTCAGAATATAGCATTTACAGCCAAAGACATGAAGAAAGTTCAGAGTTGGCTTCTTGTTCTTGAACAATTGATAAGGTGTCATGCATCTTGCTTGATTAATCAGAGAGATGTTCTGAGTGTAGCATGCAGTGTTTACAGCTTCAGCCCAGAAGTATGTTGGTAGTTTTGATTCTTCAAGCATTGTCCTTGCAGCTTCAATAAGAGATCTATTCTTTCTTTCCACTACTCCATACTGTTGTGGAGTCCTTGCTGCTGAGAACTCATGCAAGATTCCATTTTCCTCACAAAATGCTCTCATGACATAGTTCTTGAACTCAGTTCCATTATCACTCCTGATTCTTCTAACTTTGAAATCAGGATGATTGTTAACTTGCCTTATGTGATTGATGATGATTTCACTAGCTTCATCCTTGGACTTTAGGAAATAGGTCCAAGAGAACTTTGAGAAATCATCTACAATTACTAGGCAAAATCTTTTCTTTGAGATTGACAATATATTGACTGGTCCAAACAAATCCATGTGAAGCAGTTGTAGAGGCTCTTAAATTGCTGAATCAAGTTTCTTTCTGAATGATGCTTTAATCTGCTTCCCCTTTTGGCAGGCATCACACAGTCCATCATTTGTAAACTCCAACATAGGAATGCCTCTAACTAGCTCTTTTTTTACCAGCTCATTCATGGTCTTGAAGTTCAAATGGGATAGCTTCTTGTGCCATAGCCAACTTTCATCTTGACTTGCTTTACTAAGAAGACAAGTTACAGATTCTGCTTTAGTTGAGTTGAAGTCAGCTAGATACATATTTCCTCTTCTCACACCAGTGAGAACCACTTTGTTGTTTTGATTATTAATCACAACACAGGTTTCTTTGTTGAAGGTTACTGAGTTGCCTTTATCACAAAGCTGGCTGATACTCAACATATTGTGTTTGAGACCATCCACTAAGGAAACCTCTTCAATGATGACATTGTCCTTTGAAATCAAGCCATATCCCACAGTATAACCTTTGTTGTCATCTCCAAAAGTGATACTTGGGCCAGCTCTCTCTTCAAACTCTGTGAGCAGGGTAGAATCACCAGTCATGTGTCTTGAACAACCACTATCCAAGTACCAAAGATTCCTTCTGTTTCCCTGCACACATCAAAATTAAATCAAGTTGATTTTGGTACCCAAATTTCCTTGGGTCCTGCCTTGTTAGCTTTCTTCTTCTGTTTCTTAGGTCTTAACTCATTTGACTTAGAAATTTCAGATTCTTCCTTAGTCATTTGGGTTGGGCCTTTAAAACCATTAGATGCAACAGAATTATCATACATGTTATGGCTAACAGGAAATGGCATGCTTGTTGCAAACATGTTATTCCAGTAAGGCATGCTAAATGGCATTTGAGGCATATTATATGCAGTATAATATGGATTAGGTGCAAATGGCATATTAGCAAACTGTGCATTCATGTTCTGTGTAGGCATAGCATTAACAGGCATGGGAGGCATGGCATTCATGTTAGAGAATTGAGGCTGAATAGACATGGGAGTAGGCATGGCAGATTTGCAATTAACAGACAAATGATTTACACTACCACACTTGACACAGATTTTTTTAGGAGCATATTTGTTAGGTGTGTAGTTATTATGTTTGTTAATCCCTACTTTACCATTCCTATTATTTTTCCTTTTAGTCTCTATTTTTACCTCTATCTTCTCAAGTCTGTCACTTAACTGTTTGACAGTTATGTGACCAACATTAGCCTTCTTCCCTTTCTTAGCTTGACTTGACTCTCCTGAAACAAAGTTCTTGGAAACAGACCCATACTTTTCATTTAGCTTGATTAATTTGGCTTTGTTGATGGGTTTGCTCCCAGCCGACGGATGAGGATTTTTATCATTCGACGGATAACACTTTTTGTTATCCGACGGATAGTCCTCATCATCCGTCGAGTCTACATCTGTCAGCAATCCATCTACCAAAATAGGTTCTAGTTTCTCCTTATTCTTTTTCCAGGCTTCATCACAAAAAGACTCAATTCCTTGAACCTTGGTGATTTGAGCGTGAACATCTCTGGATGTTTTCCATGCTTTAATCACCTCATGTTCACGATCGAGCTGCTTCTTAAAAATTTCTTCCTTTTTCAAGGACTCAGTTAATTCTTCCTTGGCAATTCTACACTCAATTTTTAGTTTCTCAAACTCAACAAACTGAGACTCAAGCACATTATTCCTCTCACTCAAAAACAAGTTGTTTTCTTTGATTTTAGCATTTTCTTTAGTGAGGGACTTAAGTGTAACACGCAAATGATACAATTCTGTAGACATGTCATTTATTGCATCATTACACTCAGCTTTAGATAAATGTGCAAGGTTTGTAGTGATTACCTGATTGCTTGAGGAACTTGTCTCTGTTTCATCAGACTTGGCCATAAGGGCTAGATTGACATAGCTGACATCCTCATCTTCATCCAAACCATCAGCTGCCCACTCATTCTCTTGTGTAATAAAAGCCCTTTCCTTCTGTTTGAGTAGATCAAAGTATTTTTGCTTATAATCCACAGACTCAAATCTTTTCTTACTGGAATCTGACTTTCTACACTCATTTGTAAAATGCCCTGCCAGGCCACATTTGAAACACTTGAATTTTGATTTATCCACCATGTTTCTATTTGGCTTGGCAGCTCCAAAGTTCTTCTTGAACTTGAGCTTGGCAAATCTTCTTGAAAGGAATGCTAGGTGCTCATCAATGTCCTCCATGTCATCTTGGCTCAATGAATCTTCACTTTCTGCAGCTAGCCCTTTACCCTTGCTTTCACAGGCATTTGAAGTTGATTCCACAGCTTCCATCTTCACTTCCTTCTCCTTTTCCAGTTCAGCCACTAGTGCAATGGATCCTCCTTTCTTCTTTCCTCTCTCCATTCTTTCATCTTGCTCTATCTCAAGCTCATAGGTCTTCAGAATGCCATACAGTCTCTCCAAAGTAAACTCCTTATAATCTTGTGAGTTTCTCAATGAGACTGTCATTGGTTTCCATTCCTTTGGAAGAGATCTGAGAAATTTCAGATTGGAGTCTTTAGTCTGATAGACTCTTCCATGCAATTTAAGAGCATTTAGTAGCTTTTGGAATCTACTAAAAATGTCAGTGAGTGACTCACTTTCTTCATTATGAAAATGCTCATATTGCTGAATCAGGAGCTGCATTTTATTTTCTCTTACTTGCTCAGTACCATCACAGATTATCTGTATTGTGTCCCAAACTTCCTTGGCAGTCTTGCAGTTGATGATGTTATCAAACATGTCTGCATCAACACCATTGAACAGAATGTTCATGGCCTTTTTATCTTTCCTGACTTGTTCAATATCAGGATCAGACCATTCATGACTTGGCTTTGGAACAGATGGTTCATTTCCTGTTGCAGCTCTCATTGGAACATGAGGGCCTCTTTCTATGCAGTCCACATAGGCCTCATCTTGAGAAAGCATATGAAGATGCATCTTTACCTTCTAATGATGGTAATTATCTTTATCAAGAAAAGGAATCTTGACTCCAACATCTTTCTTGTTCATCTTGCTGAATTGTTTTGATCTTAAAACTCTTTGTAGATTAAGAGCTTGCTCTGATACCAATTGTTAGTCCCTTAACAATATAGCAAGAATTACAGAAGGGGGGTTGAATAGAATTCTTGAACCTTTTTTTTCTTGAAATAAAAATGTTCAACTCGAATATGGATATATTTGTTTTGATTAGCACAACGCGGAATGTAAACTTGAATGAATCAAAACATAAGTAATTAAAAACAAGAGTCTTTAAAAACTTTCTGGTGGATTTAAACAATTCCACCAGAGATATATTTAATATATTGAGAGGACTCTGTGTGCAGAAATGCTCACAGCTGCTTACACAAATAGAACTGCTAAGAACACAGGAAATGCTAAAGATAGTGCTTACAAAGATTTCTCTATTGTTGTTTCTTAGCTATCTCAATTATTTTTCTATTTGCTACTCTCTTGGTTTATATATTACCAAGATTACAAAGTCAAAAGAACTGAATAAATATAAAATCTAACAGTCTTGATCTTTGCTGCTTTTCGTCCTTTATTACCCAGTTAATGAGCTTCCACAGTGTACTTGTATCCAACTCAACGGCTGTGTGTCAGCTTTCACTGTTCAACTGATGTTTGAATCTTGAAATGATCATCTGTCGACTTTCAGATCATCCGTCGATGATTTAATTGATCATCCGTCGACTGCTATGTTAAACATCCGTTGATAGTCATTTGATCATCCGTCGAAGCTTTGTTAAGCATCCGTTGGTAGCTATTTTGGCACTTGACTTCATTTCACTTATACAGAATTACAAGACATTGCTTATGTACAGTTAATCAACCTATTCTGCATATCTAGTTAAAGTCAACATGACTTATATGTTACTTCAAATTCTATACAAAGGTGCATACAACACTGTGCTACAAACTTATTATTACATAAGCTACTCACTCGATGGATAATAAGTTAATCATCCGTCGAGACTATAATGAGTTATCCGTCGAGACTATAATTCTTATCCGTCGAGTGCTACATTATTTCACTAAGTAAAATCTATTTAGATGTTTTGTTTAGGTAATCATCAAGTACACAACATATTCACAACAATTTTGGTCTATTGTAACAGCTGAATCTGTGTTAGATAAGACATGGTTTGATGTTGCTATAGATACCAATAGTTACTGCTCAGGACCCAACATAGTTTTGGTGTTGCTATAGCCTTTTTTTGGCCTATAGCAACATCAAATGGGGTCTATAGAGACAGTTTTGGTGTTGTTATAGGCCATTTATGGCGTAATGTCAGAATGATGAGAAGACAGATTATAATCATATATTATTTGGCAAGTATGTGGTCGTAGAACTCGGAGCTAAGTCTCTAGGGCATTTGGGGTAAAGACAATATTACCAACACCATATGTTAATTTTGATAACACGAGCCTTGTTACTCATAGTTCTTTATAGGTTTCCCATGAAGGGGCATCACATGTGAGAACCATGAAGTCTAATTATTAGTATACAGTTGAGGTTATTGACCCAAACTAGTTGAAGGTGTCATTTTATCAATAAGGATTTGAATATAGTATTACTAACGAATTTAGTAGAGATAGTGTCCGATATACCCTTGAGGATTTTTAATTCCATAAGGAGGATTTGAATATAATATAAAAATGTCATTATGAAATAAGTAGACTACATGATATTATTAGTGCGCTTAACATGTAAGGTTATGATGATGGTTTAGCTCAGAGATCGAGAGCATCAAGAATCGATGGCATGGCTATAATTAAATGGCATAAGATTACAATGAGCGATGGTTCAATCTTAGAACCTTTTAAAAATGATAGATCAGTTAGTCTAGAGCGGAATTCCAAGGTAAATATGATGTCAGAGACTACGTATATAGTATATATACTCGTAGACCTCTAATATATTCGATAACGTATGTTCAATTATGCACACATGTCACCGAACTTATGGACTGCATTGAGATCCTTGAGAGATCTCTTTGATCTGTTCTCAGGGGAAATGGCCACTTGTAATTAGTAATTGATGCATATAGCAAGCCCCTATTGGCGTAACAGATGCTTTCGGAGTAATTCTGAGTAAGGTCTTTGAGTTAAAATACCGGAATGACATATATACGTGTGAAAGTCAAGTTAGTAAGCAATTTTAAAATGATGTTGAAAGAGACACTAGCAGAAATAAGGAATTACAAAGATGAAGAGGTGGTATCATCGTTAGACGGATAATAACGAAAGTTAGTATAATCTGTGAAATATTTTGGCACCTACTCATTGTCACATTACTGCCTCCAAATATTGATCATTCGTATTTCCTTGATAAGTCATATCAGGCAATCCTTTTAGTTCCCTACTTTGAACTTCTGATGTGACCAATAACTTGAATAGTCTTTCTCCTCATCAGTACTTGTTAAATTCTTTTAGTTGATCCATAAATTTTTATTTATAGATCATGGTCTTATTTTTTGGCTCAGAGCTATTTATACTTTCTTTTAACAATCCGAGAAATTTTAATAAACTTTCCTCCATTAATCGACGAATATTAATAATGAATATCTTCACTTAATTCTTCTTTCCTACTTACTCTTCTCAGTCAAGATGGTAAATATTTAACAAATTGTTAAAAAACATGGATGGTCTAATCTCCATAGATTCCTCGGGAATCCTTTTCTTCTATGCGGGATGAAATTGTATATTGACCTTTGAAATCATAGTAAGGGTATTAATTTGATATTGGTATTCCGAATTCAATTCTATTTGAGAATCTGATAAAGTATGTGAACAAGAGAACCTCTGAGAGTACCATTTTATTGGCAAGAAATATTTGATGAGTGGCTATCGATTGTTCCGATGCCGGGACCACTCGATTTAGAGTTATAAATGTCTTTCTCGGCCCAAATTTGAAAACTCTTTATTTTAAAATTGTCATACGGGTAGCCACAAATTTCTTTAGTGGTTACGATGTTGAGATTTTTTTTACAGATAAACTGAAATATACTTAGTTGCATATGTTCTCATAAATGACTAGTTAATCTTCCTAACTAGTCAAAATTTTAATTAATACGACGGAAACCTAGCTAGTCGTCCTAGCTAGTTGCTATGGGCCAAACCAATTGAGCTGGCCATTTTCTTAGCCGGTCAGACTAGTTATTATTTTACTAGTTCCACTTCTAATATAATTTTAATTATCCCATAGTGCATTATATATGAAAAATTTAATTATTGATGAAATTTTCAAAGAATGATTTAATTGAGACCTAACTAGGTCGCCCACTCAAACGAGAATTCATATTCAGTTTTATGAAATATTTTGTTCATGAAATTTTCTATTCTTTCGTTTATATGAAGAATATCCAATTAAAATCATAAAGTGATTGAAGAACAATATACTTCCTTATTTGTTAATCATTGAATAAAATTCTTCCTTCAAAATAGCATCATTTTGAAACCTCAATGGTTAACCTTTGGTTGATGATGTTATTCAAAATTTCTTTCATTAATCGAAAAGAAATGTTTTCTTTTAATGGGGAAATCTTACAAATATCATTCATATGATGTTATAATTCAGCAATCATTGCTTTCAAGGGATATTCTCTATAATATCTTAATATAAAATTCTAAGGACATGGAAGGATAATCATTGTTGTATTCTTTCTTCCAAGTTATAAATCTTTTGAGTGTTGTGACTCTTTTATTCAGAGCTCATTATTTCTTCAGATATTAGATTTTGAAATCTTGTTAAGATTGTCTAAATTGCATCAATATCGTGAAAATCATTTTTTTCAAGGCTGATTGCCTTCCGAATAAAGAGAGGTATAGTTGAGAACCAATTGTGGTATTATGAGACTGAAGACTCAGTGCTAAGATGGTGCAATCGAAGCATCGTGATGAGTAAGTTGTTTTAAAAAGGAAATACCATATTTAGTTATTATCATAAGGATCTTTAACATGGTTATAGAAGGACGATAATATAGATACAACGTGATTAGTGAGGTACGCTTATATGAAACATTATCGGGATAGGTACTAATAAATTCGAGAAAGACCAAGCATGTATGAATTCGAGGAATATGATTTTGAAAAAGTGAATGTAAGATTAGTAACAACCCCGTGTTAGCAATACCTGACGATAAAAAGAGGATTTATGTGTAGTATAATGATATGACTATGCAGCTTAAGGACCATGACATAAGGTGTTATAATAATGATCTAGGATAATTGCAATAAGGTTCACACTGAAAGAGACACAGAGTCTACTTATGAGGAAATTTGGGATTTTTTTCTCTTACACTGAACACGAGATAGAGGCTATAGTCAAATTGATCAAGGGCTATGATTGAGAAATCTATTATCATTAAGGAAAGGCCAATGTGGTGGCCGACACTTTAAGTTAGAAAAGATATATTGAGGATAACAACTCTCAGAACAACTGATGAGAAGGATCGCATAAAAAGAACCCTTTATTACTTCACAGGAAGACTTACAGATGCCTAAAAACGTAAAAGGATAATAATCATGATCGAATATGAAAGGGATGTCATTGATTATGCAAGTAAGTACTCGACATGGTTGAAAGTGAAAACGGAAAGGCGAGGATTAAAATTTTGACGACTGCGGCTTGTAAATGACCCAAATCGGAGTAAGAGTTTATTATAATAGATTTTGTAGGAGGATTATCAAGATCCAAATTAGTCGTCGTGCTATTTGAGGATTTTGAGTGATAGATTAAATAAGACCGCTTATTTTATTATGCAAATGATAGATCTCCACTCTACAAAATTGTTATTAACGTAGAAGAGATAATTGGTGACAAAGAGACCCCGTGATAATTGCGCTGCACAAGGACTCGAGATTTAATTTCACAACGGGACTATTTCCAAAGATATTTTGTGAAAAAGGACGGATAGAGGCACGAATTAGAGTTCTCAAATCGACAAGTAGAATGAGAGGACTATCCTGACCATTGAAGATACGTCTAGCAGCTTACCTTTTATTTGGAACGGTTAGGAGAATCGCCTATCGTTGATAGAAAATTCATGTAGATGTACTTACCACGCGAGCATATGGAAAATAGTCGCCGATATCACTTACAAAGGACAACGTGGAAGAATGAAGGATGTTATGGTTAGAGCTGACTGAAGGCAAAGAAGATCGTACACGCCCTTTAAAAGGCCAATAGTAGTAGTTTCCAATAAACTCGAATACGTCTAATGCGTTGGTGAGAATAATGAATACGACCTGAAAGGTATTGTAGTACTACAAATATTATACGAGGAATGATTAATGAAGGCTGACCGATAGCGGAAGTTGAGCGTTCCACGATTCTAAAACGTGTCAATCAATTGTATATGAAATGGTGCTTCCTTCAAGATGGCAACAGGTGGACGATGTGCCTTACATTACTACAGGAAGAAATTTTAAATCTAACACTAAGCGTGTAACATGAGATAAGCGTGTAGAAATGCAACGAGAACTTCTTACATAAAATAATAGACAGAGATTGTTATTCCCTAACAATACAACAAGAATTACAGAAGGGGGGTTGAATGTAATTCTAGCTTCTTTTTGAGATTTAAGAAAAATGGTTCTAACTTAATAATATATATGTGTTTGATTTGCAAAGTGCGGAATGAAAGAATTATAGAAATCAAAACACAAGTAATAAAAACACAAGCCTTTAAAACTTTCTGGTGGATTTAAATGTATACACCAGATATATATATATATATATCAAGAGAACCCTGTGAAGCTTGAATAGATCACAACTATTTTACAAGTGAACAACTAAACTTACAGAGAAATGCTACAGGATATAGCTTACAAATGTTTCTCTGAAAAATGTGTTTTGCTTAGTCTATTGTTATTGTTGTTCTACTTGCTACACTTGCTTTATATATCACCAAATTTACATAGAGAAAAACAAGAAAATAAAACAAAACCTATCAAGTCTAACTTCATGTTGCTTCACTACTCTATTCCAGCACCTTTGAAAATCGTCATAACTTGCATGAAAATGGTAATGCTTCTTTATTCTCAAAACCCTGCTAAACAGGCTACCACATTCCTTTTTCAAATACTCGACGCATGTTACTGTGTTGTCACTGTCAACAGCTATTTGAATTGATCATCCGTCGGGTACATGTTTGTCATCCGTCGGGTAGCCTTGTTGATCATCCGTCGGGTAGCTTTGTTGATCATCCGTCGGGTAGCCTTTTATCACTTGACTCTATTTCATTTGTGCAGAATTACAAGACATTTATATTTACATTTAATCAACCTATTCTGCACATCTACTAGTAGTCTACATGATTCATAGATACAAAGTTGTTTACAGAAATGTGCTACATGACTTATTGTTACATATGCTACTCACTCGATGGATATCAATTAGTCATCCGTCGGGACTATATTGAATCATCCGTCGATACTATAATTGATCATCCGTCGGGTGCTACAAAATTCAATAAGTTAAATCTACTAAGGTGTTTTGTTTAGCTTATCATCAAGTACACAACATATTCCTAACAATCTCCCCCAATTTATGTCTACTAGAATTAAAGCCATAAATTAAGAGAAACTTGATGATAAAAAAACATCCTAAGCATACAGATTGAAAAATAGTAGATAAAACTGATAACTGCTTCAAATTGCTAAAAGTTGAACAATGTAAAGTACACAAAGAAATTGCTCACAATTGTTATCAAGGTGCTCCTCTAGTCTGAGCAGATAGATCCATTTCCTTGATTGTCTGGATTTATTCCCAAGCCTTCTGTTGTTTTCTTTAATTTGATTCTGAAGTTGTCTGTGGAATTCAAGTTCATCATCTTCTGAGAGATCTAGCATTTCCTGCATTTCTAAAAGAGTCTCATTGTTAGAGATACTCAATTGGTCCTCCAATATGAAAAATCTTCTAACCCCTTTTTCATCCATGAATTCCATTTGCCAATAGGGCCTCAGATGCACTTTATTTCCTGTAAAGGTAATAGATAGAGTTCTTGGAAGTGCATATTTGGCTCTAATACTCCTCAGCTCCTCAATCTTCTTTAGAACTTGTCTTCTTGTAGTCACATTGTAACCAAAGTTCTTTTTGAATGATGAGTAGACCTTTATTAGCACAGATTGGCGTTCTAGGAGAATCCTGTGAAGTGGCCATGTGAACTCTCTTCCTCCCTTATATTTGAATACCAGTCTTTCAGGAAGACATCTGTAAACATCAATTCCTCTAACTTATTCCACTTCATCTAAGTAAAGGTTGATGTCAGAAAACTCCTTGATGTTACTGATGTACAACATATCTCCCTTATTTACTGTGGGTTGCGAATTGGTTAGAGCTTTGGAACTGAGAGATATAGGCTTCACTTTCTTGCTTGCTCTTGTCTTTGTCTTCTTTGTCTTAAAAATGGGTAAATTTAGCTCAGGAATTGGTAAACTATCCCAGTCTACTGGTTCATCCTTAGGAACAATTGGTTCACCTTGAATATTCCTTGTTGGATCAACCACTTTGAATTTTTCAAATACCATTGAGGGTTTTAATGTCTGAGTTGTAGTTGTAGACTTTTTAGGAAATTGGTCTTCCAATTCCTCATCATTAAAGTTCACTTTCCTCTTGGAATAGAGTTTGTATCTAAATCTCCTTTTATGATGTGATTCTTCTTGCATTTTTAGATCCTTAGGTTCAGTGATTATAGTTGGTTATACAGGACATTCTATTGTGGTTTTTACAGCTTGAAGCTTGGCCAAGATAGCAGCTTGTTCTTTCTTTTGCTTTTGCTTCTTTGCATCCAAAGCATCTTGCTTCTTATCTAGCCTTATTCTTTCTTTCTCTTCCTTTTTAGCTTCCACAAACAGTGGGTGTCCAACCACCACACAAATCTCTTTACCATTTCTGTAAATTTTGGCAATTCTTCTTTTCAATGCTAAATCAGCCGGATCCTTGTAGAATGCAATAGATCTTGATAACAGTTTCTTTTCATCTGGCTTTGGTGTCTCAAACACTGTATCCATAGGATTCTTGTCTGAAAACTTAGGATAGTTCCATTTGGCCATCATGATGAGATCTTTCTTTGGAGGTTTGACACAGGAAGTTTGATCCCTTTCCAGATAGTTCATACTTATATCATTCACAGAGATTTTCATGACTTTAGAGTGATAATTGAAATTTTTTGTCTGGATTCTGTGTTGGGCGAAATATCTTCTCGATGTTCTCATCAATTTTCTTCCAATTAATTGGACTCAATTGCTTCTTCTCAGCTTCTCTCAAATTGGCTGCTGCTTCTTTTGTAATAACCCCAATTTTTGGAATTTTTAAAACCCTTATGAATAGTATTTTGCTGATTATGCTGATTAAGAAAATTTTTCATGCCACACTATGAAGGGGTTCTTTTATTGATCTTCTGGGATATTATTAGTACTCTTTGTGGTATATAAGTGTATGTAAAGATCGTCAGAATCCAAATCCGAACACTTTGATTTTTCCCAAAAATCCATCAGATGTCGAAAGAATTGAGTATAAGGTAACAGGATAAAAATGATTTAAATTCAAGGATTATAAGATAGGATCATAAAAGGAATATAATGTGTTGAGAAAGGTTAATGAAACCTAAGTAATAAGATCCCGGGTATGATCCCTCAAACGATAAACGAAAACGAAAGTTAAGCGAACCGCATAACAGATCAGCGGTCATTAGCCAAGTAATTAGAAGTTAATCAAGGGGTTAGTGGATGATGATGTCATCACACCAACAAGAGGAAGACAAGTATAACAAGATGACATAGGAAAGGTGACATAAGCATGACATAAGGGAAGGAGGTGTGGTTGATTAATAACCACACAAATTTTCATGGGTAAAAAGGTAATTAATCAAAAACAAAATCAACTAAGGCAAAATCAAAACAAATCACAAAAAACACAAAAGCTCTCCCCATTTTCATCTTGCTCTCGGCTTTCAAGGAAAAAGCAAGGAAGAAAAATTCAAAGTCCAAGCTCCACTCAAGCATAAATTCCATGGTTTGTTTTTATAGATTCTACATTTCATAACTTAGCTTGGGTATGATTTTAAGCTCTTGATTCAAATGGATTCATAGCTAATTAATTCACCAAAGATTAGGGTGAATAGTGTTTTCAAATTTTAACTTTGTGTTTCTTGATTTCATTTGCAAGATCAAGGTTATATAAGGATGGATCAAGGTTCTTTGAGGCTCCCTAGTGACTTTCCACCCTCCAAGAAAGGTATAAATCTTACTACCCTTTAGTAACAAGTTTGAATGTTGAAGTTGGAGATGGTTTGGATGGATGAGTAGTAATTTGAATGATAAACATGATTCGAGCTTAATTGTTAAAGTAGTTTAGTTGAATTTGGAGATGTTATAATATTTGATTGGATTGAGATCCTTGAGCTTATTATGACTGAAATCAGTAGTATTGATGTGTATCTTGAGTTGTTGTTGATTGGTAGTTGAATTGATATGATTTGGAGTGGTATAAATTTGGGAAATCGCATAAACATAGCCGTCGTAATGTCCGATTTACTTTAGGCTGTTTTGTTATTAACATTAGGACCCGAGAACTCCCTGATAGGTTTTGACCATTGCCATGATTAGATAGTTCATGTTAGGAGCTTCGTTTTGATATGTGGTTCGTTTGATTCCGATGTACGGTTTAGGAGAAACGGCCGTTTTAAGTAACGACGTTTCGCGAACGAACCATTACCCCTCGCCTTACTTTGAAACATAGGTTAAAGACCTTAAAGGACTAATTGGAGTATGAAACATTTATGTAAAGTGTAATAGGCAGTTGGTAAGACACTCGCGAAAGAATCGCCTTAAAACTCGTAATGGTTAATTTATTAAAAATGGTGGAGCCGAGGGTACTCGAGCGACTTAAGTGAATCGTTAAGCGCAAAGCGAGCGTTAGAGTCTAAATTGGTTAAAGTATAGATTTATAAGTGGCTTTGGTTTAATTTCCAACTTATATGTTGTTTATAGGTTACCAGACTCGTCCCAAGCCATTTGTAAACCCCAGTCGCTCAGGCAAGTTTTCTACCCGTATAACTGTTGTTGTGATGTATATGTGTATATGCATGATCTTGTGATAAATGCATTTTTGTTATTAGCAAATTCTTGCGATATATTGTAGCATGTGATATGGTATATATGCATGCCTGTTTCGTATTCTTGATTTATATATCTGTTGGTTCAAATGCTTATTAGTTGCATAATACCTATGCTAGAGATAAGCAGTAGTTGCGTATACCCTAAGTATAGGGGACCCAAATGTGAACCCTTTTCTAAAACCGGGAGTAGATGTTCCCGAGTATATGATATATATATATATATATATATATTTATATATATATATGGATATGGTTTTTAAAAACTATTAATCGAATAAGGTTTATTCGATAACTTTATAGTATTTAATGAATATTACTTGAATATTCATTCGAGGAATTATGACTCACTTTATATTATTTTATGAATATTACTTGAATATTCATTCGAGGACAGATGATTTCGCTTATATTATTTAATTGAATATTATTTGAATATTCATATGAGGACCTATGACTCCGATTATTTTCTGAAATGTATTCTTTATTTTACTAAAGAATAAGGTGTCGATAATCAAACTTATTTTTTTGATTATTCAAATAAAGATAGTACTTTCGTATAAGTATATCTTTGGTTATTTAATACTCATTTCAAGTATAAGTTTTACAACTTCTACTTCAATTATTTGTATAAAGATTATTTTTTAAGGGAATATTATTTAAATGATAATATTCAGATATTTTCTAATATATTGGGACTGATTTACTTTATTAAATCAGCATTATTTTAAACATTCTTAAAAATGTTTTCGAGTCTTCAAAATGATTTTTAAAAGTTAGAGCGGATCCCAAAACTCATTTTGATATTTAAGATCTTCCTTTCGAAGGGGATTTAAATACTCGCTCAAAATCTGAGGGATCCGGCTCAGTGGTGTATTTTACATTCGCAACGAGGTTGCTATTTTGAGAAAAAAATCTTGATTACTTGCCCATCATTCGGGAATTAAGTTCATCTATTTGAGTCGGCATAAACAACGTGGGCTCAGTGGGCGTCCATGAAAGTGTAAGTGGCTCAGTGGGACTCCATCAAATGCGTAAGTGGCTGAGTGGCAGTCCAGCATAAGGTCCTTTTGCGGCCAGGGTGATGACCAGTGGGGAATTTGTCCATCTACTAGTAGAAAAGGTTACTTCTTGGTATCTTTGCCTGATCAGCAAGATATCAGGTTTATGCCAAGGTTTTCTCCTTTCCAAAATTTATTGGATATTGCAACTCTGTTTATAATTTTCATAACAGAGGTTTTCAAGGAGTGTATGAAATGTATATATATATATAGATGTATATATATATCGGGACTTAATGAAGTATCTCTTAACTTCATTTCTTCCAAATGATATTGCAAAGATTGAATCTATTCAAGTCTTATCTTGTAGTCTCATCAGTGTGATGAACTTTTGAAACTAATTATAACTTGAACGGGGGTAGTTCAAGTAGTATTCACAAAAGATATAAGTATATTGGAGTATCTTGTATCTTGTAACTTCATCTTTTGAACTTATATCTAGTAAATGATTATCTTATGCATGTCAAAGATTTTCAGAAAAACGTTGAGACAAGGTTAGATATATAAGATCACCTTGCAACGATATTTTTATACAGTTATAAACTGGAACTCGGTGTATATTATACATGTCATAGGATTTCAAAGATTGTGAAAAGTATATATGTATGTATATACTGAATATTTTGCGACTTGGTCGCGTTAAGATATCAACTTGGTTCATTTCTTCTTGACCAAGACTTTCATGAGTACTATAAGAATGCTCATATATTGTAAATCATTATACATATTATTTTGGTGGGCTTGTTGCTCACCCTTGCTTTCTTCTTTCATCACACAACATCAGCTAGACAAGATGAACAGTACCAAGCTTCCAATTCGCAAGTGGTCAGAAAATGTTTCGCAGTTTTCTGGAAGCGTTGATGCCGCCGTAGCTGAGGTAGGAGCTACCAATAGGCTAAGTTTTCAACTATTGATGAACCAGATTTATGTATATTTATGAATTGTAATAATGGCAAAGAAATGTAAATTTATTCAGAAACCCTTTTAAGGTGTATTGGCATATAATTGTGGAATAAAACGACTTGTGATTATTTTTGGATATTTATCTCTGAGACTATAACTTGTGTGTGTGTTTATGGTGGGGTCACAGTACAGAATAGTTGATTAATTATTAAGATTGGGTGTTATTAAGGGAAATGGAACTCGTGACAACCCGGATCCCCGACCCCGGATTTGGGGGTGTTACAGAAATGGTATCAGAGCGAAGCGTCATAAACCTCAGAGATGATGTGACATTAAGATAATAAGTTCACTAAGATAATAAGAACTCTTGCCAAGTTCATAGTCGGACTACCTAACGTAGTACTGACAGTTAAAACCCTTACGGGAACCCTTATAAATATTATGATAGTAACATGGTTCATTCTCGTATAGGGCAGCGGGGCACCGAACCCTGAAGTTCAGGAGCATCAGCATGAGGATGTTTTACTACATGTTGGAGATCAAATTGTGAATCCGATAGAGTACCCTAACGAGGGACAGGATGAGATTCATATTGAGAATATTGCGGTTGAGGATGTTATCCCAGAAGGGATTGTTGCTGAGGAGGATCTCGTGGAGGATCCTGACGAGAATGAAGAGAGGACCGCTGAGGAATTGATGACCGTAGTCAGGGAGACTACCAGAGCAAGAATGGCCGCGAGGGTGGCACTAGAGGATGAAGAGTTACCAAGGGCACAAAGGTTAATGAGGGCAGAAGGAGTGGGGCCTTCCATGACACCAATTATACCAGTATCAGACCCTCTTCCAGAGGTTCCTGAAGACATCCATGAGGTTCCACCAATTCCTGTTCCCTCCCCTGTACAGAGCCCAGCACCTACTGAGGAAATGCCACCTTTATCTCCTGCACCATTGTCACCTGATACCGTGCTAGGTTATCCATTTGGATCTCCTGGGTCTGCACCACCTGCACCCCATGGACTGCTAGATGCAACCACTCAGGCTTCTCTTATCGCCGATTATTACATGACTTTGGGTGGCCTGTCCGAGGCCCGTAATGTTAGGAGTGATCTGTTGGATCGACTTACTGCACTAAGGATTGAGGGCGGGGTACTTCCGGCAGGATTAGCTCATAGCATGGAAAGGATTGAGGCTACCACCCATGTTACAGCTAGAGGCCATCTTGAGGGTCAGATTGATCACGCTCTACTTGCCACTATCTTAGACCTCATCACCTCTGTGATGGAGCAGGTTAGGGATGTCGTGCGTGCCCGCATTTCTTGATCCATGGTAGTGTGTAGAGCCAGATCGATTAGACAAGGGTTTTATGTAGCAACGCTTTTGGAGGATTAGCCTAAGTTATGAATGATTAGTTTTAATGACGAGATGATTATCCATGGTAGTACTTTTGGGATATAAGCGATCAGATCAAATGATGTAATTCTCTTTAATGTGTTCAGTAGTTGTACCCTCAAACAAATGGTTATGTATATATTCATTAATTTCAGTTCAGATCAGTTGTTTGTGATAAGCTCATATTGTTAATTGCATTATTAACACTTAAGAGAGTGTCATGAAGTTTATAGAACTTGAGAATTCATTTTGCAATCATGCAAGGACAGAACGAGGGAAAGACTTAAGCAACGTAAGAAAATAAATATCCAGAGATTCTTAAAATTTTTCCAAGCATTATGCCCCCATGAGGAATAAGATTAGGGGCAAACCTTGAATGTGATAATTAGGGAGGTCGTAATTAAGAGATAAGGAACCCAGAATATAATTAAGTGGAAAATGAAGATTTTAAATTAAAAGATGACCCCAATTATGGGGAGTAGGAAGAAATATTTAGACTGAGAAAACAGAAGTCGAGCAAGATAGGAAGAACCAGGATGGTACTCCTATTGGGCAATCCATGGACCTGCCTAAAACAAAACTTATACTTTTACCCTAACCACCACCTTGAGGAAACAATGTGGTGTGAAATTCTTTCAGGACCTTTAAGTCGCTAAGCTCTCAGAGTTCCAAGGGAATAGCTGACCCAGCCGAGGCAAGAGCCTGGCTAAAGGAAATACATGAATCATTTGAGATTCTAAATGATTGACGAATCAGAAAATAGTGTTTTTGTCACTTACCCTCCTAAGAGAGAGACCACCCACTGATGAAAGACCAAGAAAGGCACGGAGCAAGAGGTTATGATAAACTGATTACAGTTCAGTCAATTGTTTTCAGGAAAGTACTTCCCAAGGTTATGGAGATAGTGTAAAAGCTTTAGAGCCAGAACAAGGCGGACGAGTATGATGAATTATGAATCTAAGTTGTAAAAGTTGTCAAGATTCGTTCTGAGGACACGAATCCAGAATGACGGGATGTTTGAACTCAATGCTTATGTTGTGTTAGTTCAGGAAATAATGATAAGAGAAAGGAAAATAAAAAGAAACTGAAGTGGAAAGGAATATAAAGGCAATAGAGTTTGAGAAATAATAAGGAATTTGGGTATGAGGAAACCCTAAAGACTCGTAGCAATAGAAATAGAAAAGTAAGTAATCGTCAGGATGAGGGTGATTCACCATGAGTTAAATTGATGGTTGAAGGCATAAGAGATACATATATGTTGTACCCCCTTCAAGTTGGAAGGATTCGGGAAACCTTGAGATAGTTCGAAGGATAAATAATGAGACGTGGATAGACCGAGGAGACAAGAAAGTAAGAAATTAGGAAAATTGGATGAAGGAAGTGACCTTCAAGAATGTGGAGTGTGAGACCGGTGGCTTGATACCCAGGAAGGAAGACGCCAGGAATGAGAGATATCCCAATATTGAGATGACTGTTGAGATAAACAACAAAAGTACATACGGAATTATTAAGAAGGAGTTCACGTTGAACACGAGCAATATCTTCCAGAACATCCTTGTTATCATTACCGAATCAGGAAAGAAAAGTGGATAACCGTTATTGTCTTTTGAGGCCATATGGATTGACCTCATTTTGGATAAGGATATTATTATAAAATTAGGCATATACTATCGAGGTGGGAATGATTGAATAAAGACACCCTCATCAGGGATATATGACTTGATTTATCCATGGAAGGATGCATGTACCTTTTTAAAGGTGGAATTAAGGATAGAACATCGGTAACTTAAAACGAATCCTAAGGGAATGCATAAAGGTTGGCATTTCACCCTTTATAGGGACAGCATGAGTTTTGACAAGTATGAATTGGAAAGGATCAAGGTATCAACAACCTTTAAAGATCAGTAAAGAAATTTTTCAGAAGTACATAGACAATGGTTCTAGTATTAGTAAATGGTATTTTGATATGCCCTGTATCTAGGGAATACATGAGGAACGATTCAAGGATAAGCTTAGAGGTTTTACAAGGAGAAAGGTAATATTCAAAATTCTCAAGAATAGAAATATTGATAAAGGAAATATGACGTAATTATAATGATGCCAAGTGGGGCACGTGCTAAACCACGAGAAAGTATGGATCGAACTAGTAAAGGTCGAAATTGTTCAGGGAAATTACGACCTAAGATAAAAAAAATGTTCTAAGTATGATTGAGAGTCAGTCATGACAGTGATTAACCTCTAAAGACTGAGGCAATAACTTATGGAAAAATGGTGATATTCTTTTTTTACTCATCATATTTTAAGGAAAACATCTTCACATAAGCAGTGATTGAAATGAGGTAGAAAATTTATTTGGAGGTGGTTAAAATGACATTGACTGTAAGGAAATTTTACTATTAGGAAAGGCCAAAGAGGTGGCCGACACTTTAAAGGTAAGAGGATAATTATAGGCGCTTGTGCCAAAGGAATATAGTGATGATGGTTAAAGCTGTGAAGGTTGTATTATGGTTTGGAAGATTGACATTCCTTCTGATGACTGTGCAATACCCAACCGTAATAGTAGTTGGTAAAGGTTTAATTCGTGTAATCGCCATGAGCGGGCTATCTATCTCAGAAGGTACTATCTTGAGATAAGACAGGACCATATTTCAAAAAGGACTAAACAAACCTTTGAGTTAAGTCTTCTATTGAAGGCATATGATTAAGAATGGTATTAACCTGCTATCGTTACTTTGATTGAAACTCTTCTGTAATTTTATCTGCTTCATGTCATAAAAGTACGTCAGAATTTGGAGTGTTCTTCATGAATTATATATGGTGATTATGTTAACTCCTTAGAAGAATTCGATACGATATGTATGGACTCCGTATGGTTAGCTATTAAGACTTCATGGAAAATGAATGACGACAGTAGGTCAGTGGGGGACCATAGTAATGCAGCAATGATTCTGCGAGTAATGAGCTGATTACAACCGTAAGAGTTGTATTGGAATGGATGTTGAGATTGAGTACCACTAATCGGGTCATGGTAGTGTATAAGTTATCATTGATAGAATAATTAAGTAGAGTATCTACCTATTGAATATTTATTCCCTCTTATGAAAAGAGAGTCGTATTACTATATGAAGAAGGTTACGGTGCAAGCATAGAATTCTAGTAACGATGATGTATAGAATGAGATCCCAGATTCGATTCTCGATGTCGAGGGAGTTTCAAAGGTGATTGTGGATAAGCTCGAGGAAGAGCATGGGTCCATAGAATGATGGACGGAATAGCAAAAATATTTAAGCATGCAAAATGTAATGCGATAATACTTGATGTTGATATATATACACATATGTTTTGTTCTCCTATGACAAACCTCTATAGTTCAGAGGTAGGTTCCAAGCCAGATATTTTGTGGCAGTATATATTTTTTTATATATACAATTCTCTTCAATTCGTTCTTTTCTCTTCTTTTCATTTCATATAAACTGAGAAGAACACCCCTTCCAGAAGGGGAGGTATTGTCGAATGACTATCTATCTGTGTGATAGAAGCCGAGTAGGATACCATCTATTGTTTAATTGCTTGTCAAGTACTAAAGGTTGGCACCTTCTGTACTAACTATGCAATGTAACAAGTGTTCATGATCATAGTGATCTCTCAATAAATTCTTTTACTTCTATATGAAGGACCAAGCTTTTGAAGATGGAGGCAGCTAGAGAGGAAGTGGTACCAAGTATGGTAGTATTCCGATTCTAACGCGTTCGTGATACTAAGGTTGACGCGATTATTAAAAGGTTATAGAATGCTAACGAGCAAAGGTGTAACCAGTATAATATTAGGAACGGAAGGTAGTAGCGACTACGAACTGGAAAAGAATGGGTATTGAGAAGCAAAAGCTATAATGCTAGAAGCTATGATGAGAGTCGGTGCAATAGACTTGAAAGAATTTGGAATGATCACTTAACGCGGATTAAGTTTTCTCACGATAATCGATCGTATGTCAGTATCGAGGTATCACCTTATAAGATCCTTGAGGGAAGACAATGTCGATCTCCCTTATGATAGGATGAAGTTGTAGAGCGCAAGATGCTCGAACCAGCAGCGGTCCAAAGGACCAAGAATATACTAGATCTAATCAGAGGACGGCTGGGAGTAGCCCAAGATGGACATAAGAAGTATGCTGATTTGACAATGAAAGGACAAAGAGTATGAAGGAGGGAACCTTGTATTGTTAAAGGTATTCCCTTAAAAAGGAATTGATGAGGGTTGGAAAGAAAGGAAAGTTTAAGTCCACGAATTGTTGGACCCTTGGATATATTAAGACGTATTGGGAAGATAGCATATGAGCTAGCCCTACCCCCGAACATGTAGCAAGTTCATAACGTGTTCCACGTATCAATGTTAAGGAAGTGTAATTCGGATGCCAGACAAAAAGGGGCATATGAGCGCATAGACATACAACCAGACGTAACCTACATGGAGCAATCAGGAAGGGTTATAGATCAAAAATGGACAAATGCTTAGGAGAAGAGTTATCAAACTAGTCAGAGTTTGATGGTAGAACCACAATGTGGGAAAACTATGTAAGAGTTAGAAAGTGCAATTCTAAGAAAGTACCCCTACTCATTTTCTATCTGATTCCGGGACGGAATCCTTTTAAGGAGGGGAGACTGTAATAACCCCAATTTTTGGAATTTTTGAAACCCTTATGAATAGTGTTTTGCTGATTATGCTGATTAAGAAAACTTTTCATGCCACACTATGAAGGGGTTCTTTTATTGATCTTCTGGGATATTATTAGTACTCTTTGTGGTATATAAGTGTATGTAAAGATCGTCAGAATCCAAATCTGAACACTTTGATTTTTCCCAAAAATCTACCAGATGTCGAAAGAATTGAGTATAAGGTAACAGGATAAAAAGGATTTAAATTCAAGGATTATAAGAGAGGATCATAAAAGGAATATAATGTATTGAGAAAGATTAAGGAAACCTAAGTAATAAGATCTCGGGTATGATCCCTCAAACGATAAACGAAAACGAAAGTTAAGCGAACCGCATAACAGATCAGCGGTCATTAGCCAAGTAATTAGGAGTTAATCAAGGGGTTAGTGGATGATGATGTCATCACACCAACAAGAAGAAGACAAGTGTAACAAGATGACATAGGAAAGGTGACATAAGCATGACATAAGGGAAGGAGGTGTGGTAGATTAATAACCACACAAATTTTCATGGGTAAAAAGGTAATTAATCAAAAACAAAATCAACGAACCAAGGCAAAATCAAAACAAATCACAAAAAACACAAAAGCTCTCCCCATTTTCATCTTGCTCTCGACTTTCAAGGAAAAAACAAGGAAGAAAAATCCAAAGTCCAAGCTCCACTCAAGCATAAATTCCATGGTTTGTTTTTATGGATTCTACATTTCATAACTTAGCTTGGGTATGATTTTAAGCTCTTGATTCAAATGGATTCATAGCTAATTAATTCACCAAAGATTAGGGTGAATAGTGTTTTCAAATTTTAACTTTGTGTTTCTTGATTTCATTTGCAAGATCAAGGTTATATAAGGATGGATCAAGGTTCTTTGAGGCTCCCTAGTGACTTTCCACCCTCCAAGAAAGGTATAAATTTTCACACCCTTTAGTAACAAGTTTGAATGTTAAAGTTGGAGATGGTTTGGATGGATGAGTAGTAATTTGAATGATAAACATGATTCGAGCTTAATTGTTAAAGTAGTTTAGTTAAATTTGGAGATGTTATAATATTTGATTGGATTGAGATCCTTGAGCTTATTATGACTGAAATCAGTAGTATTGATGTGTATCTTGAGTTGTTGTTGATTGGTAGTTGAATTGATATGATTTGGAGTGGTATAAATTTGGGAAATCGCGTAAACATAGCCGTCGTAATGTCCGATTTACTTTAGGCTGTTTTGTTCTTAACATTAGGACCCGAGAACTCCCTGCTAGGTTTTGACCATTGCCATTATTAGATAGTTCATGTTACGAGCTTCGTTTTGATATGTGGTTCGTTTGATTCCGATGTACGGTTTAGGAGAAACGGCCGATTTAAGTAACGACGTTTCGCGAACGAACCATTACCCCTCGCCTTACTTTGAAACATAGGTTAAAGACATTAAAGGACTAATTGGAGTATGAAACATTTTTGTAAAGTGTAATAGGCAGTTGGTAAGACATCGCGAAAGAATCGCCTTAAAACTCGTAATGGTTAATTTATTAAAAATGGTGGAGCCGAGGGTACTCGAGCGACTTAAGTGAATCGTTAAGCGCAAAGCGAGCGTTAAAGTCTAAATTGCTTAAAGTATAGATTTATAAGTGGCTTTGGTTTAATTTCCAACTTATATGTTGTTTATAGGTTACCAGACTCGTTCCAAGCCATTTGTAACCCCCATTCGCTCAGGCAAGTTTTCTACCCGTATAACTGTTGTTGTGATGTATATGTGTATATGCATGATCTTGTGATAAATGCATATTTGTTATTAGCAAATTCTTGCGATATATTGTAGCATGTGATATGGTATATATGCATGCTTGTTTCGTATTCTTGATTTATATATCTGTTGGTTCAAATGCTTATTAGTTTCATAATACCTATGCTAGAGATAAGCAGTAGTTGCGTATACACTGAGTATAGGGGACCCAATGGTGAACCCTTTTCTAAAACCAGGAGTAGATGTTCCCGAGTATATGATATATATATATATATATATATATATTTATATATATATATATATATGGATATGGTTTTTAAAAACTATTAATCGAATAAGGTTTATTCGATAACTTTATAGTATTTAATGAATATTACTTGAATATTCATTCGAGGAATTATGACTCACTTTATATTATTTTATGAATATTACTTGAATATTCATTCGAGGACAGATGACTCCGCTTATATTATATAATTGAATATTATTTGAATATTCATATGAGGACCTATGACTCCGATTATTTTCTGAAATGTATTCTTTATTTTACTAAAGAATAAGGTGTCGATAATCAAACTTATTTTTTTGATTATTCAAATAAAGATAGTACGTTCGTATAAGTATATCTTTAGTTATTTAATACTCATTTCAAGTATAAGTTTTACAACTTCTACTTCAATTATTTGTATAAAGATTATTCTTTAAGGGAATATTATTTAAATGATAATATTCAGATATTTTCTAATATATTGGGACTGATTTACTTTATTAAATCAGCATTACTTCAAACATTCTTAAAAATATTTTCGAGTCTTCAAAATGATTTTTAAAAGTTAGAGCGGATCCCAAAACTCATTTTGATATTTAAGATCTTCCTTTCGAAGCAGATTTAAATACTCGCTCAAAACCTGAGGGATCCGGCTCAGTGGTGTATTTTACATTCGCAATGCGGTTGCTATTTTGAGAAAAAAATCTTGGTTACTTGCCCATCATTCGGGAATTAAGTTCATCTATTTGAGTCGGCATAAACAACATGGGCTCAGTGGGCGTCCATGAAAGTGTAAGTGGCTCAGTAGGAGTCCATCAAATGCGTAAGTGGCTGAGTGGCAGTCCAGCATAAGATCCTTTTGCGGCCAGGGTGATGACCAGTGGGGAATTCGTCCATCTACTAGTAGAAAAGGTTACTTATTGGTATCTTTGCCTGATCAGCAAGATATCAGGTTTATGCCAAGGTTTTCTCCTTTCCAAAATTCATTGGATATTGCAACTCTGTTTATAATTTTCATAACAGAGGTTTTCAAGGAGTGTATGAAATGTATATATATATATATCGGGACTTAATGAAGTATCTCGTAACTTCATTTCTTTCAAATGATATTGCAAAGATTGAATCTATTCAAGTCTTATCTTGTAGTCTCATCAGTGTGATGAACTTTTGAAACTAATTATAACTTGAACGGGGGTAGTTCAAGTAGTATTCACAAAAGATATAAGTATATTGGAGTATCTTGTAACTTCATCTTTTGAACTTATATCTAGTAAATGATTATCTTATGCATGTCAAAGATTTTCAGAAAAACGTTGAGACAAGGTTAGATATATGAGATCACCTTGCAACGATATTTTTATACAGTTATAAACTGGAACTCTGTGTATATTATACATGTCAGAGGATTTCAAAGATTGTGAAAAGTATATATGTATGTATATACTGAATATTTTGCGACTTGGTCGCGTTAAGATATCAACTTGGTTCATTTCTTCTTGACCAAGACTTTCATGAGTACTATGAGAATGCTCATATATTGTAAATCATTATACATATTATTTTGGTGTGCTTGTTGCTCACCCTTGCTTTCTTCTTTCATCACACAACATCAGCTAGACAAGATGAACAGGACCAAGCTTCCAATTCGTAAGCAGTTAGAAAATGTTCCGCAGTTTTTTGGAAGCGTTGATATCGCCGTAGCTGAGGTAGGAGCTACCAATAGGCTAGGTTTTCAACTATTGATGAACCAGATTTATGTATATTTATGAATTATATTAATGGCAAAGAAATGTAAATTTATTCAGAAACCCTTTTAAGGTGTATTGGCATATAATTGTGGAATAAAACGACTTGTGATTATTTTTGGATATTCATCTCTGAGACTATAACTTGTGGTGTGTATGTTTATGGTGGGGTCACAGTACAAAATAGTTGATTAATTATTAAGATTGGGTGTTATTAAGGGAAATGGAACTCGTGACAACCCGGATCCCCGACCCCGGATTTGGGGGTGTTACATCTTTGATTAGATATATGTTATCTTTAGCAGGTGGGTTTGTGAAAATAATTGTTGGCATAATTTCTTTACTAACTTGAATGTTGAGCACTTTTTGCTCCCCCCACTTTTTGATTCCCCTTGACTGAATAAGATAATTGAGCTTTCTTTCTCCCCCTTAGAAGAGGTTTCTTTCTCCCCCTTTTTGTTATCAGAAAGTTGAGTAGAAGAGGAGGTTTGTGCTGCCACTAGCCTTTGCAGTAAGTTTGTTTGTTGTGCTTGGTGTAGATGAATTGCTATTAGAGAGGCTTCCATTGTTGTCATTCTTTTCTCCAAGGAATCCACCTTGGTTGCAAGATCAGTGTTCTTCCTTAATTGTCTTTTGATATCAAGCATTGTAGCTTCTGGAAGTTTTGCATCTAGTCTATCAGCTATATCCTTCTTTACTTGAGTGATCTCTGTTTGAATAGAAGTAATATCCTAATTGTGTTGGAAGCCTTGGATTTGCTGTAGTTGGAGAGAAGCAAGATGTGCTTGCAGAAGCTTCTTGGTTCTGGCATTTATTGTTGATTGAAGAGTAGAGTGTGTTTGACTGCTAAGTTAGATGAGTGTGGTCTTGAAATGGTGTTCATCACATTTTTTTGAGAAGGCCCATGATGGCATGCCTGATCTGGAACTAGGGCCTACTACTCCCCTATGTCCAATGGCTCTTCTTCACTTTTTGCATCTTCATCACCAAAAAATATTCTGAACCACCAGTTTTATAGTCAATGATTGCATCATTTTCTCTTTGCATAGACTGTGTGGTGTGCACCAAATTGAGCATCCTTTCTACATTGTCATTGCCCTGTCCAGCTAGAAGTTGATATGCTAGAACAGGGTGAGTAAATGTCTCAACATCCAAGGAGGTAGAATCTATAACAACTTGACTTTGTTGAAATAGTCCATCCCTATTTACATCCTGGACATTCATTAACTCACTTGCAATGACATCCACCCTTATATCTCCTGTACCTGCATTTATCTCAATACCTCTATTTTCTTGTATCAAGGTCTCACCTTGGCTCCCCACCCTCACACCCTCACCTTCACCATCTAAGGTGGGACTCCTCTCATTCACTTTTTCCAGTCCTGAAGAAATGGATTGCATTGGATCACTCTTTTCCTCTCCTTTTTCCTGGGAGCAACCCAGACTCTCACTCAAATCACTCCCTTCCGTAAGTCCTAAGAGTGATTGCACTACTGCTAAATCTTCTGCACTTGTAATAATAGATGAAATTTGAAGCTGTGCAGAGACACCCGACGGATGAGGAATATCCATCAGGTTAACAGCTTGACTATCTGACGGATAACTCCTGTTAAGCTTATCCGTCAGGATACAATCACTACTCGACGGATGAAAAATATCTATCGGGATAGAAGAAATAATTGAGTTTGGAGTGGAGACTATTGTAGACTCTGTGCAGATTGATGAAAATTTTGGCACAGATGTCTCAACAGTCTCAGAAAGAAATGACAAGTGAGCCAACAAATCATCTAGAAGATGATGCTCACTTGCATGGATTTTTGGCTTCTCCAAGAGAGTTAAAGATGGAAAATTTGGTTGAGATGTATGAATCATATCAACATCCAATGAGTGTGCGGGAGAGTTTGGTGTTTCAGGTGCTTCAATTATAAGAGATTTTGGTAGTGACTCCATATTTATTGGAGCCACATCAACCTGACTTTGAGAAGGTGCAGTGACTGGGTCTTTTGCACCAGTTTACACAGTGTGTGAACCCTGTGCATCCCCAAGTGTTTTGGATCTTTTCTTTCTGGCATAAGTTTGTGGTGAGCTAGCATCCCTACCCCTCTTGGCCTAAGCTCCTGGTTGGGAGCTTGTTTCAATGGTAACATCCTTTTGGGAGGATAAAATCAGTAATGAGCTAATATCCTCATTAACAACCACAGTTTATTGGGAAATTGTGGTGTGTCTATTTTTGGGTACACTCTTCTCACCAGCCTTATCTTAGGGCTTCTTTGATTTTCACCCTGTCCCGCACCTTTCTTACCCACCTTCATACTCCCCTCTTTAGGTTTGGTGGATTTTACAACTGATCTCTTTTGAAAGAAATCAGAGGGGGCTTTCTTAGGTTTGGATTTAGGAACTTTTGTTGGTTTGGTAGCTTGGGTAGGCAACTGTTGGGTCATTGACATAGTTGTCATAGCTACACTGGAAAGCAAAGAAATTTGTGAGGTTGGAAGAGTGGGGACAGAAGAAATTACCTCACTTACCTGAGGTCCCTCCATTACTGGAAAGTAGAATAAGGGAACTTCCTTATGATGGTTTGCTCTGTTTAAATATGTAATGATCCTTCTTTCTTGAACCCAACAATTCAGCTTGTTGGTTGAGTTCTCAATTACAATTTCCTCAACAAGCTGGTTAGCAAGCATCATGAAAAATCTAGCATTATAGACACTTCTACCTCTCTTGTTGATCTCTCCTAACTTAAAGCCTAACTCAAACAAAACTAAGTCACTGAAATTGAAATACTTATCAGTAACTAGCATGTAAAGCATGTTAAGCATAAAAATGTTTATAGAGTCAAAGTTACTAACTTTACCAGAAAACACCTTAGTTACTACATCACACAGGTAACTCCATTCTTTCCTAAGACCCAACCTGTGGCGCCCTCCAAACCCGGGTCAGAAGTTTGGGGTCCACACACACACCTTATTTATAACCTGCTTATAACAATAATAAAGATAATAATAATATGCAGTGACCCTACTTACCAACTACCATGGATCGCAACAGGTTAAAGTATGCACACAAGCCAAACACATCTACTTATATTACAAACCGTTCAAATCCCAACTATTCAAACTCAGAACTGAGTATTAAACATTATTACAAACTTTTACAAACTTAAATTATCCCAAAAGAAGCCTACTAGCTTAACTTGATCAACTTGTACCCCTAGCTCTCGCGCTGGACTGGGGATCCTCGCTACCAACTGGTTCCT
This sequence comes from Apium graveolens, assembly GCF_009905375.1. Taxonomy (NCBI): domain Eukaryota; kingdom Viridiplantae; phylum Streptophyta; class Magnoliopsida; order Apiales; family Apiaceae; genus Apium; species Apium graveolens. The sequence continues at coordinate 53,890,134 of NC_133656.1, forward strand.
TTTTAACTGGAAAAGAATATAAACAACATCGCACAAATGAGCTAACTAGCTCAGCAAGTCACAATGACAAAACTGAGAATAATGATCATCAGGTGAACATGGTTATGATATCAAGTGAACAATGGATTATGATTTAGAATTGGATATTATAGTTTCATTTTAAAAACCAAGGTTAGGCTGCCGATCAGTCACGCACTAACCCCGAGCAAAGCACACAGCACTGCTCTAACAACTGGATCCAAGGCACACATTGGCCTAACTTGACCATTATATGGTCTGACCACGAATCTGGTACACAATTTTATAAAAACAATCCAATTCTAACATAATAACAGAATAAACAATAATAAACAATAAACAGAATCATTAACAACATTGAGTGTTCAATAATGAAAGGGTTTCAATCTTCGTAAGGATCAATAAGGTAATTTCAAAGCTTGGATGCTAGGTAAGGAAAGAATTGGATAACAAAGGAAACGACATTTCAGAGTTTCAAGGATTTGGTCTTTCAAAGCATAAGATACAATGGTTTGAGTATGTAGGTAATTTGATTCAGTGTATGGTATTTAGTTTGTATGCATTTGTGGAGTAGTATCGTATATTTGTGGTTCATATTTGGGTATACAACAATCAATGGTCTAGAAAGAATCAGGTTTATGGCTCAAGATCAATAGCTGGATTCATGGTTAGGGTTCAGTGCTTTAAAGCACTTGTAATATAAAACAGGACTATCAATCACTATAATATCTCGAGAAACTTCAGAACACTTGCCTGGTATTAGCTTACTACACTGCACTCGCTTCCAATCACAATCGTCTTAATTCTCAACTACCTGTTTCCCTTTCCTACGTCTTGCCTCTTCTGCTCACATATCATAAGCATCTATCAATATTCAACTCATATGATTCTATTCAACACATACTCATATATACCCTTTATTTTACCCAAATCTGATTAATGGATTGAAAGTTACGCAATAAACATGTAAACATCGAATATACAGATCGACAATCAACCAATAAGTCACATATAACACATAACACGTCACATAATCAATGATATCTTATTTATAAAGAAGTCTCGGGTCATAAATATGCTTTCAGGTACTTAAAATGATTTTTAAAACATTTTTCGGAATTAAAACGGGTCGTTGGATCAATTTCGGAGTAATAAATAGGGTTCGGTTGGCCAATTCTAGCTTCAAAACAATTTTATAATAATTATCGAGCCTTGGAAATAATTTAGATTAATATTTTAAACCTCGAAACTATTTTTCGGATTTTTAAATCATTTTCAAATAATTAAATCTAATTAAATAATTAATTAAAATCAATTAATAATTAATTAAATCAATTAATCAATTAATTTTCGAATTAATTGACCAATTAATCAATTAAAAATTAACTAAAATTAATTAACTAATTAATTCAGATTTATTTTTGAATTAAAAATAATTTTTGGAATTAAAATAATAATTTTCAGAATTTTCAGAAATTAAAACGAATTTTTATAATAAAAATAAATAGCAAATATGATTTTTGAATATTTTTAAAACAGGAATCCAACTTTTGCAAACTCTGGAAAGTTCAGGGACTGAACTTCATCGTTTTCAAAAGTCAGGGTACTAAACTGTAATTTTTCCAGCCCTCGCCGGAAAACAGTCGGGGTTCGCCGGAGAACTCGACTCCGGCATCCTCCCACCACCACAAACTCCAGATTACATCTACAATTTACCAGGAATCTAACCATACTCTTTAATCACACAGACAACCCCTGAATAGGCCGGAAAATAGCCGAGAAGTTCGCCGGTTTCCGGCGAACTCGACGTAAACTTCAAAGGACAACTCCCTTCTCTACAGACCTCGTTGATTTGTGAAACTTGTACGACTGGATTGCAAATTTCACAGAGAACACAACCCACTATACCACAACATCTATCTATCCCGAAATAAGAAACCCCCAAATTTCAATTAAGAACATTCATACGGGTTATAAACCTTAATTTCACAATTCGAAAATCAAACTCAATTTTGAACATGTTATTGAACTCCAAATCAGACGTATAATATATCAAAATCATCAGGAAAACAAGCTCTACAACATGCAACCATCAAATCATACAAACAATCATCCGAACAAAAATACATATTTTTAGTAAAATTAATTTGAAAATAAATAAAAATATAGAAAATAACCCTTGATTTCTGCAGGTGTATGGATCACAGAATTTGATAGAGCTTTTCAAGACCTTCAAATCGGTTACTCGAGCTTTCCAAACAAAGATCAATAACACCTCCAAAAGTTGGTTTGATTCTTGGAAGATTATATGAATATAAGATTTTTCTCTGGAAATTTATATAATTATTTGTCTGCAAATGATTTTGATACGAAATACAATAAGGTAAAAGGCTATTTATATTTACGGAAAATTAGTATCCCGTTGAATCATTCCGGATATAAAACGGTACATTTATTTGTAAAAACTGATCCAAACGGTATCGGTTTTCGGGACAGTTGTCCAAATCAGTACAATTTGTACTGCGGTCTTGGTCTCAGCACCTGGTTACACGTATTACGAGGTGATAATTGTGATAGTTTAATAAAAAGCTCCCGTTTATCGAAAATACGAGTTTTATTGATTTACCAAAACTAATATTGTATCGAAAATGTTGTGCCGGGACCCGCGCAGGACAAACCTTACGCTGGATCGAAAAAGTCGAAACATGGAATATGCTCGGAATATTACAATTGGGTTAGGAAGGAGTTCTCGGAAGAGTTTCGGGTTCCAAAAATGTAATAACGGATGACGTCGGTTGGTTCCCGTTTTTATAAAATAGATTTTAAATACTCGGAAAAAGATTTTATAAATTTCTTATGATCCTTATAAATCCATAAATCAACATAAAAATAATTAGGAAGATATGACAATTACCTATATTTTATTTTGGACATATAAAAATTAAAATACTCAATTAATATTATTTTTAAATATCCAAACACAAATAACACTTAACAGTTAATTCACAGAATAGATACTGATCACAGATAATAATTATTTTATTAGCAAATATAATTACATGATATATCCCGGATATTACATCCTTTCCCCCTTAAAAGGATTCTGTCCTCAGAATCTCCTAAGAAAACAAATGAGGGTACTTTTCTCTCATATCACTTTCTAACTCCCAGGTTGACTCTTCAACCTTTGGGTTTCTCCATAATACTCTTACTAGCTTTACCACTTTATTCCTCAATACTTTCTCTCTTTCCTCTAGGATCTCTATCGGACTCTCTACATATAACAAATCGGCCTGAAGCTCTATTGGCTCATATTCTATTACATGCCTGGAGTCTGGATTATACTTCTTAAGCATAGATACGTGAAAAACATTGTGAATGTGCTCCATGTGCGGAGGTAACGCTAACTTATAAGCTACTTTGCCAACGCGCTTTAGAATCTCAAAAGGTCCGACATATCTTGGGCTCAGCTTCCCTTTCTTTCCAAACCTCGTTAGTCCTTTCCACGGTGATACTTTCAATAATACCAAGCTTCCTTCTTCAAATTCCATGTCTTTCCTTGACTGGTCTGTATATTTCCTTTGACGGTCTTGTGCTGCTGTCAATCTCTTCTGGATAAGTTTCAACAACTTCCTTTGTCTGCTATACCAATTCAGGTCCAAGTATCTTACGTTCCTCTACTTCGTCCCAATACACCGGAGATCTACATTTACGTCCATAAAGGGCTTCACAGGGTGGCATCCCAATGCTGGCGTGGTAACTGTTGTTATAAGCAAACTCTACCAGAGGTAAATGCTCGTCCCAACTTCCTTTGAAATCAATAGCACAAACACGTAACATGTCCTCGATTGTCTGGATCGTCCTTTCACTTTGGCCATCCGTCTGTGGGTGATAGGCCATACTCATATTCAATCTTGTTCCCAAACATTCTTGAAAACTCTTCAAAAATTTTGAATTAAATCTTGGATCTCGATCAGATACGATAGACACAGGAACTCCATGACGAACTGCAATTTCCTTCAGGTACATATGGACCAACTTATCGAGCGAATATCTTTCATTTATAGGCAGAAAATGAGCTGACTTGGTAAGTCTGTCCACTACAACCCAAATGGCATCATGATTAGCTCTTGTCCTTGGTAATCCAACTATAAAATCCATGGCAATATGTTCCCATTTCCACTCTGGAATCTCCAATGGCTGTAGCAATCCACTTGGTCTCTGATGTTCGGCTTTAACTCTCTGACATGTATAACATCTGCTAACCCATTCCGCAATTTCCCTCTTCATATCTGGCCACCAATAATTTTCCTTTAAATCTCTATACATTTTGGTACTCCCTGGATGGATTGAATATCTTGAACTATGTGCTTCCTGTAAAATTTCATTTTTTAGCTCCAATACTGGTGGAATCCAAATTCTAGAAGAAAACCTCAGAATACCTTGCTCATCCTTTTGCATGCATAATTCTTCACCTACCAAACGATTTATATCTTGATCCATTACATCTTCCTGACACTTCTTTATTTTCTCTAGCAACTCCGACTGAAAAGTCATATTGTACACTCTTGCTTCATTAGGCCTGCTAATCTCCAATTCCAGTTTCTGAAATTTCTTATATATCTCTTCAGGTACTGATAACATATTTAACTTTTCCTTCCGACTTAACGCGTCTGCTATAATATTCGCTTTACCGGGATGATAATTAATCAAGCAGTCGTAATCCTTGATCAATTCTAACCATCTCCTTTGCCTCATATTAAGTTCCTTTTGTGTGAATATGTACTTTAAGCTTTTGTGATCCGTATAAATCTCACACTTCTCTCCATACAGATAATGTCTCCAAATCTTCAAAGCGAAAACTATGGCTGCTAGCTCCAAATCATGAGTAGGATACTTTTGTTCGTGTGGTTTCAATTGCCTTGACGCATACGCAATCACCTTATCGTGCTGCATTAGAACACAACCTAGTCCCTTGTGAGAAGCATCGCTATAAATTACGAAATTCCCTTGGTCGTCTGGAAGTGACAAAACAGGTGCCGTGATTAATCTTCTCTTTAATTCCTGAAAACTTTCTTCGCATTTGTCGTTCCATATAAACTTTTCATTCTTTCGTGTAAGCTTTGTCAATGGTATTGCAATCCTTGAAAAATTTTGAACGAATCGATGATAATATCCCGCTAATCCAAAGAAACTTCTTACCTCAGTGGGTGTTCTTGGTCTTTTCCAATTTGTAATTGCCTCGATCTTTGCTGGGTTCACTTTGATCCTTTCGTTACTAACTATGTGTCCTAAGAACTGGACCTCCTGTAACCAAAACTCACACTTCGAGAATTTAGCATATAATTTCTTTTTCCTTAAAATCTCTAAAGCTGTTCTCAAATGTTCTGCATGATCCTCTTCCATTTTTGAATAAATTAAAATATCGTCTAAAAACACGATAACGAACTTGTCCAAATATTCCTTAAAATTTCTATTCATCAGGTCCATAAATGTTGTTGGGGCATTGGTCAATCCAAAAGACATCACTAGAAATTCGTAATATCCATACCTTGTTCTGAAAGCTGTCTTCGGTATATCTTCTGGCTTGATCTTCAGTTGATGATATCCCGATCTTAAATCAATTTTGGAGAAAAACTTGGCTCCCTTCAATTGATCAAACAAATCGTCAATTCTGGGTAACGGATACTTGTTCTTGATTGTAAGCTTATTGAGTTCTCTATAGTCGATGCACAGTCTCATGCTTCCATCTTTCTTCTTGACAAATAATATTGGGGCTCCCCACGGGGATACACTGGGTCTGATTACTCATTTCTCTAACAGCTCTTGCAATTGCTTCGCTAGCTCCTTCATCTAAACGGGCGCCATTCTATACGGGGCCTTGGATACCGGTTCTGTTCCAGGTGCTAAGTCGATTGCAAACTCAATTTCTCTGTCTGGAGGAAGTCCTGGTAACTCATCGGGAAACACGTCTGGAAATTCATTCACTACTGGAATATCTTCAAGTTTTGCTGGTTCCTGACTTCTGTTAATTACATATGCCACGAAATGCACGCATCCTTGTCGTAATAACTTCTTGGCTTAAATCATCGTTAAGAACTTCTTTACTTGTTTCAGACCCTTGAACGTTACCATTCTTTCGTCTGGCATTTTCACCATTACCTTCTTATTTCGATAATCTATCTGGGCATCGTGCTTAGATAGCCAATCCATTCCTAAGATAACGTCAAATTCTCCTAACTTAAATGGTATCAAATCTACACAAAACTTACTACCAGAAATCTCAATCTCACAATTCCCACAAACTTGATTAACATATATTCGTTCTTGATTTTCCAATTCCACAGTCATTATTCCATTTAAATACTCAACTGGATAATTTAAATTACTAACAAAATCTTGTGAAATAAACGATCGAGTTGCTCCCGGATCTATTAACACTTTGGCACATAAAGAATTCACATTAAGCATACCTACCACGACATCCGTATCCTGGATAGCATCCTTCACAGACATGTCAAAAACTCTAGCCCTTGGAGTCTCATTTACTGCTAGGATAGATCCCATAATCCTCAATGCATTACTGACTGGGGCTGGTGTCTTGCAATCCCTGGCTATATGTCTTGGTTTTCCACATTTATAGCACGTACATCCAATGGCTGGAACCTTCACTGCTGGATTCCGGATAGGCTGATCCTTATTTGCTGGCTGATTTCGGCACCCCCTCGAATAGTGCCCTTTCTGGTTGCATTTGAAACATACCACATTCAACTTATTACAAACTCCTCCATGCTTCTTTCCACATACTTGACAATCTGGAAAAGTTAGTCTCAACTGATTCGGCTGATTCGCATTAACTGGACGGTTGCCCTAGCCTCCGTCGCCTGCATTCTGTCTTTTGAAATAAAAATTTCTTCCTGGCTGAAATTTGCCCTTCTTAAAATTTGGAAACTTCACTGGTTGTGACTGACCCTCATTCCCTTCAAATCTCCTTTTCTTGCTTTCCTTCTCCTTCTGTGACATCTCACTCTCTATCTTCGCGATCATAGCCTTCTGTACCACTCCTGCATAGGTATCCAATTCAAAAATGGCTACCTTCCCTCTGATCCATAGTTTCAAACCTTGCTGGAATCTCTTAGCCTTCTTCCTGTCAGTATCCACATACGACGGCACATACCTTGACAATTCCCCAAACTTACTCTCATAATCTGTCACCGACATGTTTCCTTGCTTTAGTTCTAAAAACTTCAACTCCATCTGATCCTGGACAAACTGAGGGAAATACTTTTCTAAAAACAATTCCTTAAATCTCTCCCAAGTAATAACATCTGTACCTTCCAATGTCTTCACCATCTCCCACCAATAGGTGGCCTCATTCTTCAGATAGTAACTTGCAAACTCGACCTTCTGCTCCTCTTTCACTTTTACTAAGGCAAATGCCTTCTCTATTTTCTTTAACCAAACATTTGCTTCAATCGGCTCTAAGGAACCCTTGAATTCTTGTGGGTTTACTGCCTGAAAAGTTTTGAAATTTACCTGGGGATTGGTTGGTCTTTGTTGTTGTTGTGCCTGGTGAACTGTTTGTTGGGCCAAGATTTGAAGAATCTGGGCTATTGCTGGGTCTATGGGTCCTGGGTTTGTATTTTGGTTTGTATCATCTTGGTTGTTATTGTTGTTGTTGGTTTTTTCATTCTGGGTGTTGGTGCGGGTATTTCTTCTAGGAGGCAATTTTCTGTAAAGAATCAAATAACTTATTTAGCTTTTGAATCAAATCTTTTGCATAAAAGAAAAGTTTTTTAAAACAGAAATATCTCTTTTTGAAAACAGTTATAATTAAGTAAATTGCATGCTTCTTTACAGAATATACACAGTTATGGAAAATAGGGTACATGGTATCACAGGGGTATAACTGGTGCAATAAATAAGGTAAAGTAAAACAGGTGCAATAAAGTAAATGACAGTGCTGGAAAGAAAAAGCCACTGATATATATAGATCAAAAGTTTTAGGTAGTACAAGCGTAAAGACGCTTCGGAAGTAAAAGCAAAAGGGTACAACAACCTACCCACTAGTCAGCATAGCTAGTCTATAAATACAACTCAAAAGTTTACTGATGCACACTACACACTACTGCACATACTACATAACCATCACAACACTGCTCAGCATCTCCATTTCTGGATCTCTGACTCAACTCCAAGGAAACTCTGGTCCTTTCAGCCTCTCAAAGTCCTCCATCACCTCAGTAGCCCAGCCCATCAGTGCATCAGGGCCTCTGTCAGGTAGTGTAGCTCCATGTAGCCTTGCCTCAAGTACCCTCCGTGTCACATGAATCTCCTCTCGAAGCTCCCTCACACCACGATCAATGTCAGTAGTCCTAATAATATGTTGTAGCTCTCTGATTTGGGCCAACAAGGAATCACGCTCCAATAGAAGAGCCTCATACCGGTAGTAAGGAACTGGGGGCAATGTAGACTGGAATGGGGCACTCGCAACTGAATGCCCAGTAGAATCTGAATCAACTGGTGGGGATCCTCTGATAGGTGGCCTCATGTCTGGGGGTGGAATAGCCTGCAGTGGTACGGGCTGCAACACAGGTGGAGGTAGAATAGCCAGTACTGGTGGAACAACAGGACATGGATCTGATGATGGCGCTCCAACTGAAGGCTCTGAGTGATCAGCTGATACGGGGATAAAAGAGTCGGCCATCGCTGCTATCTGAAATCATATCGCAATATAAGAATCTCGAACCACGACGCGAATTATACTAATACTTGTTATACCGAAACACTCAACCTCTCGACGTTCTATCTTTCTATTCCTTACTTATAATCCTAACCCTCTACCCATTCCCATTATCCTAGGCTTGTGTCAGTGACTTATAACCTGTAGCTCTGATACCAAACCTGTGGCGCCCTCCAAACCCGGGTCAGAAGTTTAGGGTCCACACACACACCTTATTTATAACCTGCTTATAACAATAATAAAGATAATAATAATATGCAGTGACCCTACTTACCAACTACCATGGATCGCAACAGGTTAAAGTATGCACACAAGCCAAACACATCTACTTATATTACAAACCGTTCAAATCCCAACTATTCAAACTCAGAACTGAGTATTAAACATTATTACAAACTTTTACAAACTTAAATTATCCCAAAAGAAGCCTACTAGCTTAACTTGATCAACCTGTACCCCTAGCTCTCGCGCTGAACTGGGGATCCTCGCTACCAACTGGTTCCTTTTTAACTGGAAAAGAATATAAATAACATCGCACAAATGAGATAACTAGCTCAGCAAGTCACAATGACAAAACTGAGAATAATGATCATCAGGTGAGCATGGTTATGATATCAAGTGAACAATGGATTATGATTTAGAATTGTATATTATAGTTTCATTTTAAAAACCAAGGTTAGGCTGCTGATCAGTCACGCACTAACCCCGAGCAAAGCACACAGCACTGCTCTAACTACTGGATCTAAGGCACACATTGGCCTAACTTGACCATTATATGGTCTGACCACGAATCTGGTCCACAATTTTATAAAAACAATCCAATTCTAACATAAAAACAGAATAAACAATAATAAACAATAATAAACAATAAACAGAATTATTAACAACATTGAGTGTTCAATAATGAAAGGGTTTCAATCTTCGTAAGGATCAATAAGGTAATTTCAAAGCTTGGATGTTGGGTAAGGAAAGAATTGGATAACAAAGGAAACGACATTTCAGAGTTTCAAGGATTTGGTCTTTCAAAGCATAAGATACAATGGTTTGAGTATGTAGGTAATTCGATTCAGTGTATGGTATTTAGTTTGTATGCATTTGTGGAGTAGTATCGTATATTTGGGGTTCATATTTGGGTATACAACAATCAATGGTCTTGAAAGAATCAGGTTTACGGCTCAAGATCAATAGCTGGATTCATGGTTAGGGTTCAGTGCTTTAAAGCACTTGTAATATAAAACAGGACTATCAATCACTATAATATCTCGAGAAAGTTCAGAACACTTGCCTGGTATTAGCTAACTACACTGCACTCGCTTCCAATCACAATTGTCTTAATTCTTAACTACCTGTTTCCCTTTCCTACGTCTTGCCTCTTCTGCTCACATATCATAAGCATCTATCAATATTCAACTCATATGATTCTATTCAACACATACTCCTATATACCCTTTGTTTTACCCAAATCCGATTAATGGATTGAAAGTTACGCAATAAACATGTAAACATCGAATATACAGATCGACAGTTAACCAATAAGTCACATATAACACATAACATGTCACATAATCAATGATATCTCATTTATAAAGAAGTCTCGGGTCATAAATAGGCTTTCAGGTACTTAAAATGACTTTTAAAACATTTTTCGGAATTAAAACGGGTCGTTGGATCAATTTTGGAGTAATAAATAGGGTTCGGTTGGCCAATTCTGGCTTCAAAACAATTTATAATAATTATCGAGCCTTGGAAATAATTTAGATTAATATTTTAAAGCTCGAAACTATTTTTCGGATTTTTAAATCATTTTTAAATAATTAAATCTAATTAAATAATTAATTAAAATCAATTAATAATTAATTAAATCAATTAATCAATTAATTTTCGGATTAATTGACCAATTAATCAATTAAAAATTAACTGAAATTAATTAACTAATTAATTCAGATTTATTTTTGAATTAAAAATAATTTTTGGAATTAAAATAATAATTTTCAGAAATTAAAACAAATTTTTATAATAAAAATAAATAGGAAATATGATTTTTGAATATTTTTAAAACAGGAATCCGACTTTTGCAAACTCTGGAAAGTTCTGGGACTGAACTTCATCGTTTTCAAAAGTCAGGGTACTAAACTGCAATTTTTCCTGCCCTCGCCGGAAAACAGTCGGGATTCGCCGGAGAACTCGACTCCGGCATCCTCCCACCACCACAAACTCTAGATTACATCTACAATTTACCAGGAATCTAACCATACTCTATAATCACACAGACAACCCCTGAATAGGCCGGAAAATAGCCGAGAAGTTCGCCGGTTTCCGGCGAACTCGACGTAAACTTCAAAGGACAACTCCCTTCTCTACAGACCTCGTTGATTTGTGAAACTTGTACGACTGGATTGCAAATTTCACAGAGAACACAACCCACTATACCACAACATCTATCTATCCCGAAATAAGAAACCCCCAAATTTCAATTAAGAACATTCATACGGGTTATAAACCTTAATTTCACAATTCGAAAATCAAACTCAATTTTGAACATGTTATTGAACTCCAAATCAGACGTATAATATATCAAAATCATCAGAAAAACAAGCTCTACAACATGCAATCATCAAATCATACAAACAATCATCCGAACAAACATACATATTTTTAGTAAAATTAATTTTAAAATAAATAAAAATATAGAAAATAACCCTTGATTTCTGCAGGTGTATGGATCACAGAATTTGATAGAGCTTTTCAAGACCTTCAAATCAGTTACTCGAGCTTTCCAAACAAAGATCAATAACACCTCCAAAAGTTGGTTTGATTCTTGGAAGATTATATGAATATAAGATTTTTCTCTGGAAAATTATATAATTATCTGTCTGCAAATGATTTTGATACGAAATAAAATAAGGTAAAAAGCTATTTATATTTACAGAAAATTAGTATCCCGTTGGATCATTCCGGATATAAAATGGTACGTTTATTTGTAAAAACTTATCCAAACGGTATCGGTTTTCGGGACAATTATCCAAATCAGTACAATTAATACTGCGGTCTTGGTCTCAGCGTCTGGTTACACGTATTATGAGGTGATAATTGTGATAGTTTAATAAAAAGCTCTCGTTTATCTGATATACAAGTTTTATTGATTTACCGAAACTAATATTGTATCGAAAATGTTGCACCGGGACCCGCGCAGGACAAACCGTACGCTGGATCGAAAAAGTCGAAACATGGAATATGCTCGGAATATTACAATTAGGTTAGGAAGGAGTTCTTGGAAGAGTTTCGGGTTCCAAAAACGTAACAACGGATGACGTCGGTTGGTTCCAGTTTTTATAAAATAGATTTTAAATACTCGGAAAAAGATTTTATAAATTTCTTATGATCCTTATAAATCCATAAATCAACATAAAATAATTAGGAAGATATGACAATTACCTATATTTTATTTTGGACATATAAAAATTAAAATACTCAATTAATATTATTTTTGAATATCCAAACACAGATAACACTTAACAGTTAATTCACAGAATAGATACTGATCATAGATAATAATTATTTTATTAGCAAAAATAATTACACGATATATCCCGGATACTACACAACCTCCTAATTTTACTTAATTTAGAAGTAGTGAGTGCATAGCCCATGGAATTAAGAATATTAACAATGTCAGTGACTGTGTGTGGAGCAGTTACAGTATTATCAGGAATCTTGAAGCATGCTTTAACAACATCACTATTTATGTAAAACTGTTTACCTTTCAGAGTGAATGTGATAGTTTTGTCTGTCGAGTTGTACACTGCAGTTGTCCATATCTCTTCAACAACCTCACAGTAAATGGTGGGTGATTCCAGCATGGCATAGTTGAGTTTGCAGTTCTTCACAAAATCCATCATTTTGTGATAGTCACCAAACTGTTGAATCTCCTTATTCACCAGAGCTGAGAAGTTGTTTTTCTCATAGATATAACCAGTTTGAGACATGATTTTTACTACAGGTGCCATTGTTAGAGGTTTGGAATTTGCAGAGAGAGAGTTTGCTTTTGAGAAGAAAGAAATTAGACAATTGAATCTTGAGAATGATAAAAGAAATGAATAAAAGTGAATTTGCTTTTATACTATCTCAGAAATTAACTGACAAAAATAATAAAGTAAATAAAGTAACCAATAAAAATTTCCCAAAATAGCCGTTTAAAAATAAGTAAACTGTAAAAATTCCGTCACTTATTCGTCGTGTCATGCTTACAAACTGTAAGTATACTCGATGGATAATATTCAGGGAATTGACGGCTAGGATTGAGACAATTCGACGGATGAGGATAAATCAGTTATCCGTCGAGTTATAAAATATTCCAGAAAATTTATTGATTTTATTGACAAATTATATTTCGACGGATGATCAAACTTGATGGATAATGATCATTCGTCGGGATGTAAATTTTGACTTAGCCAAAATTTCACCCAACACAGAAAAAACAATTAAATTTCTAGCTGCATAACAACTTGCAAAATATCTGAAATGATTCAAGAAAAATTTAGCATACCTAATTCACTTACCAACCTTGAAAAGGTGGATTCATCCAGTGGCTTGGTAAATATATCTGCAAGCTGTTTTTCACTTGGAACAAAATGCAGTTCCATAGTACCATTCATCACGTGTTCCCTTATGAAGTGGTACTTAATGTCTATGTGCTTTGTTCTTAAATACTGTACTGGATTTTCAGTGATGGTAATTGCACTTGTGTTATCACATAAAATAGGAATCCTATCCACTTGTAGAGCATAGTCCAACAATTGGTTTTTCATCCACAAAATCTGTGCACAACAACTACCAGCAGCAATATATTCAGCTTCAGCTATAGAGGTAGAAAATGAATTTTGTTTTTTTACTGAACCAGGACACAAGCTTGTTTCCTAGAAATTTACAGGTTCATGTTGTACTTTTTCTGTCTATTTTACACCCTGCATAATCTGCATCTGAATAACCAATTAGATCAAAACCAGAATCTCTAGAGTACCAAATGCCAAGTTTTGGTGTTCCCTTGAGATATCTAAAAATTCTCTTAATAGCTACCAAGTGAGATTCTCTAGGATCAGCCTGAAATCTAGCGCAAAGACAAGTAGCAAACATTATATCTGGTCTACTAGCTGTTAAGTACAGAAGTGAACCAACCATGCCCCTATAACTTGAAATATCCACAGACTTTTCAGTAGTGTTTAATTCAAACTTAGTTGCAGTGGCCATGGGAGTTTTTGCAGATGTGCAATCCATTAGATCAAACTTCTTTAAAAGATCATGAATGTATATAGTTTGACTAATGAATATTCCATCACTAACTTGCTTAACTTGTAAACCAAGAAAGTAAGTTAATTCTCCCATCATGCTCATTTCATACTTACTTTGCATCAATTTGACAAACTTTTTGCAAAGTTTTTCATCTATAGAGCCAAATATAATACCATCTACATAAATTTGAACAAGTATAATAGAGCCATTAACATTTCTAAACAATAAAGTTTTATCCACAGTACCTCTTGTGAAGTGATTTTCTAAAAGGAACTTTGATAAAGTGTCATACCAGGCTCTAGGTGCTTGCTTCAGTCCATAGAGTGCTTTCAAAAGATAGTAGACATGATTTGGGAAATTTGGATCTTCAAAATCAGGAGGCTGACTGACATAAACTTCCTCCTCCAAATCTCCATTTAGAAAAGCACTCTTGACATCCATTTGATAGGCCTTGAAGTTGGCATGGGCTGCATCGGCTAAGAAATTTCTGATGGCTTCAAGTCTTGCAACAGGAGCAAAAGTTTCATCAAAATATATTCCTTCTTGTTGAAAATAGCCCTTAGCAACCAATCTAGCTTTGTTCCTAACCACTATGCCATTTTCATTCATCTTGTTTCTGAATACCCATTTGGTGTCAATTGAATTCTTTCCTTTAGGCTTGGGTACCAGCTTCCATACTTTATTCCTTTCAAATTGGTTTAGCTCCTCCTGCATAGCTAAAATCCAATCAGGATCCAACAAAGCTTCTTCTACCTTTGGTTCTTCCTTAAATAGGAAGCTTCTATATAGACATTCTTCTTGAGTTTCTCTCCTTGTTTGAACTCTAGAAGATACATCACCAATGACGAGCTCAAAGGGGTGATCTTTTGTCCATTTTCTTTGTTGAGGTAGATTGGCTCTAGATGAAGAGGCCTCATTGTTGTCTTGATGTGTAACTGAGTTTTGATTATTAGAAACTCCCTCTGAGTTTATGGATCTTTTATTTGAGAAAGGGGAACTTTCTGTAGTGATCTATTCTGACTTTCAGCTTCTTTTGATGACCCGACAGATGGTGCATTTTGAGTTCCGACGGATGAAGCTGATTGTCTCCCGACGGATGAAGCATTTTGCAACTCGACAGATGTTGAATTTCATGATTCATTAGTAGTAGATTTTTCTGCAATATCCTTTGTCATTGATTCCTGATCACTTTCAGCATTGCTATCATCACTAACCATCTCCACATTATCAAATTTGAGACTTTCATGAAAATCTTCATCTTACAGTCCTTCAATCTTTTTATCATCAAACGTAACATGTATTGATTCCACAACAATGTTGGTTTTAAGTTTGTAGACTCTATATGCTTTCCCACAGCAAATCCAACAAAAATTCCTTCATCTGCTTTAGCATCAAACTTCCCATTTTTATCAGTTTAATTTCTCAAGTTATAACATTTACAACCAAAGACATGAAGGAAATTTAGAGTTGGCTTCTTGTTCTTGAACAATTGGTAGGGTGTCATATACTTTGCTTGATTAACCAAAGAAATATTCTGAGTGTAGCATGCAATATTTACAGCTTCAGCCCAGAAGTATGTTGGTAACTTTGATTCTTCAAGCATTGTCCTTGCAGCTTCAATAAGTGATCTGTTCTTCCTTTCCACTACTCCATTTTTTGTGGAGTCCTTCCTGCTGAAAACTCATGCATAATCCCATTCTCTTCACAAAATACTCTCATAACAGAATTCTTGAACTCAGTACCATTGTCACTCCTGATTCTTCTAACTTTGAAATCAGGATGATTGTTGGCTTGCCTTATGTGATTGATGATAATTTTACTAGCCTCATCTTTAGATTTTAGGAAATATGTCCAAGAGAACTTTGAGAAATCATCTACAACTACTAGGAAAAATCTTTTCCTGTAGATGGACAACACATTGACTAGTCCAAACAAATCCATGTATAGTAATTGCAAAGGTTCTTCAATTGTTGAATCAAGCTTCTTTCTGAATGATGCTTTAATCTGCTTTCCCTTTTGGAAGGAATCACACAGTCCATCCTTAGAAAACTCCACTTGAGGAATACTTCTAATCAGTTCCTTCTTGACAAGCTCATTCATGGTCTTGAAGTTTAGATGGGATAACTTCTTGTGCCACAACCAACTTTCATCTTGACTTGCTTTACTGAGAATGCAAGTGATAGATTCTGCATTTGATGAGTTAAAGTCATCTAGGTACACATTTCCTTTTCTCACCCCAGTGAGAACCACTTTGTTGCTCCTTTTATTAGTCACAATACAGGCTTCTGAATTGAAGGTTACTAAATTGCCTTTATCACAAAGTTGGCTGATACTCAACAAATTGTGCTTGAGACCATCCACTAAGGCAACCTCCTCAATGATGACATTGTCTTTAGGAATCAAGCCATATCCCACAGTATAACCCTTGTCGTCATCTTCAAAGGTAATACTTGGGCCAGCTCTCTCCTTGAACTCTGTGAGCAAGGTAGAATCTCCAGTCATGTGTCTTGAACAACCAATATCCAAGTACCACAGATTCTCCCTGTTTCCCTGCACACATCAAAACCAAATCAAGTTGATTTTGGTACCCAAGTTTCCTTGGGTCCCGCCTTGTTAGATTTGTTCTTTTGTTTCTTAGGTTTGATCTCATTTGACTTGGGGATACCAGATATATCCTTAGTCATCTGAGTTGGACCTTTGAAACCAATCATTAAAACAGAATTATCATGCACATTTTGATTAACAGGAAAAGGCATGCTATTTGCAAACTTGTTATTCCAGTAAGGCATGCTAAATGGTATTTGAGGTATACTAAATGCAACATAATAGGGATTAGATGCAAATGGAATATTAGCAAATTGTACATTCATATTCTGTGCAGATATAACATTCATAGGCATAGAAGGCATGGCATTCATGTTGGCAAAAGAAGATGGTAAAGATATAGGAGTAGGCATGGAAAGTTTGCAATTAACAGACATATGATTAACACTACCACACTTAACACAGATTTTTCTGGGAGCATATTTATCAGGTGAGTAGTTGTTATGTTTGTTAATCCCTACTTTCCCATTTCTATTTTTTTTCTTTTTAGTTTCTGATTTAACCTCAATCTTTTCTAATCTGTCATTCAATTGCTTGATAGACAGATGCCCAACATTCACTTTTTTCTTCTTCTTTACTTGACTTGATTCTCCTGAAACAAAGTTTTTGAAAACCGATCCATACTTTTCATTTAACTTGGCAAGTTTGGCTTTGCTCATAGGTTTGCTCATAGCCGATGGATGAGGATTTGTGTCACTCGACGGATAATCTTTTGTATTATCCGACGGATGACTCTCATCATCCGTCGAGTCTACATCTGTTAGCAATCCTTCAACCAAATTGGATTCCAGCTTCTCCTTACTCTTTTTCCAAGCTGCATCATAAAAGGACTCAATACCTTAAACTTTAGTGATTTGAGCATGAACATCTCTGGATGATTTCCATGCTTTAATCAGCTCTTGTTCTCATTCAAGTTGCTTCTTCAAAATCTCTTATTTCTTCAAGGACTCAGTTAATTCATCCTTAGCAATTTTACATTCTATTCTAAATTTTTAAATTCAATAAACTGAGACTCTAGCACATTGCTCCTCTCACTTAAAAACAAATTGTTTTCTTTTATTTTAGCATTTTCCTTAGTGAGGGACTTAAGTGTAACACGTAAATGATATAATTTTGTAGACATGTCATTAATTGCATCATTATACTCAGCTTTAGATAAATGGGCTAGGTTAGTGGTGATTACCTGATTACTTGAAGAACTTGTCTTTGTTTCATCAGACTTGGCCATTAGGGCTAGATTGACATAGCTGACATCTTCATCTTCATCCAGACCATCTGCTGCCCAATCATTTTCTTGTGTAATAAAAGCCCTCTCCTTTTATTTGAGCAACTCAAAATACTTCTTCTTATAATCCACATGCTCAAACTTTTTCTTTCTGGAATCTGATTTTCTACACTCAATGGCAAAATGCCCTGCCAAGCCACATTTGAAACATTTGAATTTTGATTTATCCACCATGTTTCTATTTGGCTTAGCTGCTCCAAAGTTCTTCTTGAACTTGAGCTTGGAAAATCTTCTGGAAAGAAATGCAAGATGTTCATCAATATGATCCATATCATCTTGGCTCAAAGAATCTTCATTATCAGCTACCAGCCCCTTGCCCTTATTTTCACAGACCTTAGAAGTAGACTCAACAACTTCTACCTTCACCTCTTTCTCTTTCTCCAACTCAACAACCAGTGCTATGGACCCTCCTTTCTTCCTTCCTTTCTCCATCCTCTCATCTTGCTCTATTTCAAGCTCATAAGTTTTCAGGATGCCATACAGTCTCTCCAAAGTAAACTCCTTGTAATCTTGAGAGTTTCTCAATGAGACTGTCATTGGTTTCCATTCCTTTGGAATAGATCTAAGGAACTTGAGATTGGAGTCTTTTTTCTGATAGACTCTTCCATGCAACTTCAGAGCATTTAGCAGTTTTTGAAATCTACTGAAAATGTCAGTGAGAGACTCACTATCTTCACAATGAAAGTGCTCATATTTCTGAATTAGCAGTTGCATCTTATTTTCCCTTACTTGCTCAGTACCATCACAGAAAATCTGAATTGTGTCCCAAACCTCCTTGGTTGTTTTGCAGTTAATGATGTTATCAAACATATCAGCATCAACTCCATTGAATAATATATTCATGGCCTTCTTGTCTTTCCTGACTTGCTCAATATCAGGATCTGACCATTCATGCCTAGGCTTGGGAACATATGGTTCATTGCCTGTTGCAGCTCTCATTAGCACATGAGGACCTCTCTCTATGCAATCCACATAGGCCTCATCTTGAGAAAGAAGATGTAGGTGCATCTTCACCTTCCAATGGTGATAATTGTCTTCGTCCATAAATGGAATCTTCACTCCAACATCCTTCTTGTTCATCTTGCTATTTTGTTGTGATCTTTAAACTCTTTGTACTTCAAGAGCTTGCCCTAATACCAATTGTTATTCCCTAACAATACAACAAGAATTACAGAAGGGGGGTTGAATGTAATTCTGGCTTCTTTTTGAGATTTAAGAAAAATGGTTCTAACTCAATAATATATATGTGGTTGATTTGCAAAGTGCGAAATGAAAGAATTATATAAATCAAAACATAAGTAGTAAAAACATAAGTCTTTAAAACTTTCTGGTGGATTTAAATGTATCCACCAGATATATATATATATATATATATATATATATATATATATATATATATATATATATATATATATATATATATATATATATATCGAGAAAATCCTGTGAAGCTTGAATAGCTCACAGCTGCTTTACAAGTGAATAACTAAACTTACAGAGAAATGCTACAGGATACAGCTTACAAATATTTCTTTGAAAAATGTGTTTTGCTTAATCTATTATTGTTGTTGTTCTACTTGCTACATTTGGTTTATATATCACCAAGTTTACATAGAGAAAGACAAGATTATATAACAAAACCCATCAAGTCTAACTCCATGCTACTTCACTACTCTATTTCAGCACCTTTGAAAATCTTCATAACTTGCATGGAAATGATAATGCTTCTTTTTTCTCAAAACCCTGCTAAAAAGGATGCCACATTCCTTTTTCAAACACTCGACGCATATGACTGTGTTGTCACTGTCAACAGCTATTTGAATTGATCATCCGTCGGGTACATGCTTGTCATCTGTCAGGTAGCCTTGTTCATCATCCGTCGGGTAGCTTTGTTGATCATCCGTCGGGTAGCCTTTTATCACTTGACTCCATTTCATTTGTGCATAATTACAAGACATCTTATATTTACATTTAATCAACCTATTCTGCACATCTACTAGCAGTCTACATTATTCATAGGCTACTACAGAATCTATACAAAGTTGTTTGCAGAAATGTGCTACATGACTTATTGTTACATAAGCTACTCACTCGATGGATATCAATTAGTCATCCATCAGGACTATATTGAATCATCCGTCGGGACTATAATTGATCATCCGTCGAGTGCTACAAAATTGACTAAGTTAAATATACCAAGGTGTTTTGTTTAGCTTATGATCAAGTACACAACATATTCCTAACAGAGATGATGCGCCGAATTGAGCAAACGTGAATGAACGAAACTCTAGCACTAGTAAGAGTGATGGAGGGAAAATGAATAAGTTGAAGAACCATTCCAAAAACTAGAATATGCTTTAATCATCCATATTATAGATTTTTAAGGAAAAATGAAGTGACCAGTTGACGTTAATCGAATTACCGACAATAACGAGTTATCATGCGAGCATTGGAACGTCTATAAAGCGTTGTACAGAAGAAAGAATCGTTCTCCCTTAGGTTGGGAAGAAGTTGGTAAGTAGAGGATACTTGGACCATAGTTGGGTCAAAAGACCAAAAAATTCCTAGAACTTATCAGAACATGGCTAGTGGAAGCCCAGGATGAACACAATGGATATGCGGACCAGAACTATATGGACAGAGAGTACGAAATAACAGACCAAGTATTGTTGAAAGTGCCTCCCGGGGAGGGAGTGGTGAGATTCGAAAGGTAAGGAAATGTTGAAACCAAAATTTATTGGACTAGTTGAAATCTTTAAAAGACTAAGAAATTTATCTTATAAGTTAGCACCATCGTCAAATAGTCGCCAAGTTTATAACGAGTACCATGATTCGATGTTAGGAAATTTAACCGTCAACGCCAAACATATGATTGAAAATGAGCTAGTAAACTTGTAGCCAGACTTAACGTATGTGGAGTAACGTGGAGAGGTCATAGGCCTACAAGAATGAGTACCCGAAAATATATTTGACAAACGAGTGGAAGTTTTATGAAGAGAGAAAATACTGTGAAGTCAACGTGAGAACTCGAGGTTGTCATGAGAGAAATGTATCCCCGTATGTTTCTAAATTAATTTGGAGACTTGAATCCTTTTAAGTGGGGAAGAGTGTAAAAACCCAAAATTTTGACATTGGTAAAAGACCTTTATGAATAGTAACCTTGTGGTTTAATAAAAACTTTTGCGACCACACCATATACGAGTTTTTAATTTAAGTTTCCGAGTTTATATTGTGGTTATACGAATGAGTGTATGCAAAAGTCGTGACTTTTCGAAGAAAAGCAATAGCTCAAATGATATTATTCTTCGAGCCATCAAGGAATAAGAGAATTATACTACGACCAAGAAAATCTTGAGAATTATAATTTCATAACTCATAACCAAGTACGAGCACTGGAAATGGTAATGATTTATGATAAGCGGAATTATGCGACGTAGCATTTACGGGAATTGATTTAAACGTACGTGAACGAATGCGAGATAATGTAGGATGACAAGGGATCAAGTGATAACCTAGGAAAATTAAGTATTTATAAATTTATCCAACAAGTAATAAATTAGGAAGCTACTTACAAAAATAAATAAATAACAAATTTCAATAAACATAAATTCAAGGAGCTTATCATGCAAGTTTTGACAAATGAGACACCTAGATAAGCCTAGTCTTTGAAAATAGGATGCATCTTGTCCTACAGACTTTCTATATTCATAAGAAGCCTATTTCCACCACATTTCTAAGAAGCAAGAAAAGAAATTCTCTCTCTCTCTCTCTCCAAAAACACAATGCTGATTTTCAAGAATATCATGGAAAGAAATATTCATATCTCATGATCTACTCATTCAAAAATCACCAAATTTTAACCAAATCTTCCTCATATCATGCACAAGGTACGTTCAAAATTTCTTGGTCATTGTATTAGAATAGAATATCAAATACTTGCTCAAAATTGGTGGTGAATGATAACTCCGAAAATCTCTTTTTGTTTTCTTGATTTTCATGGCATGATTTAGAATCCTTAAGCACAATCAATCTCTTCCAAGGTTCAACCATAAATAAGAGAACCTCCAAAGTTACCAAGAAAGGTATAAACCTTCATCCAAACGTTTTTTAAGTTTTAAGTTTCAAGAAAAGTAAGGACCTTGGATATAAGTATGGTTTTGATGATTGATTTGATATTATCTTGATGTTTAGTTAATTAGTTTTAAGGTTGATGATTGTTGCCTCAAGAATATGATGTTCTTGAGAGGAGTTAGTGTTGAGATGATGATTTGATGGTTGTTGATGGTGGTATAATGATTTAAGATGTAAACGAAACTCAGATAGTAATCGTAACCTCGTTAAAATGAACAAAACTTAACTTAAGTTTCTGCAGAAGTTCCAGATTATATAAACTGTAGTATCTTTAAAAGTGAGATTGATTATGATATACAATGTTATGAGGATCGTTTAGGCACTTGAATCTTTTCATTTCAATTTACGGATTAAAAGTTATGACCGTTTTAGTAAAAGTGATTTACGCGACAAAAATTACTACAAATTACAAACTTTGTAAATAGAAATGATCGACTTAAAAAATATTTAAAAATCATGGAATTTTTACAGAGATTAAGAAATAGAGTTTATTAACTGTCATAAAAATTTCAAGTAAAAATATTGATGTTTCAATTTTTACAACCCCCTGCGTCTTCAAGATTTTAGCACTCTGCCCTGAAAACCATTTTCAAATAATGTGTTCTAAATTTTGTCTAGATCGCGCACACGAAAATGGTGCATCAATTGAGTTAACAGTTTGAGAGAAATCAACATTTTAGTGGAAGCGGTATGAATAGTAAAACTCCATAGTTGACCGAACTTTTGAAATGCTTTTCACTTAATTAAATTCATTTTATCAAAATGAAACGTTTATGATAAATATTACAAGCACTAAAGAAGCTCCTCGAGGTCATTTCGTATTAAAATATTAATTTTACGATTTATTAAAAATGTTAGAGTGCGAGTCGCGTAATAGTAACATTCGGTAAAGTCAACTCTATAAGACTACTTTGACCGTCCGTTTCGACCAAGGATTGATACTTATTTCGAGTCGGTCGAAGATTGAAAAATATGAAGTATTGAACTTATTAGAATATAAGTTGGTGATGAGAATATGAATGCTGATTAAGGTTATGATATTTGTTGATTAGAAAACCCGGAACGAGAGGAAGTCGAGAAACGTATCTTGGACTCCAGGCAAGTTTTCTAACCTTACCTTTTAAGAACTGTTGTGTTGTGATTGCTTTTAAATATTGCAACATATGCATGATAAATGTTTTATGGTGATTTACAAATTGTTATATATTGAATCATAAGATATGATGATTTTGTTAAAATAAAAATACCGGATTTGAAATGATATATTTAGACCGAGGATTGGTTGGTGTAAGTTTATAAAAACCCGAAAGTATTCCGGAGTTATTATATTTGAGAAATGTTAATGCTAGAGAGTAGCGTGATAGGTATATTTTAGACCGAGAGTCGGTCGGTATGTATATTATAGTAAAAACTCGGGAATCATCCCGGTGATATTTTGGACGATCAAAAGTCCGTATTTATTTTATTCCAAGGGACTCGATGTCAACTTGCGAAATATTAAATACCTCGAATTTATTTAAAACGATTTCCAAAGATCGTATTCCCTCAACTATATTTAATCACTCGAACAATGAATATTATTTCGGATCTTCATTTTAAAAAAGAGAAGTGTACTCCAACAATAATTTGTTTTAAACTCGATTACTATATCTATTAGAGATTACTTTAATTATTTACACATAAATTAGTTGAGGCATATTATTTCATATATTCTTTTAAAGAAGAACTATTCGAGATATAATTATTTAATAATTATTATTTAATTATTAATTATTAATTAAATGATTTAAAATGATTTAAAAATCATAAGACCTACTTGTAAAATACTTTCTGAATTTCAGAAAGTCATTCGAATACTTTTAAATCGTCGAAAAATATTATATCGACTTATTTTAAATATTCTGAATACAGTTTGAAAAGAAACTCCCCCTTAATTGTATTATGTTGACAACGGTCAACTCACATTATCTTAGTACTTCCTCAGAATATTCTCGTAAGTACATATATAATAGCAACATGAGTTGTGCCTTTCAATAAGCTAAACGCTTTGGGAACTAGAGGAGAACGAGTTCTTGGGATATTGTAACACCCCCAAATTCGGGGTCGGGGATCCGGGTTGTCACGAGTTCCATTTCCCTTAATAACACTTAATCTTAATAAACAACCAACTACTGCGTACTTTGACCCCACCATATACACACACACCACAAGTTATAATCTCAGAGATGAATATCAAAAATAACACAAGTCATTTTATTCCACAATTATAAACCATTACACCTTAAAAGGGTTTCTGAATAAATCTACATTTTCTTTGCCATTATTATAGTTCATAAATATATATAAGTCTGGTACATCAACAGTTGAAAACCTAGCCTATTGGTAGTTCCTACCTCAGCTACAGCGGCATCAACGCCTTTTGGTAGTTCCTACAGGAATCCGCTCGCGAATTGGGAGCTTGGTTATGTTCATCTTGTCTAGCTGTTGTTGTGTGATGAAAGAAGAAAATAAGGGTGAGCAACAAGCCCACCGAAATAACATGTAAAATAATTAACAATATATGAGCATTTTCATAGTACTCATGAAAGTCTTGGTTAGAAGAAATGAACCAAGTTTGATATCTTAACGCGACCAAGTCGTAAAATATTCAGTATATATGTATATATACTTTTCAAAATCTTGGAAGTCATCTTCCATGCATAATATACACAGAGTTCCAGTTTATAACTATATAAAAATATCATTGCAAGGTGATCTCATATATCTAACCTTGTCTCAACGTTTTTCTAAAAATCTTTGTCATGCATAAGATAATCATTTACTAGATATAAGTTGAAAAGATGAAGTTACAAAACACTCCAATATACTTATATCTTTTTCGAATACTACTTGAACTACCACCGTTCAAGGTATAAATAGTGCATCCCATAGATGAAGCTATAAGACAAAACTTGTATAGAATCAATCTTTGAAATATCATCAAAATGAAATGAAGTTACGAAATACTTCATTTGATGAAAACATCAATTTGAAAACTCGACCCTGCCAACACTCAACAATCGCCCAATCTATCTCTGGGTAGTGTTGTAGAAATATCCAACTGGATGATGAACTTATTATGGAAGTTCGCCGCGCCAGGAAGACTACTCACGATGATCAGTCGCAGTAGTGCAAAGACACAATTTTCTACATGTAGAGGAGAACAGTCGGATTTACTTGTCGACCGAACGCTGGACTCCTAAGGAATGGACCGTCTTAGCGGAACTTTCGGGCCATTTGGGCCATTAAAATAAGGCTGGGTCGGCGCCACTTGACCACTTACGCCACTCCTTGTTCAGATGAAATCCATGACTCTGAAACATAAAGCTCGTTCCCCCTTTCCCCAAGTAGAAACTTGTTGATACGGCTCCACCAAGAAGTCGTATCTAATTGGAAAGGAAAACTCACCGATATTTCACAGGCGATGCCTGTTAATGGATTAAACTCATTCCAAGAATTTTACTTCCCGAATGTTGGGTAAGTAATCAAAAACTCTTTTATCAACACAACAACCTTGTTGCGAATATAAAAATACATCACGGAGCCCGGATCCCTCCTATTTTTAAGCGAGTATTTAAATCCTCTTTGAAAGGAAGATCTTAAATTTGAAAACGTGTTTCGGGATCCGCTCTAGCTTTAAAAATATAGTTTTGATAAAGTTTAAAAATAATCTCTAGGAATATTTAAAGTAAGAATAATTTGATAGCATCAATAATTTTCTGAATACTTGACGAATATCGAAACATTATTCTTTAAGAAAATAAAGAATATAATTTAATAAAATAAGCGGAGTCATAAGTCCTCGAATGAAAATTCAAACTAATATTCATTAAATAAAATAAGCGGAGTTATAAGTCCTCGAATGAATATTCAGACTAATATTCATTTATAATATAAAACTATCGAATAAACATTATTCGATTAATAGTTTTGAAAACTATTTATATATATAATATACTCGGGAACATCGCCTCCCGGTTTAGAAAAATGTTCAACTCTGGGTCCCCTATACTAAGGGTATACGCAAGTACTGCTTATCTTTAGCATAGGTATTATGCAGTTTATAATCAATTGAATCAACAATGAGATATCAAGATTATGAAATATGCATGCATATATATATATATATATCATATAAACATGCTCCATTATATCGCAAGACTTGTAATAACAACCATGCACTTATCACAAGATAATGCATATACAAATATATATATCAGAACAACAGTATAACGGGTAGAAAACTTGCCTGAGTGTCCCGGGGGTAGACTTAAGCTTAGAGTGGGTCCGGTAACCTATGAACAACATAAGTCGTAATTAGACCACGGTCGCTTAAGAAACTAGTCCAAACTCACTCATACCCTAACGGTCGCTTATACGCTTAACGATTTATGTTAATCGCTTGCGTACCCTTGGCTCCACCAATTTTAATAAATTAACCGTTATGAAATTTAAGGCGATTCTTTCGTGAGTACTTTACCAACTGCCTAATCCACCTTATATAATTGTTTCGTAATCCAATTTGTCTTTTAAGGGCCTTAAACAAGGTTTCAAAGTTCAGCGAGGGGTAAAGGTTCGTTCGCGAAACACCGTAACTTAAAACAGTCATTTCTCCTAAATCGTAAATCGGATCTAAGCGAACGACATATCAAAACGAAGTTTGAAACATAAACTATCTAAGAATGGAAGTGGTTAGTTCATAGTATTGGGTGTTCGGGTCCAACACTTAATCACAAAACAGTTTAAAGAAAATCGGGCATTACGAAGGCTATAACCTAACGATTTCCAAAGTTTAAACTACACCAAATCATCACCAATTAAACAACATTCCAACATCCATCAACATCAAAATAAACCAATTCATCTAAGCATCATTATCATCCAAACAAACCAAACTTAAAACTAAGGGTTCAAGAGTTTTTACCTTCCTTGGAGAGTGGGTAGTCACTAACAAGCCTCTAGGAACTTTGATCTATGCTTAATCACATTAAGCTTTCATAAAAATCAAGAAAATCAAAGTAAGTTACTATTCACTACTATTCATCATCATCTTTGATGAGTGGATTAGCTAAGCAAACCATGGAATCTTGATCTTAAACTCATGGTATAACTAAGTTATGAAATATAAGATCCAAGGAAATAAACCTTGTAATTTTCCATGGCCTAGAGCTTGAGTTTTGAAAATCTATTTCTTCATTTCTTGAAAGGGTCGAATGGAAGAAGAAAAAATGGGGGAGGGCTTTTGCTTGCTTGTCTTGCCTTTATATTTGTGCAAAGAATGCATGGTTGTGGTTAAATATTGACTAAATATCTTGTTTTCACTTGCTTATGTCATTGCTTGCATCACTACTTTGCCACATGTCTCATTCTTTTGGTGTGATGATATCAACTTGCATCTAACCACATGTTTTAGCTTATCTTGGAAGCTTCCTTTGCATTCTACTTGCATGTGCTTGCCCCGTGGTCGTTTATTTGTTTTACGGTTCGCTTAACTCTCGTTCTCGTTGATCGTTTGAGGGATCATAACCGAGATCTTATTACTTGGGCTTCACTAACCCTCTCTTAATATTTTATAGTCCTAAAATGATCCTCTCTTATAATCCCTGAATTTAAATCATTTTAATCATGTTACCTTATACATAATTCTTCCGGTATCTGATAGATTTTTGGGAAAAAATCAAAGTGTTCGAATTCAAATTCTGACGATCTTTACATACCCTCATATATATTATGGAGTGCTAATATGATATCAGAATAAACATTAAAGAACCCCTACATAGGGTGGTCTGACAATTTTTATTAATTAGCAATATCAACAAAAGTTACTGTTCATCAGGGTCTCCAAAATTTCCAAAAAATTGGGGTTATTACAGATATGATAGGATTTTATAAATGACAAGGGAGGGGTAGAGATCCAGTACTTCGTGTATTGGAAACTGCCAGTACCGTGGAAGATGGTACTATGTGTACCTAAAGACCTGCGAAGTGTGTGTATACCCAAAATGGGACACATAGCCTGTATGCGGCCATGGTGATAACATGGAGTGTGGAAGTCATCCTCCTACTAGTAGAAAAGGTTACTATTTCCGTATTACGACTGATCATCATACGCGGGGGCTCCAGTGAATGTCATATTCTTCCAATTGGAATTGAGATGCAATACCGCAACCCAAGCCTAGGTGCTGGGTTTACCATTAAGGTATTTGCAGGATAAGAAGTCAATCAAAGAATAATTTTGAAAAGAGGTGTGTATTATCAAGAAAATTATTTTGAGTAAATACATATCCTTATACGGATTAATACAATTTCTTTAACAGTCTTTTCATACTGTTGATTATTATGGCTGAGCATTAGTGCTCACTTTTGCATTCTTTTAAATGTCACAAACATAACAGATTACCAGTATGCCGGCGTGGGACTTAGTCACTTGAAATCGTGAGGAGAATCCATTATAGTTTTGTCTCAGGTGGATCGGAGTATCCAGATAGGTTTAAAATGTTAGTAGTAATTATTGTAACTTCATGTAGAGGTTACGAATAATTCTTTAAGATCCTGTAAAGTACATTTGAGTGTAATAAAAGAAGATAACATTTTGTACATCGTTTTTAAGGCTATAACTTGTGTGTGTGTGAGAGTGAGATTGGGGTCTGTTGGATTATTGAATCAATACAGGTTACACATGAGTGAAAGATGGCGTGACGACCCAGATTTCTGACCCCGGATTTGGGGGCGTTACATTCCTTCACCGCCTTGAATTCCTGTTTCCTTTTCCTTATCGAAGATTAACTGATGTGACAAATACTGATTACATCATCCGTTGACATCATCATCCGTTGATATCATCATCCGTTGATATAAGTACTGATGTGAACTTTTGATAGTTTCTGCTGATATCATCAATTGCTTCTAACAATCTTCCCCCACTTGTTCATTATGAAAATATGGACAAGTTTCAATTGATGATGTCAAAACTATCTAAATACAGGAATCAAGTATGCATATTCAATCTTACTTCAGTGAATATCAGTTTTACTCTTCATTCTGAACTCTAACACAATCCGGAAAATCTTAAAAGAATTTCTAGGTATTAATCTCTTCTACGGTCATTGGTTCTCTGACTCTATTCATCATTTTTTCGTGGAACAATATGATCTTTTCCAATAATTCGGAATGTGTTGCAATTTCAAACAGCTTTTCGGTACCAGCTCCGGTTACCTTCACTTTTATTTCCATTTTCTCGAAATCTCTTATCAACTCTTCCGAAGACATTATCATATTGAGTCTCTCCTTTCTACTAAGGGCGTCAGCCACCGTATTGAATTTCCCTGGATTGTTAGGTCACACAACACTATAGAAGGGGGTTGAATATAGTGTTTATACAATCAAATCGATTTAGAACACAAGTATATAACAGTAATCAAGTTTATTCAATATAATAAGCTCTGTTACAAAGTAGGTTAAACTACTCTCTCAGTGATGAATAATATCACTAAGAGCTGCTAGGTTACAATAAATAATGTTCTCGTGAATGATAACGCATATAGTGTAAACCCTAAGCTGTGTTTATATAGTACACAATTATAAGATATCTTCTAATTGATATGAAATATAATTATGTCTTCTAAAATATCTCAATCAGATATTATCTTCTACAAGTCTTCTAGCTTTCCAACTCTTCATGTATATCTTCTTTTGTTTTAGTCCAGATCCTCTCCTGTAAATCAGCTGCATTCCTTATCTGAAGTACCCGCACTTAAGTCCTGATATAAATCCTGACGGCCTTAAGTTCTGATATAAGTTCAGACTTCAGTAAGTTCTGATTTCCAGTAAGTCCTGATAAGTCCTGATATTAAGTTCTAAAACTAAACACAACAGATTAGACATGACATCACAAATATATCTAACAATCTCCCCCAACTTGTAAATTATGAAAAATATACAAGTTAATAGATTTGATGATGTTAAAAATATTTAAGTACAAATGCAATGAGAGTTTATTTAGACAACTAACTACAACTTACAGTAATGTAGCTTTACCAATATCATTGGATCAATCTGAATCCAAAGTGATTCCTTGTAAAGTCTTTTACCAGCTTTTCTCAGAACTTCAACTAACTGTGCTTTGACTTGCATCAGTTCTTTATCTTCATTATCACCAATCTGATAAATGGTTGTTCTGAGTGTTGGAATAGATGTTCTTTCAAAACCATCTCCAAGTCTGATAACTCTAGGATGTGAAGAGTCTTCATTGTAGGATAAACACTTTCCTTTCAGAATAACTTCCACCTTAGCAGAGTTCTTCCTCATAGGAATTTCTCTTCCATTATCTTCAGTTATTTTTGGAATGTACTGAGAAGCCTTTGTACCAGAGATTCTGAGAAGATCTCTTATAGCCTTCAAAATATATTCTGACCATCTTCTTGATTTTACTTCCAAAAGGTAGTGAATATGTTGAAGCTCTTTGACAGACTTCTTTAGCACATCAGTATCAGCTAGTCTGTAAGTTCTGCCATCATTGAAAAATAAGATCAATTTCTCTTTTAAATCATCTTTATCATGAGCATCCATCACAATTTGAGCAGACATCACTTTGTCAAGGTGCTTTTGTTTAATTTGTTCATATGGTTTGTCTGTCAACATGAAAGGATCTCTGAGAGTGACTTCTACTCCTGTTTGTATCTTTTCTTCATCAGAACCTAATCCAGCTCTATCTCTAGGTTGCTTGGCTCTTAATCCAAACGTTGCAAGTTGATTAATCATTAGATTGGACTTAGGTTCCACTGGAGTAGCTTTGTTTCATAGCAGCTTCTTCTTATCAGCAATTGTCATCTTGTTCAAATCAACTTGAGCTGTGTCAGAGGTTGATGTCTTGATGACTTGATCAGGATTTTCTGTTTCATTATCTTCTTAAGCAGATAGCTTCTCAGAATTTGATAAACTCTGAGCTTCCAGATTTTGAGTAGCTTGAGCATTATCAGTAGTTAACTCTATTTCTTTCATTTTCTTCCTTCTCTTCAAAGATTCAACTTCCTCTCCAATCAGAGTATCATCATCATGCATTATAGCTTAATAGGCAGGATCTATTAGAACTGAAGGAATTTTCTTCTTCTGAATCTTTGTTGGTTCATCAACCTTTTGTTTCCCTTTTGCTTTGGGATCAATGTCAACTTGTGTTTTTGTCTTGGGCTTTGAAGCCTCAAAAGTTGACCTTTCCCTTATCAAAATGCCTTTTACCTTAGGCCTTGGAGGTTTCTTTGCATTAGAAGCTTTAGATTTAAGATCTGTCTTCTCAGCTGCAAATCTAGCTTCTTCCTCCTTTAGAGTCTCTAAATCCATTCCAGGATTATCCTTGAGAAACAATCTTCTAGCAATTTCTTCATCAAGTTTCTGAATCTTGGGATATTTATAGTAGACAGTAGTCTCCCTTCCCTTAAGCTTCAGAGTTTGTGAAAACTTCTGAGAGTCTTGACTTCCTCCTTGAATGAGAATATCAGAACTTGATATCAGACCTTGATTATCAGAACTTGCTTTCAGAACTTGAGCATTCACAGCTTCAGAACTTGTATTCTTCTGTGTAGAAGATTTGCTAGAATCAGAAATTAGTTTCTATGAAGAAACTTTGCTGCTTTTCTTTCCTTGACCTTGACCCTTGCCCTTGCTAGGGCTTCCCTGGTCATCTTCTTTATCATCCTTCTTCTTCAGTGTTTGAATAGTAGAGCATTTGGACTTAACTACCTTCCCCCCCTTTTTGGCATCATCAGGAAGGAGTAGTGAAAGAAGGAGTTCCACTGAAAATTGGATTTCATTGAGTTGTGCTTGTTAAGAGGCTTGATTCTGCAGGACCTCATTCAGTTGGGCCTGTTGCTTTTCTTGAGCTTGCTCAATAGATTCAACTTTCTCTTGAATAGATCGGATAAACCTCTTCTTGTCTAGTTTGATCTCCATGTCTAGTTTATCAACTTTTTCCAGAAGTTTATCAACCTTTTCATGAGTCTGTGAGTGTAGACCTTGAATACTTTTAGTACTGAGAGCTGTGACTTTAAGTTGAGCTTTGAAGTCAGAATTTGTCAACAACTCATCAGCTTTTGCAATATGATCTGACAGAATTTTTGAGCTGGGAATGAGAAGTTAGAGTCATTCAACTTCTTGGTCCATTCAACTCCTCTGTGAGTTTCTTCCCATGGAACAGGAGCATCTTCTTCAACAAACTCTTTAAGCAGTGCCTCCTTTCCAAGAATTTGAGCTGGAGTGTTTACTGGAGCTGACTCTCCAGAACTTGCTAAAAGCTCATCATCTTCTAACAACACAAGAGTGTGTGTGGCTGTAGGAGAATTTGGTACAACTTCATATGTTTCCACATCCAGAATTGGAGTAGTTGGTATTTCAACATTTAATGGATAAACAGGTGGAGTTGTCACTTGTCCTAGTGGTGCTTCCAGAAACAAGACATATGGAATGTTCATCCTATGAATGTCAATTTTAGGACTTAATCCTGAATCTTCAACTGTAGCTGTTTCTCTGAGTGGAGAGATAGGAGGTGTGATCACTGTGTTTGGAACAGTATCTTCAGGTTGAGGTAGAGCTTCAATCACTACTGGTTTTGATGAGATCAGAGATTCCTGATCCCCTTCCTCTGCTTCTTCATATTGAGCTTCTATTATTCTCACACCTGCTCTCTTCTTCTTTGATCTTGATTTCTTAGATATAGGAGAGACATTATATGTATCAGAGTTTGAAGACCTTTTTCTTTTCTGAAGACTAAAACCCTCAGCTTCATTCTTTTTCTCAAGAGTTACCTCTTCAGCTTCTACTGTCACAGGTT
The DNA here is from genome assembly GCF_009905375.1 of Apium graveolens. Classification (NCBI taxonomy): domain Eukaryota; kingdom Viridiplantae; phylum Streptophyta; class Magnoliopsida; order Apiales; family Apiaceae; genus Apium; species Apium graveolens. Next base: position 53,923,065 of record NC_133656.1, read on the forward strand.
CTGATGCTGGAACCTGGACCTGTTCATGTTCATTTGATTCATCTCTAAGAATCATCCTTCTTCTCCTTGGTGGAGATTTAGGAACAAATTTATTTCTTTTGGTTGTGGGCTTAGAGGATGTGTCAGAATTTACAACTGGCACCTTTTGTGAAGTACCAGAGGTTTTGGATATAAAAGGTGAGGTTCTGATTGTAGGTGCTGATAGTTGTTGAGAGGATTGTGCTGGTTGGAAATAGGTTCTAATGGTAGGCTGTGGATGAGAGTTGGATGGCTGTGTTCGTGGAGGTTGAGAGGGTGCAACTTCAGGAAATTGGGCTGTATATGTGTTGGGGTCAGAGTTTACTAAGAACTGTTTTACTGATATAGGAATTTGAAGGGGTCTTAGTATCTCTTTCTTATTATCAGTAGATAACAAGTCTGTGAAGGCCCTTTTAGCAAGTTTAAAAGGTTAAATTGACTCACTAAATTTTTGGGGCTTATCAGAACAACAAAAACTATAAATGAGTTGACAAAATTAGCAAAATAAATAGTATTTGGGTCCTCCTTCATCCTATCCCCGATAAAACCCAAAATAGCAGTAGCATAATCAAAATGAGTTTGATTAAGAAGTGCATACCCTATGTGCTGACTCAGAATTGGAATAACATCAAAATTTGAGCATTTGTTGGCAAAAGCTCTGGCGATGCAATCAAAGAAAAAGCTCAACTCCCTTCTTATGTAGGGTCTCTTCAGTTGTCCCAGCTTGGATAAACTTTTCTCATAGCCAAGATTGGCCATCATACTCTGTAGTAGTGGATCTTCAATCTGAGCATTAAAATTGCAATTTTCTGGCAGATGTAGAGCTTGTCGAACAGTAGACAAAATAACCAGATGCTGATCTTCCCCTATTGTGAAAATAATACTTGGGGACCCAGCTTCACCACCATCATCATAAACACCAGTCCTCCAAAACTCCAGTATATGTGTTCCTGAGAATAATTGTGGTTGGGTCAAAGCATACCCAATCTCACTGTTAGCCAGAAAATCTTGAATAAAATGAATATCTGATGGAGCATCATCCTTGCTGAGAATAGCCATGTAGTTATTGGGGACAAACTTAGCTCCATTAAAGATGATGTCCTTGGGTGCCATTTATAACGACTCGTATATTTTTATTATTTAAATGTGTAATTATTGAGTAGTTAAATAAATAAAATATGTATATGGGTTCAGTCAGCTGGATATCATTTTGTTATTAATCATATGTGATTATTGGTGTTCGAGGATTATTTGTGTAATTATTATATTTTATATATAAATAATTATTATGTGATTATATGATGATTTTTGGTGAATTATCTGATGATTGGTGTTGTTATGTGGATGTTTATATGTGGTAAAGTATAAGTATGTTAATTTTATTATGTACAGAATAAAATATAGATAATTAAGATATTTTATAGTAATTTTTGGAGTGTTATATGATTTTATATTGATTTATGAATTTTTTTAATTATTTTCTGAATAATTACAAAATCATTTTCTTAACCCGGGAATCGTCCAACCTCAACCGATTTTGCATTTTTACAACCCGAAAATCTTCCGAAACCTCCTTCCTAACCTAATCTGGTAACTCCGGACATTTTCCGTGTTTTGACTTTTTCGATCCGGATTACGGTTTGACCCGTGCGAGACCCGGTGTAAAATTTTCGATACGATAACCTTTTTCGATAATATTATCTTCGTACAAAGCATATTCAGGGAATATTCTATCCAAAAGTATATTCAAGGAATATTCCAAAGCATATTCAGGGAATATTCTATCCAGAAGTATATTCAACGAATATTCCAAAACATATTCAGGGAATATTCTATCCAAAAGTATATTCAAGGAATATTCCAAAGCATATTCAAGGAATATTCTCAAAATTTGCTCTATAAATAGCCATGTCTGTAGTTTTATTTCGCGCATATAATCATTTCACCAGTAAAATTTCATAATTATCCAAAGAAAGTAGTAAGTGTTCTTCATGTTCTTCATAATTAAACCGCGATTCGAAGGTGTTATCGAACTCCGATTTTGGCGTACAAGCAGTCGAATCGAAGCTCGCGACAAGTAGAATCAAGTTTTATCAACCATATCACTTTAGATTGAAGTGGATAGAAGATCTATAGTAAAATCAATTCGAAGTTCGGGTATCTCTCACCATCTTTCTGTTTTCTCTATTCGATTCCTCCTTTCTCTCCTCAATCCTCTGTTCTTTTGTTCCTCTGCCATCTTCGTCGCTGTTTTTCATGTGAGTTGTTGTTGTGTTTCTGGTACGACTATTTTTGCTCGATTCTTGCTGCTCCGTCGTGTGTACATTTATGTGTATATGTATGTGTATATTTCAGTCTGTGTTGCTGGTGTTGTGCATGTCGCCGCCCCTCACCGATTTCCGGTGAGGGTGGCGGTACTTGTTTATGCGTGATGTTGCCTGTTGTGTTGGGTTGTGTTTTGCTTCGGGAAAATTTAACTTCCCTCGGGTAACGATTTAAAAATTCTGATTTTGAGTATTTTCTTGATAAAAAAATTAAATTTATAAATTCTATTTTATAATTTTTGAGATAGAGTAGTAGTTAAATATTTATTCTCGGGATTATTTGGATTGCGTGATTAGTTTGGAATGTGATTGCTGGATTGTTGAGACGTCGATTATGTTTCGACGGGTAGGCCGGTAAACAAAGGAGGTGCTTCCTGATTTTTTGAGAAAATTAAATTTGAAAATACAAGGACACATCTTGTGATTAATGGGATTACTAGTCGAACGTATATACGTATATATAAATAAATTATTTTATAAATATTCAAAAACCCTATTTTCTGAAACAACGGTGTTCTTATTTTTCCGAATATGATCATCGGACTGAGTTCCAATAGTGCGAACCCTAATTGTTATGTATATGATAATAGTACATATAATTATGAGTCGGGTTTAGATATCGTTTGGGTAGAACTGATAGCGAGGATATGTCAAGCATAACTAGTTCTCTAACATAGAGTATTTCGACCCTGTAGGTTCTAGTCGGAAAACTGAAAGTTGACGTTGGAGTAAAATTAGCCTAGTGATCAGTCGACCAGCTCGGCGAGGTTCCAAGTAAGGGACCTAAGTATTGAAGTCGGATCCAGGATAGTCTTCTAGTAAGGCGATAAAGCCGAGCGTCCAAGTCAGTCCAAGGTCAATCGGTATTAGTTGTAAAGCTCTGGAAGAAAAGTACCCCTGAACTAATATTTTACAGTTCAGTATATATATGAATAGTGTTGATTTAAATTATGTACTGTAACAGAACGTTTTAAGTTACGTATTCCCCGTATTTAATTATGTTTTATTAACGGATGTTTTGGGGGAAATGTAACTTCTGAAAATACCTATCTCTAGATTGTGATTAAATTGAAAAAGATCTTTGAATGTGTGCTGTAATGGTTTAAAAAGAGATAGGTGTAATTGATTTTAAAAACTGGATAAACGTGAATCAGATATTGGATGGTTAGTGGCGTAAGAGGCCCGTTATTAGGTAACAACCCAACAAGTAGTTGCGTAAGAGGCTAAGTCGGTTGCGCTCATTGGTAGGCCGCTTAGTCCAGCATAACAGAGACCTAGCTAGTCTCTGACTTCCGGAATAAAAAAATTGTGGTGGGATAGACTGATCAGCTGTCCCTAGAATTCATCCACTTTTAAATCTGATTTTGGTTTAATAGTTCCCGTAACGGAACGAATAGTTTTGTGGTTCCAGTAACGGAACAAGTAATTGAGGTTCCAGTAACGGAACAAATGGTTTTGGGTCCCCGTAACGGGAGAAATGGTTTTATAGTTCCTGTAATGGAATGGAAGGTTTGAAAATGAAAATAGCATGCTAAAATTGAACTCTAGTATTTATACACAGCACACGACAGTTGATTTTGTTTTACAGAGCATGCTAGTTTTGATATCCAGTTTATACCTGCTTTACATGTTTCTAACAAGTTATGAATTATGTTCCTATAACTGTTTTATCATGAATCGTTTTACTTGTTATTCATATAGTGGTACTGCTGAGCAATTGATTGTTCACCCTTGCAGAATGTTTTATATATGTATTGCATATACCTAGGAGATTCTTCCGCGATAGTCAGGGTAGGGTTCCAGTTTCTTCCTTGTCAAGCTCCTCTGAGGTAGTTGTGTTGGACCAAAGATGGTCTATTGAGTTGTTGTATTAAGTTAGTTGCGTCATGATGGTTTATTGTAAGTCGGTTTTTTAATAGTTGTAACCTAAATCATACTTAAACCTAGAAAAGGTCTTGGTAAAGGGGTCGTGGTTATGTATAATTAATGATTTGGATTATATTATGTTTATTATTATTGTCGTTGGTGACGTCAACTCCTGACCCTGAGGTTGAGGCCGTCACAGTTGGTATCAGAGCTACGGGTTTGAGTCCCTGATTGGCTGGGACTTCCCTAACCTAGAGTACGTCTCCTTCGTATACGTATTATTGGTAAGCTTTGATAGAGATTTTTAGTTTTCCTCTCGAGAAAACGAGTCTGATTGAGAGAATTCAGTTTCTGAGCGGACCCTTGATGTGTCAGCTGAAGAGACACCAACGTTATTCATAAATATTGCATTTTTTTATGCTAAGTAATGTTGCTGAACCAAGTGTGTGACCTCGGTGAGTTCAGATGGAATGATAATAGTTAGTGGCTGCTATGACAGCCAAGTTTCATAATGAATGTGGATTAGTACTATGAGTTGTATCTTTGAACCCTTATACTTCTTTTCTGAGACGTATTTTGCTTCCAGAGTAATTGTTTACTATCCCATAATTGCTTACTTTTCCTGTGAGAAAGTTAAGAACGCGAAGTAAGCCACTTAGGGTTCTGTTGATCTCATTACAAATCAGATTCTCCCCTTATTTGTGAATTTTCCATCTAAACATTGTTTCTTTCCTCAGTGATCCTATTAGTTGATTGGGGCAAACAGTGCATATGATTTGATGATTTGTCTGTGTGACAAAAGGGTCTGGTGGGACGTCATCGAAGTGTGTGTTGTATGCTATGTGGTACTAAGAATGGCCATCTTATGTACTTGTATGGTTGCTCTCATTCATATCTATGTCTTCTTCTCTTGTTCTCCCTGTATCATTAATTCTTTGATTTTGAAAGTCCATTTGATATTCCCTGGTCATGAATTTATCAGTGACTTCTGTAGTTAGACAGTGTTGGTTGTGGGAGTAAATAAAGGTTGATTATCGGGAAGAATAAAAGCCCTATTTCCGAATGTTATTTAAGAATAAGGGTAACAACGAAGGTTCAAAATCTATCAGTGAAGTTATAGCCTCGGGAAAAGTAATTCATTGGTAGATGGGTCATTTGTAAGAGATAAGAAATCACCTTGAGAGGGATGGTTGGTTGAAATCCAGACTAGTGCGTCAGCCAAGTCCGTGACTCCTTAAGTTTGACTTGGCCTACCAGTTTACCCTTATTGGGTGGTGACTAGTATATTCCTTCTAGCTTTGCGATATATCAAATGTGTTAATATTGTATTTTAATGGTGCTGGGAGGTTGATCAGTTGTTGTTATATTGAGAAGGCATGCTATGATGTTTAGTATCTTTATAACTCAGTTTTCCTGTACTGTTGTTAATTCTACTACTATTATCGTTGATATTGTTGCTAGTGCTGTTAATCAAGATCTCTATTATAAATGGACCCTGACATGAAGGGTATGGGTAGTTTGATTGGGCAGCATTTTCCTGATACAGGTGCACCGTTTAAATGGTGATATCTTCTGTCAACCATTCTTGCTATGTTTTGAATAAACTCATCCCTATATTTCAGGAAGATACCACCCAAGAAAGCTACCCAGTCTAAAGAAAATAGTAGTAGTGTTGCTGTGGGTCCAGTTATAAATAAAATTTTGGATTTCTTGCACCAGCAGCAACAACAACAGCAGCAGTTAATACAACAGGTTCAGTGGCAGCAGCAAGGAGTGAACCAAAATGTTAATTTCGAATTTTTCTAGAGTATTAAATCCCCTAAGTTTAAAGGTGAACCTAATCCAGTGACTGCTGGAGCATGGGTAAAATAGATGGAGAAAGCTTTCAATATGTCCAAGTAAGTGATGATTTTAAGACTGATCATGCAAGCTATTTCTTAAAAATGAAGGGAATTACTGGTGGGAGTCAACCAGAGCATTAGAAGAAGAAGGCCATGTTCCATGGGCTTGATTTATCGAGTTCTTTTTGGAAAAGTATTTTCGTGATTGTGTGCGGAATCAAATGGAGATTGAGTTTCTAGAATTGAAGCAAGGCGATAGAAGTGTAGCTGAGTATGAAGCAAAATTCGTAGAGTTGGCTAGGTTTGTACCAGATTATGTGCGCTCTGAAGCTCAAATGGTGAGGAGGTTTCAACAAGGAGTGAAGCCTGAAATTTTCAGTGGGGTTGCGGTATTGTAACTCAAGACGTATCCTTTCGTAGTTCAGGCCGCCTTAGTAACTGAAAAATGATCAGAAGTTAGCCGCTAGAGAAAAAGAAGATGAGAAGCGAAAGATAGATGTGGTGGAAGAAGCATCAGGTCAAGAAGGATCTAGCTAGAAGTCTCAGGAAAAAAAAGAGGGGGGGTTGGAAGGAATAAGAGTAAAGAATTTATAGGGCAAAGTTTTTCGTTAAACAAGCCTAATAAGACCTTAGTCAGCTCTAGTCAAGTTAAGTCAGACATGTTGTATGTATCGGAATGTAAGCAATGTGGTAAAAGGCATGGTGGAGTATGTAAAATAAATGTTGAATGTTTCAGGTACGGACAGAAAGGACACTATGCGTCAGATAGTAAAGTAGAAAATACGGGAGTCACATGTTACGAATGTGTCAAGGTGGGACATATTGTCAAGAACTGTAGAAGTGTTTCCCGAGATAGCATGGGAGGTAGTGCATCAAAAGGTCAGATATCCAGTACACCCAAAGTTAAGACTTATAATAGGAGAAAAAGGTCCACTGCTCAAGACCCTGATAAGGAACCAGGTGCATCCTTCCTTAATTTCATACATGTTAAGGTATTGAGTGGAAATGGAGTGTCTAAGTTAATTATATGTAGTATGGAGTTAATGTTGCAGTATTTAAATGACCCATTCAGTATAGAAGTGGTTGATCGAGACAAAGTACCGGTAAGTCAATCCTGTCCCAAATACCCTATAGAATATTAGAAAATCCTTTTACGACTGACCTATCACCTTTCAAGATAAAATAGATTGATATAATTTTAGGAATAGGTTGGGTGTGTGTCATAGGGCAAGAATGAGTATCTGGGGGCCTAAGCAAGAATGTAAGGTATAATTAGCGCATATTGTGGCTATCAAGAAGGAAGCACCTAAGTTGGAAGAAGTTCAACTAGCAAATGAAATCCCAAAGGTTCCACCCGATGACTTACCAGGATTACCTCGGAGCATGAGATTGAATCTCTCATTGGTTACTGTACAGAGTCGGACGGGTGTCCAAAGCCCCGTATATATGGTCAGTAGGAATTAAGTGGTTAGTTAAGGAAACTTCAAGATTGTGGGAAGAAGGAAAAATGAGATGAAGTGTATTCCGTGTGGTGCACTGATGTGGTTTATAGAAAAGAAGAAAAAGGATGAATGTATGCAATTATATACTGATTATCAGAATTTCGAAAAGTTGACGAATGGGAATAGATTACCCCTGCATAGAATTGATTAATTGTAGGATTCAATTAAAGAAGCGTGTTGGTTCTTAAAGGTTGACCCAGAGCAGGTTACCGTCAGTTAAGGGTTAAGCTGAGGTCATACTAAAGACCTTGTTCAGAATAAGATATAGACATTACGATTTTCGGTGATGTTATTTGAATTGACAAATGCACCAGTCGTCTATAGGATTATATGGACATAGTGTACAAGGAGTGCCCGGGTAAGTTGTAATTGCATTTATTGATAACATCCTAGCCCATTTAAGGACTAAGGAAGGCCAAGTTGAACACCTGAAGAGATGTCTGCGAAGGGTTGAAAAGTTGAAATTATATACTAAGCTTCAAAAGTATGAAATTCTGGTCAAAATTGATTTTGAGCCACGGTTGTTTGAGTAACTACCAACCAAGCAAGGTCCATTTAGGGACAGATGTTTTGAGTAGAAAAGATGAATTAAATGTGACTAAGATTACTAAGGAACTAGTAAAAGAATTGGAAAGAGTGAAAGTTGGGGTTCAAATACCTGAAGGTGATAAGAAGTGAATATATGAGATTACTTTCTAGTCTTAACTGATGGAAATGAATAAGAGGTGTTCGAATGTTTGGGAACTAAGTTGAAAGTGAGTATCGGCTATCATCTTTAGATGAAGGGTCAAAGTGAGAGGACGATTCAGAAGATATGAGATATGTTGAGAGTATATATATGTTGGTTTTAAAAAGGAAACTGAGATAATCACCTACCATTGATTAAGTTTTCCTATGCTAATAGTTATCATGCTAGTAGGGGAATGCTACCTTGCGAAGCCTTGTATGGACATAAGCATGGGTCCTCACTCTATTGAGAGAAAGTGGGAGTAGAGATGTTGTTAGGTCCTGAGTTAATTCAGCACACCCAAGACGTAGTGGTGTTGGTTTGGAAAAAAGTTGAAACAGCTCAGGATAGACAAAGAAAAAAGGCAGATTTGTATCGAAAAAGTATGGATATAGAAATAGGATCATTGGTATTGATAAAAGTTTCACCTTGGAAAAGATTGGTTAGGTTTGATTAAAAAGGACGAGTTGAGTCCTAAATATATGGAACCATTCGAGGTATTGAGGAAGATATATGAAATTACTCATGAGTTTATATCTATAGTAAGTATGTTTTAAATAAATCCTCAAATAGAGGAGTCTACTTAGGACTTAGAGTCAGATATGCTTGACAAATATCCTCACTTGTTTGGTTGGATCAGATTCTGAGGACAGAATCTTGTTAAGGGGGGAAGGATATAACGACTCGTATATTTTTATTATTTAAATATGTAATTATTGAGTAGTTAAATAAATAAAATATGTGTATGGGTTCAGTCAGCTGGATATTATTTTGTTATGAATCATATGTGATTATTGGTGTTCGAGGATTATTTGTGTAATTATTTTTTTATATATATAAATAATTATTATGTGATTATATTGTGATTTTTGGTGAATTATCTGATGATTGGTGTTGTTATGTGGATGTTTATGTGGTAAAGTATAAGTATGTTAATTTTATTATGTACAGAATAAAATATAGATAATTAAGGTATTTTATTGTAATTTTTGGAGTATATTATATGATTTTATATTGATTTATGAATTTTTTTAATTATTTTCTGAATAATTACAAAATCATTTTCTAAAGCGGAGAATCGTCCAACCTCAACCATTTTTGCATTTTTATAACCCGAAACTCTTCCGAAACCTCCTTTCTAACTTAATTTGGTAATTCCGGACATTTTCCGTGTTTTGACTTTTTGATCCGGATTACTGTTTGACCCGTGCGAGGCCCGGCGTAAAATTTTCGATACGATAACCTTTTTCGATAACATTATCTTCGTACAAAGCATATTCAGGGAATATTCTATCCAAAAGTATATTCAAGGAATATTCCAAAGCATATTCAGGAAATATTCTATCCAAAAGTATATTCAAGGAATATTCCAAAGCATATTCAAGGAATATTCTTAAAATTTGCTCTATAAATAGCCCTTTTTGTAGTTTTATTTCGCGTATATAATCATTTTACCAGTAAAATTTCATAATTATCCAGAGAAAGTAGTAAGTGTTCTTCATAATTAAACTGTGATTCGAAGGTGTTATCAAACTCCGATTTTGGCGTGCAAGTAGTCGAATCGAAGTTCGCGACAAGTAGAATCAAGTTTTATCAACCATAGAACTGTAGATTGAAGTGGATGGAAGATCTATAGTAAAATCAATTTGAAGTTCAGATATCTATCACCATCTCTCTATTTTCTCTATTCGATTCCTCCTTTCTCTCCTCCATCCTCTGTTCTTCTGTTCCTCTGCCATCTTCGTCGCTGTTTTTCATGTGAGTCGCCGCTGTGTTTCTGGTATGGCTGTTTTTGCTCGATTCTTGCTGCTCAGTCGTGTGTACATTTATGTGTATATGTATGTGTATATTTCAGTCTGTGTTGCTAGTGTTGTGCATATCACCGCCCCTCACCGTTTTCCGGTGAGGGTGGCGGCACATGTTTATGCGTGCCTTTGCCTGTTATGTTGGGTTATGTTTTGCTTCGGGAAAATTTAACTTCCCTCGGGTTACGATTTAAAAATTCTGATTTTGAGTATCTTCTTGATAAAAAAAATCAAATTTATAAATTCTATTTTTTAACTTTTGAGATAGAGTAGTAGTTAAATATTTATTCTCGGGATTATTTGGATTGTGTGATTGGTTTGGAATGAGATTGCTGGATTGTTGAGACGTCGATTATGTTTCGACGGGTAGGCCAGTAAACAAATGAGGTGCTGCCCGATTTTTTGAGAAAATTAAATTCGAAAATACGGGGACACATCCTGTGATTACTGGGATTAATAGTCGAACGTATATACGTATATATAAATAAATTATTTTATAAATTTTTGACAACCCTATTTTCTGAAACAACAGTGTTCTTATTTTTCCGAATATGGTCATCAGATTGAGTTCCAATTATGTGAACCCTAATTGTTATGTATATGATAATAGTACATATAATTACGAGTCGGGTTTGGATATCATTTGGGTAGAACTGATAGCGAGGATATGTCAAGCATAACTAGTCCTCTAACATAGAGTATTTCGACCCTGTAGGTTCTAGTCGGAAAACTGAAAGTTGACGTTGGACTAAAGTTAGCCTAGTGATCAGTCGACCAGCTCGGCGAGGTTCCAAGCAAAGGACCTAAGTGTTGAAGTCAGATCCAGGATAGTCTTCTAGTAAGGCGATAAAGCCGAGCGTCCAAGTCAGTCCAAGGTCAATCGGTATTAGTTGTAAAGCTCTGCAAGGCAAGTACCCCTGAACTAATCTTTTACAGTTCAGTATATATGAATAGTGTTAATTTAAATTATGTACTAGAACAGAATGTTTTAAGTTACATATTCCCCGTATTTAATTATGTTTTATTAACAGATGTTTTAGGGAAAAAGTAACTTCTGAAAATACCTATCTCTAGATTGTGATTAAATTGAAAAAGATTTTTGAATGTGTGATGTAATGGTTTAAAAAGAGATAGGTGTAATTGATTTTGAAAATTGAATAAACGTGAATCAGATATTGGATGGTTAGTGGCGTAAGAGGCCCGTTATTAGGTAACGGCCCAACAAGTGGTTGCGTAAGAGGTTAAGTCGGATGCGCGCATTGGTAGGCCAATTAGTCCAGCATAACAGAGACCTAGCTAGTCTCTGAGTTCCGGAACAAAAAAATTGTGGTGGGATAGACTGATCAGCTGTCCCTAGAATTCATCCACTTTTATATCTGATTTTGGTTTAATAGTTCCCGTAACGGAATGAATAGTTTTGTGGTTCCAGTAATAGAACAAGTAATTGAGGTTCTAGTAACGGAACAAATGGTTTTGGGTCCCCGTAATGGGATAAATGGTTTTATGGTTCCTGTAATGGAACGGAAGGTTTGAAAATGAAAATAACATGCTAAAATTGAACTCTGGTATTTATGCACAGCACACGACAGTTGATTTTGTTTTACAGAGCATGCTAGTTTTGATATCCAGTTTATACATGCTTTACATGTTTCTAACAAGTTATGAATTCTGTTCCTATAACTATTTTATCATGAACCGTTTTACTTGTTATTCATATAGTGGTACTGTTGAGCAATTGATTGCTCACCCTTGCGGAATGTTTTATATATGTATTGCAGATACCTAGGAGATTCTTCCGCGATAGTCGGGGCAGGGTTCTAATTTCTTCCGTGTCAGGCTCCTCTAAGGTAGTTGTGTTTGACCAAAGGTGGTCTATTGAGGTGCTGTATTAAGTTAGTTGCATCAGGATGGTTTGTTGTAAGTCGGGTTTTTAATAGTTTTAACATAAATCATACTTAAACCTAGAAAAGGTCTTGGTAAAGGGGTCTTGGTTATGTATAATTAATGATTTGGATTATATTATGTTTATTATTATTGTTTTTGGTGACGTCAACTCCTGACCCCGGGGTTGAGTCCGTCACACTATTTTTGTAATAAATTAAGTGAAAAGTTGTGTGTACGAAAGGTGTTTGATAAAATGCCTGTAAGGGAGTCCGTCAGAAAATAGAGAGAGAGAGAGAGAGAGAGAGAGAGAGAGAGAGAGAGAGAGAGAGTAAAAGAAATAATAGATAAAGTAAGAGTAGGTAAAAGATTGTGAAATCTTTTAACTCTAATATATATACTCTTTCCACTCAACGGCTCTTTTTGGAAGTAAAACAAACATTTGACACCTGTCACGCAGTTAATAGTCAAAACAGTGGTTAGTGGGCACGAGAAATGTGCAGTAATTATTGCTCACATGCTGTTTTCAAAACAAATACGCAACCCATAAACCAAATGATTATTACTGTTTTTATCTCACTTAATTATTTTCTGATAAAAATGACTGTTACAGTAAAAACTAAAAATAAGTCAAGTAAATAAATAATGCTACGTAAGCATCAGAGTTTCCATCAGAATTTGCATCAGAACTTGACTATTATCAGAATATAATGGTCATCATAAAATGGCTTCTGTACTTAGAAAGTGAATTTGTGTTTCTGTGTTTCTTCACACAAATACTGACTGCTTTCTTCAGAGTTTAATCATCAGAACATAACCAGAACTTGTCCTCAGAATTTATGCAAATAATACTTAACTATTTTTCAGAAACAACTTAATCACCACAGTAATTTTTATCATTCATATGGAGTGAGAGTTTGTGCATTTGCAAATGATCAGATAAATATTAAAGTCTGATAAACTTCAGATATCTTAGAAATAAGGCATAACTAAGAAAAATGCTTAAAATATGTCTTTAATTTTGAAGTCTACTATAGAATAAATTAATGCAAGAGTCCACCTCAACTATTTGTGCTTATTTTATGTATCTTTTGACATTCTTTTTACAGTGGCTTCTTAGTGTAAATGAGTCACAACTGCTATCAGAATTTATGTTGTTATCAGAATATTTGTCCAGTAATCAGAGAATGTGAAAAGTCACCAAGAAAAATTTATTTGCTTTTCTAATGCATATAACTTAATAACAACAATGCACTTGGTTCTTCCCTTTCACATATTTACTCTAGATCTTAAAGGAGTACCTGATTTCAATTTTTCTTTTATTTTCTTCAAATAAGTGAGGCTTATCAAGCATGTAGTTCATCCCTAAGATTTACTAACATCAGAATTTGACAGATAAGATGCAATAATCTAGTTTGTGACTTAGTAATAAGATACACAAAGTAAATTTGACTAAGATCAAAATCAGAATTTGCTTGTGTTATTGATTTCCACATAAACAACTAATTCAAACATGGGATATATAGTGTGTTAAAGATTACTAAGTCAGCATCTAGCAAAGTAATCCTCATTGGATTGAATAGTCACAGAACATTCAAAACACTATCAGAGTATATAGAATCACATCAGATAACAATCAGTATTTAATATATTACAATTTAAGCACAGATTATATGGAGTTAAGAAAATCTGTAAACACTGATCATAAAGTCTGATGTATGAGAACAAAAACTAAACAGATTTTGAGAAAGAACCTGAAACCATTCCAAGTTCATTTACCAGTCTTGTAAAAGTAGCTTTACATAGTGGTTTTGTGAAGATATCTGCTAGTTGTTGATCTGTTGGGACAAAATGCAATTCCATTGTACCTTCCATCATATGTTCCCTTATGAAATGGTACCTAATGCTGATGTGCTTTGTCATTGAGTGTTGAACTGGATTACCTGTCATAGCAATAGCACTTTGATTATCACAGTAAATGGGTATTTTAGAAAATTCTAACCCATAGTCCAGTAACTGATTCTTCATCCAAAGAATCTGTGCACAACAGCTTCCTGCAGTAATATATTCTGCTTCTGCAGTTGATGTGGAAATTGATTTCTGTTTCTTGCTAAACCAAGAAACCAATCTGCCTCCAAGAAATTGGCAGCTTCCACTAGTGCTTTTCTTGTCTATTTTGCATCCTGTAAAATCTGCATCTGAGTAACCTATTAGCTTAAAATCTGATTCTCTAGGATACCACGATCCTAGATCAGCTGTACCCTTGAGGTACTTGAAAATTCTTTTCACAGCTATTAAATGAGGTTCTCTTGGATCAGCCTGAAGTCTTGCACAAAGACGGTAGCATACATGATATCAGGTCTAGTTGCAGTTAAATAGAGTAAAGAGCCAATCATACCTCTGTAGTTAGTAATATCTACTGATGCTCCAGTATCTTTATCTAACTTGGTGGCAGTGGCCATGGGAGTGGATGCAGTTGAACTGTCTTATATTCCAAATTTCTTGAGTAAATTTCTGGTGTACTTGGATTGATTTATGAAAGTACCTTTGACTTGAAGTCCCAGAAAATAGCTAAGTTCTCCATCATACTCATTTAATATCTTGACTACATTGGTTTTGAAAATCTTTCACAAAGTTTTGTATTTGTAGAGCCAAAGATGATATCATCAATATATATTTGTACCAAAAGTAAGTCCTTTCCATGGTTGAGGTAGAACAGAGTTTTATCAATTGTGCCTCTGGTAAATCCACATTCCAGAAGGAATTGAGCTAAAGTCTCATACCATGCTCTTGGAGCTTTCTTAAGGCCATAAAGTACTTTGTCAAGCCTGTAGACATGATTTTGAAATTTAGGATCTACAAAGCCTGGAGGTTGTTCTACATATACCTCTTCTTTCAATTCTCCATTGAGAAAAACACTTTTCACATCCATTTGAAAGACTTTAAACTTCTTGTGAGCAACATAAGCCAAAAAGATTCCTATGGCTTCCAATCTAGCAACTGAAGCAAATGTTTCATCATAGTCAATACCCTCATATTGAGAGTAACCTTTAGTAACCAGCCTTGCTTTGTTTCTTGTAATTACGCCATCACTGTCAGTTTTTTTTCTGAACACCCATTTTGTGCCAATAATGGATCTGTTCTTTGGTCTTGGCACTAGGGTCCAGGCTTTATTTCTTTCAAATTCATTTAACTCTTTCTGCATTGCTTGCACCCAATCAGCATCTTGAAGAGCTTCTTCCACTTTCTTTGGTTCAGTCTAAGATAGAAAGGAATGAGAGACATTCATTTGATGTTGTTGTTCTAGTTCTGACACCTGCTTCAGGATCTCCAATTATTAAGTCAGGTGTGTGTGATTTAGTCCACTTCCTTGCAGATGGAAGTTGATCTCTAGAACTGGATCCTCCCCCATGATCCATGTTATGTCCATCAGCATTTTCTGATGCTCCCCCTGAAGTTATGCTCTCTGAGATTCCAGAATTTGAGTTGGATCCTTCAGGAATTGAAGAATTAGAGTTTCCAGAATTGTCAGAATTTGGCTCATCAGAACTTGATGAATAAGAACTTGAAGAGCCAGTGATTGGTTCTAATGCTTCTTGAGAGTCTTGAGATGTGGTATGATCATCAGCTTGCTCCCCCTCAATAGGTGCATTTTCCTTTAGAGCAGTTACCACAGTTTCAATGACATCAGAACTTGCAGAATCACGATTTAAGTCATCAGAATTTACAGAATCAGAATTTACATCTTCATTTTCAAATCTCAGCTGATCATGATCATTGAAATCTTCAAGTCCAGTAATATTTTTATCATCAAAAGATACATTGATAGATTCCATGACAACCCTTGATCTTAAATTGTAGACTCTGAAGGCTTTTATGGAAAGTGGATATCCAACAAAAAATCCTTCATCAGCTTTTAGATCAAATTTTGACAGCTGTTCAGGATGAGTCATAAGAATAAAACACTTGCATCCAAATACATGAAAGTATTTCAGATTTTGCTTCTTTTTCTTCACCATCTCATATGATGTTTTTCCATGCTTATTTATGAGTGTAGCATTCTGTGTAAAACAAGCAGTCTGCACAGCTTCAGCCCAAAAATAGGTTGGTAGCTTTGCTTCATCAAGCATAGTTCGTGCAGCTTCAATAAGAGTTCTGTTCTTTCTTTCTACAACTCTATTCTACTGTGGAGTTCCAGGTGTAGAAAATTCTTGCTTTATTCCATGCCTTTGCAGAACTCTTCCATAATTGAATTCTTGAACTCAGTGCCATTATCACTTCTTATTATCTTAACAGAATCTTTGACTAACTTATCCAGCTGTCTGACATGATCAGTTAGAGTAGATGCAGTTTCATTCTTCTTGTGAAAGAAATACACCCAAGTGTATCTTGTGAACTCATCCACTATAACCATAGCATATTTCTTCTTTGCAATGGACATGACATTGACTGGACCAAATACATCAATATGCAGTAAGTGATAAGGCTCAAGAATTGAGGATTCAGTTTTGCTCTTGAATGAGGATTTTCTTTGTTTTTCCTTTTGACATGAGTCACAAAGACCATCAGGAGCAAATATAGATTTTGGAAGTCCTCTCACAAGATCTTTCTTTACTAACTCATTTATGTTGTTGAAATTTAAATGAGAAAGTCTCTTGTGCCAATTCCAGCTTTCTTCAATTGATGCTCTGCTTAACAGACATATTGTGGAACCAACAGAATTTGTTGAAAGTCTGGCTTCATATATGTTACCATGTCTGTAACCTTTCAGAACCACTTTGCCTGTAGAATTACTTACAACTTCACAGTGTTCTTCAAAGAAATCCACATGATAACCTCTGTCACAGATTTGACTCACACTTAACAGATTGTGTTTAAGTCCTGAGACAAGAGCTACTGATTCAATTATGACATTCCCAAGATTGATATTTCCATATCCAAGAATTTTCCCCATGTTGCCATCTCCATAAGAAACTCCTGGGCCAGCTTTCTCCATAAAGTCTGATAGTAGGGCTTTATTTTCAGTCATATGTCCTGAACATCCACTATCCAGAACTAGGATGTTTTTCCTGTTGCCCTGCAATCACAAAGACCACTATTGGTTAGTTTTAAGGACCCAGACTTGCTTGGATCCTTTGGCCTTTTTAAGTTTGTTAGCATTTGCAGCGGATTTAGTTTCAGAGTTTACGCTAACATGCTTTTTATCAGACTTTATATCAGACTTTGCATCAGAATTTACACTAGAAGGAATTACACTAACTTTCTTTAAAGAAGGTTTTATTTCATAATAATCATAGTACAAACTATGATATTCCTTACAAGTATAGATAGAATTCCATAAACTACCACAATGAAAACAAGGATTTTGTGGTTTAAACCTAACAGACTGACTCTTAACTCCTGATCTAGGAGGTAAAGAGTTTATATCTTTATTTTTCCTGCAAAAAGAAGCAAGATGGTTAGAGTTTCCACAATTATAACATTTCTTTCTAGGAGCATTAGGAATAGACATATAATTATTACTTTTATTCACACCTTCCTTCCCATTCCTATTTTTCCTAGCTTCCTTTACCTTGTTCACATTTTTAATCTTTTTTAGCTTATGCTTAAGCTGCTTCTTAGTCATTAAACCTATGTTTACTTCAGTTGGTTAATCATGTTTTAATTTGTCAGAAGTTGACTTTTCTTTGAATTATGTTTTAGAGTCTTTCATCTTTTCAGATTTAGACTTGTCAGAATTTGACACAAACTTGACAGGATTAACTTTAGGCTTTTCAGCTTTCTTGGTAAAGTTTGGTTTAGATGATACAGTTTCCTTTTCTTCTTTATCATCTAGGTAACCTAGTCCTTCTTTCCAATTTCCATTTTCTAAGATTTTCTGAGTTGTTCTGCCAGAGTTAGTCCAAGTTTTGATTATCTCCTTTTCATTTTCTAGTTCAGATTTATTCAATTTTTGCAGTTCATCTTTAAGATAAAAAGCCTCATCTCTTTCTTTCTGAGTTTGATGGAATATAACTAACTCTTTTTCCAAATAGTCATTCCTGTTTTTAAGAGCAAGACTTTCAGATTTTAATCTTTTATTTTCTAAAATCTGATATCTAAAACTAATGAACATGGTTTTCAGATATAATCTTAGCTCAGAAATATCATCAGTATGAAAAGCAAGAGTTGAATGAGGTACCTTCAATTCAGCAGTTTCAGAACTGCTATCAGCATTTGCCATCAAAGCATAGTTTACCTCTTCTTCAGAATCTGAAGTGTCTTCCCAGTTTTTCTTCTTTGTGATAAGTGCCTGGCCTTTATCACTTTTTTCTTTCTTGCAGTCAGGAGAGATGTGGCCACTTTCACCACAATTGTAGCATTTGACAATTAAGTTGTCTCCTCTGTCAGACTTTCCTCCTTTGCCTTCAGACTTTCTGAACCCTTTCTTTTCAGAACTTCCACCTTTCCTAGAAAACTTCTTGCCCTTTATGAATTTCTTGTAGGCTATCTTTGTGATACCCTTCACCATAAGAGCACACAGTTGCATCATCTCTGCATCAACATCCACTTCAGATAAATTTTCAGATTCTGAATCATCATCATCAGAATTTAATGACTCTAAATCAGACTGTATGATGAGAGCCTTTCCTTTGCCCTTCTTTGAGACAACCACTTTAGGAGATTCCTTCTCATCTTTAAGAGCAACTGTCTTTGACTTTCTTCCATGCCTTTTGCTCCTTTGATCCATCTCAAGTTCATGAGTCTTGAGCATACCATAAATTTCATCAAGAGTAGTTTCAGCAAGATCATAGTTGTCTCTTATGGTACTGGACTTCAAATCCCAATTTTCAGGAAGAGCTAAAAGTAATTTTAGATTTCAATCTTCAAGATCATATTCCTTGTCCACCAGTGACAGATCATTCAAGAGTTTGGCAAACCTGTCATATAAATCAGTTAAAGATTCATCAGCTTTTGAATCAAAGTGCTCATACTCTTGTGTGAGTATAGTCTTCCTGTTCTTTTTGATGGCTTCAGTTCCCTGGCATCTTATCTCCAAAGCATCCCCTATTTCCTTTACAGTCTTGCATCCAATTACCCTGTTTGACATGACATTGTCAATTGCACTAAGAAGCAGATGTCTTACCCTTGCATCCTTGGTAATAGATAAGATGTCTTCAGGTGTGTAAACACCTTTCTCCTTTGGTATCATCTTTGTTGGTTGATCAACAACTGCAATAGAGAGCTTGGTAGGCTTATATAGTCCATCATTAATTCTATCAAGGTATTCTGGATCTGTGGCTTCCAGAAATATAGCCATCTTTACCTTCCATATAGGATACTCAGATGCTCTCAGTATGGGAACCCTAATATTCTCATATCGACTGTGTGTTTGATTGTTTTGAGTATCTTGAGTTTTGTTGAGCTTAGTTAGAGTTTGTGTTTCATTAGACATGATTGTAAACCGGATCTCACTGTTTGTATATCAACAGAGAAGCTCTGATACCACTTGTTAGGTCACACAACACTATATAAGGGGGTTGAATATAGTGTTTATATAGTCAAATCGATTTAGAACATAAGTATATAATAGTAACCAAGTTTATTCAATATAATAAGATCTGTTATAAAGTAGGTTAAACTACTCTCTCAGTGATGAACAATATCACTAAGAGCTGTTAGGTTACAATAAATAATGTTCTCGTGAATGATAACACATATAGTGTATACCCTAAGCCGTGTTTATATAGTACACAGTTACAAGATATCTTCTAATTGATATGGAATATAATTCTGTCTCCTAAAATATATCAATCAGATATTATCTTCTACAAGTCTTCTAGCTGTCCAACTCTTCATGCATATCTTCTTTTGTTTTAGTCCAGATCCTCTCCTGTAAATCAGCTGCATTCCTTATCTGAAGTACCCGCATTTAAGTCCTGATATAAATCCTGACGACCTTAAGTTCTGATATAAGTTATGACTTCGGTAAGTTCTGATTTCCAATAAGTCCTGATAAGTCCTGATATTAAGTTCTGAAACTAAACACAACAGATTAGACATGACATCACAAATATATCTAACATGGATGATAAAGAATCTCATAATCGTAATCCTTGATTAGCTCTAACCACCTCCTCTGGTGCATGTTGAGCTCTTTCAGTGTGAAAATATACTTGAGCTCCTATGGTTTGTGTAAATCTTGCACTTCTCTCCATACAAGTAGTGCTTCCAATCTTTAGGGCAAAACTATTGCCGTGAGACCAAGATTATGGGTGAGATAACAAATTTCATATTCTCTTAATTATCTTGACACGTACGCGATTACCTTGTTGTACTGTATAAGAACACCCCCTAATTCCTTGTGCGAAGAGTCACTAAAAATCACAAAATCTCTTTTTCCATCCAGTAATGCCAACATAGGGGCCATCACCAATCTTTTCTTCAGTTCTTGGAAGTTGTTCTTGCATTTCTCTGTCGATTCAAACTTCTCAGTCTTACGAGTAAGCCGCATTAAAGTGGATGCGATCTTGCAAACTTGAACGAATCTACGGTAGTAACCGTCCAATCCTATCTCTGGTAGTCACCCTAACTACGGTCATTAATTCCTTAACGATCATCTCTTCAGTCTTGTTAGGATCCTTCACGGGATCCTACTCAGCAACAATCCCTTCTGGGATAACATCCTTAATCGCTACATCCTTAACATGAACATCATCTGGTCCCTTGTTAGGGTGCTCCATTGGATCCACAATCTGATCCCCAATATTTATTAAACCATCATCGTATTACTGTTCTTGAACTTTAGGGTTCGGAGTCCCGCTACCATATACGATAATGAACTACGCTTCTATCACGATATTCATAGGAGTTCCCATAAGGGTTTTAACTGTCATTACTATGTTAGGTAGTCCGGCTATAAACTTGGCAAGAGTTCTTATTATCTTAGTGAACTTATCATTTTAACGACGCATCATCTCTGACGTTTATAACGCTTGGCTCAAATACTAATTCTGTAACACCCCCAAATCCGGGGTCGGGGATCCGGGTTGTCACAATTTCCATTTTCCTTCATAACACTTAATCTTAATAAACAACCAACTACTGCGTACTATGACCCCACCATATCCACACACACCACAAGTTATAGTCTCAGAGATGAATATCAAAAATAACACAAGTCATTTTATTCCACAATTATAAACCAGTACACCTTAAAAGGGTTTATGAATAAATTTTCATTTTCTTTGCCATTATTACAGTTCATAAATATACATAAGTCTGGTACATCAACAGTTGAAAACCTAGCCTATTGGTAGTTCCTACCTCAGCTACAGCGGCATCAACACCTACAGGAAACTGCGGAACATTTCCTATCCGCTTGCGAATTGGGAGCTTGGTCTTGTTCATCTTGTCTAGCTGTTGTTGTGTGATGAAAGAATAAAGCAAGGGTGAGCAACAAGCCCACCGAAATAACATGCATAATAATTAACAATATATGAGTATTTTCATAGTACTCATGAAAGTCTTGGTTAGAAGAAATGAACCAAGTTTGATATCTTAACGCGACCAAGTCGCAAAATATTCAATATATATGTATATATACTTTTCAAAATCTTGGAAGTCCTCTTCCATGCATAATATACACAGACTTCCAGTTTATAACTGTATAAAAATATCGTTGCAAGGTGATCTCATATATCTAACCTTGTCTCAACCTTTTTTTGAAAATCTTTGTCATGCATAAGATAATTATTTAATAGATATAAGTTGAAAAGATGAAGTTACAAGACACTCCAATATACCTATATCTTTTTCGAATACTACTTGAATTACCACCGTTCAAGTTATAAATAGTGCATCCCATAGATGAAGCTACAAGACAAAACTTGTATAGAATCAATCTTTGAAATATCATCAAAATGAAATGAAGTTACGAGATACTTCATTTGATGAAAACATCATTTTGAAAACTCGACCCTTCCAACACTCAACAATCACCCAGCTGTAGCATTTCTATCGAAGTGCTCTGGGTAGTGTTGCAGAAATATCCAACTGGATGATGAACTCATTACGGGAGTTTGCCGCGCCAGGAAGACAACTCACGATGATCAGTCGCAGTAGTGCAACCCCATAATTTTCTACATGTAGAGGAGAACAGTCGGATTTACTTGTCGACCGAATGCTGGACTCCTAAGGAATGGACCGTCTTAGCGGAACTTCTGGGCCATTTGGGCCATTAAAATAAGGCTGGGCCGGCGCCACTCGACCACTTATGCCACTCCTAGTTTAGATGAAATCCATGACTCTGAAACGTAAAGCTCGTTCCCCCTTTCCCCAAGTAGAAACTTGTTGATACGGCTCCACCAAGAAGTCGTATCTAGTTGGAAAGGAAAACTCACCGATATTTCCCAGGCGATGCCTGTTAATGGATTAAACTCATTCCAAGAATTTTACTTCCCGAGTGTTGGGTAAGTAATCAAAAACTCTTTTATCAACACAACAACCTTTTTGTGAATATAAAAATACATCATGGAGCCGGATCCCTCATATTTTTAAGCGAGTATATAAATCCCCTTCGAAAGGAAGATCTTAAATTTGAAAATGTGTTTCGGGATCCGCTCTAGCTTTAAAAATATATTTTTGATAAAGTTTAAAAATAATCTCTGGGAATATTTAAAGTAAGAATAATTTGATAACATCAATCATTTTCTGGATACTTGACGAATATCGAAACATTATTCTTTAAAAAAATAAAGATTATAATTTAATAAAATAAGCGGAGTTATAAGTCCTCGAATGAATATTCAAACTAATATTCATTAAATAAAATAAGCTAGGTTATAAGTCCTCGAATGAATATTCAGACTAATATTCATTTATAATATAAAACTATCGAATAAACATTATTTGATTAATAGTTTTGAAAACTATTTATATATATGTAATATACTCGGGAACATCGCCTCCCGGTTTAGAAAAATGTTCAACTCTGGGTCCCATATACTAAGGGTATACATAAGTACCGCTTATCTCTAGCATAGGTATTATGTAGTTTACAATCAATTGAATCAATAATGAGATATCAAGATTACGAAACAGGCATGCATATATATATATATATATATCATATCAACATGCTCTAATATATCGCAAGACTTGCTAATAACAACCATGCACTTATCACAAGATAATGCATATACAAATACATACATCACAACAGCAGTATAACAGGTAGAAAACTTGCCTGAGTGTCCCGGGGGTAGGCTTAAGCTTAGAGTGGGTCCGGTAATATATGAACAACAACATAAGCCGGAATTAGACCACGGTCACTTAAGAAACTAGTCAAAACTCACTCATACCCTAGCAGTCGCTTATACACTTAACAATTTGTGTTAATGGCTTGCCTACCCTCGGCTCCACTAATTTTAATAAATTAACCGTTACAAATTTTAAGGCGACTCTTTCGCGAGTACTTTAAAAACTGTCTAGTCCACCTTACATAATTGTTTTGTAATCCAATTAGTCTTTTAAGGGCCTTAAACAAGGTTTCAAAGTTAAGCAAGGGGTAAAGGTTCGTTCGCAAAACACCATAACTTAAAACAGTCGTTTCTCCTAAACCGTAAATCGGATCTAAGCGAACGACATATCAAAATGAAGCTTGAAACATAACCTATCTAAGAATGGAAGTGGTTAGTGCATATCAGTGGGTTTTAGGGTCAAACACTTAATCACAAAACAGTTTAAAAAAAATCGGGCATTACGACGGCTATAACTTAACAATTTCCAAAGTTTAAGCTACACCAAATCATCACCAATTCAACAACAATCCAACATCCATCAACATCAAACTAAACCCATTGATCTAAGCACCATTATCATCCAAACAAACCAAACTTAAAACTTAGGGTTCAAGAGTTTATACCTTCCTTGGAGAGTGGGTAGTCACTAACAAGCCTCTAGGAACCTTGATATATGCTTAATCAACCTTAAGCTTTCATGAAAATCAAGAAAATCAAAGTAAGTTACTATTCACTACTATTTATCATCATCTTTGATGAGTGGATTAGCTAAGAAAACCATGGAATCGTGATCGTAAACTCATGGTACAACTAAGTTATGAAATATAGGATCCAAGGAAACAAACCTTGTAATTTTCCATTGCCTAGAGCTTGAGTTTTGAAAATCTATTTCTTCATTTCTTGAAAAGGTCGAATGGAAGAAGAAAGAAATGGGGGAGGGCTTTTTCTTTCTTTTCTTGCCTTGATATTTGTGCAAAGAATGCATGGTTGTGGTTAATTATTGACTAAATATCTTGTTTTTACTTGCTTATGTCATTGTTTGCATCACTGCTTTTCCACATGTTTCATTCTTGTGGTGTGATGATGTAACCTTGCTTCTAACCACATGTTTTAGCTTATCTTGGAAGCTTCCTCCTCATTCTACTTGCATGTGCTTGCCCCTTGGTCGTTTATTTGTTTTACGGTTCGCTTAACTCTCGTTCTCGTTGATCGTTTGAGAGATCATATTTGGGATCTTATTACTTAGGCTTCACTAACCCTCTCTTAATATTTATAGTTTTTAATGATCCTCTCTTATATTCCTTGAATTTAAATCCTTTAAATCATGTTACGTTATACTTAATTCTTTCGGTATCTGATGGATTTTCTGGGAAAAAATCAAAGTGTCTGAATTCAAATTCTGACGATCTTTACATACCCTCATATATATTTTGGAGTGCTAATATGATCTTAGAATAACCATTAAAGAACCCCTACATAGGGTGGTCTGACAATTTTTATTAATCAGCAATATCATCAAAAGTTACTATTCAATAGGGTCTCCAAAATTTCCAAAAAATTGGGGTTATTACAGATATGATAGGATTTCTTAAAGGACAAGGGAGGGGTAGAGATCCAGTACTTCGTGTATTGGGGAGACTGCCAGTATCGTGGGAGACGGTACTATGTGTACCTAAGGACTTGCGAAGTGTGTGTATACCCAAAATGGGACACGTAGCCCGTATGCGGCCATGGTGTTAACAAGGAGTTTGGAATTCATCCTTCTACTAGTAGAAAAGGTTACTATTTTTGTATTACGACTGATTATCGTATGCGGTGGCCCCAGTGAATGTCCTATTCTTCCAATTGAAATTGAGATGCAATGCCGTAACCCAAGCCTAGGTGCTGGGTTTACCATTAAGGTATTTGCAGGATAATAAGTCAATCAAAGAATTGTTTTGAAAAGAGGTGTGTATCACCAAGAAAACTATTTTGAGTAAATACATATCCTTATACAGATTAATACAATTTCTTTCACAGTCTTTTCATACTGTTGATTATTATGGCTGACCATTATTGCTCACTCTTACTTTCTTTTAAATGTCACAAAAACAACAGATTACCAGTATGCCGGCGTGGGACTTAGTCACTTGAAATCATGAGGAGAATCCCTTACAGTTTTGTCTCAGGTTGACCAGAGTATCCAGATAGGTATAAAATGTTAGTAGTAATTATTGTAACTTCATGTAGAGGTTACGAATAATTGTTTAAGATCCTGTAAAGTACATTTGAGTGTAATAAAAGAAGATTATATTGTGTACATCATTTCTAAGGCTATAACTTGTGTGTGTGTGTGTGAATGAGATTGGGGTCTGTTGGATTATTGACTCAATACAGGTTACACATGAGTGAAGGATGGCGTGACGACCCAAATTCCTGACCCCGGTTTTGGGGGCGTTACATTCCTTCACCGCCTTGAATTCCTATTTCCTTTTCCTTATCGAAGATTAACTGATGTGACAAATACTGATTACATCATCCATTGACATCATCATCCGTTGATATCATCATCCGTTGATATAAGTTCTGATGTGAACTTCTGATAGTTTCTGTTGATATCATCAATTGCTTCTTACAATCTCCCCCAACTTGTTCATTATGAAAATATGGACAAGTTCCAATTGATGATGTCAAAACTCTCTAAATGCAGGAATCAATTATGCATATTTAATCTTACTTCAGTGAATATCAAACTTTACTCTTCATTCTGAACTCTAACACAATCTGGAAAATCTTAAAAAAAACATTCCTCAGCAGATTTTCTTCTTTTACATCCAAATACCATTGCATCCTTTGTTTATGTTCCTTCAGTTCATCTGTTGATTCATCATTCTGATAGATGGCAACCCTGACATTATGTAACTTTGAATTTCCAAGAGATAGATCATCCAACTCCAGAAACCCAATTTTCTTTCTATCAGGATTAAAGGTTAAAACTTTAGTCCCTAGACTCATTTCTATCTTGGCCCCTCCAATAGGCATATCAACAACATATTCAGTTAGATCAATATACTTTGGAATGTAGTTATATTTGTAAAGAATTCCTCTTTATTTTAACTGTATCAGGTTCTTTATGAATGCAGACCATCTGGTAGTTACCGAATTAGTTACCTTGAGAATTGTAGCAATAAGTTCCAATTCCTGCCATGGTTTGTCTCTTAACTGTTCTTGATTCAACCTTAAGCTTCTCCCAGACTCCAGAAAATAAAATAATTTCTCTTCAACTCGATCAATAACAATTTACACTAATATGAACTTCTGTAAGTCTTCAAGCATTACATTGTCTCCAATTTTTATCATGTAAGAATGCTTTCTTAAAATCAAAGTATCTCCTATAGATGGATCAACATTTAATCTTCCAAGACCACTTGTGATTCCAGGTCTTCTAGAGTGAGAACTTCCACTATAAATCTTCTATTGTTTCAGAAGAATCTCTTCTAGGTGCTGGTTTCTTGATTTTCTATAGTAGCTTCTTCTTTTCTTCAAAGGTAAGTTCTGGCTTATCAGAGACTATGTCTTCAGAATCAGGATTTGATAAATCAGCTTAAATTAGGTTTTAGAAATCAACAACATGAGTAGAATCAGAGGTTGTGATTGGTTGAATAATAGCTATTAGGAATATGTGTATTAGTTTGATGATAAGTTAAACAAAACACTTAAGTAGAAATCTAGTGTTTGTAGCCTCAACGGATAAGACCATTCTGGCTATCCGTTGATGGAGTAGCTTTACTTAGAAATAAGTTTAGTATTGTAGCACATTTCAGTTTCTGTATTTAAGTTATAATTCTTAGATGATTGTGGGAAATTATAAGTCATGTTGACTACTAGTGGATATGCAAATAGGAGGGCTAATTGTAAATATTTCATGCCTTGTAATTTTATATAAGTGAAGTAGTATCAACTGATAAGCTAAAGGCCTTCAACGAATGAAAAACAAAGCTTCAACGGATGTCTCTAAAGCTTCAACGGATAACATCCATCAACGGATGAGTGCATCAACAGATAAAGCTTCAATTGCTAATGCATCAACGGATAAAGCCATCAACGGATGAAAGCTTCAACGGATGCTCAGTTCAATAGCAGTTGACAGTGACAATTCATAAGCTGATAGAGGCACATGGGTTGACAGAGACAATTGGAATGTGGCAGCCTCTTGAAGGAGTCAAAAAAATGCAGCATTTCCATTCTGGTGCAAACAAGGAAGTATTCAAAGATTATCCTAGATTGCATTGGATAGAGCAATGAAGAAGAAACATGTGAAGAATCTTTTTAATTGTATTTTTGCTATTGTCTTCACTTGTAAACTTGGTGATATATAAACCAAGTTGCAGCTAGCAATTAGATGATGAATTTTCCAGAGCTGTTTAGAAAAATATAGAGAGAAAATCATCTAGTTTGTACTAGGACGCAGCTGTGATCAATTCTTTTAAATCACAGATTTTCTGAAATACACATCTCTGGTGGAACAACAAATCCACCAGAAAAGTTTTTAAAGCTTTTGTGTTCTTTACATTTGTGTCTTGAATATATATCTGTATGCACATGCTCAAAGCAATTCACACACAACTGTTCATCAAAACACTTAGCCTTTTAAACTGCTCAAAACTTGAAAAAGTTTTGAGATTTACATTCAACCCCCCTTCTGTAAATCTCATTGTTAGTTCCTTGGGAATAACAATTGGTATCAGAGCAAGCTCTTAACTTACAAAGAGTTTAAAGATCTATTCTATCAACATCATGAGTAAGAAAGATATTGGTGTAAAGATTCCAATCCTGGAAAGAGATAATTATCATCACTGGAAAGTGAAGATGCATCCACATCTTCTCTCTCAAGATGAAAGCTACATCAACTGCATTGAAAATGGTCCTCACATCCCTCACAAGGTAGCCACAGCTGCAACTGCCACAGTTGCTATTGGACAGTCTATTCCCAAGCCAAAAGCATAATGGACTGATGAAGATATTGAAGAGGTTCACAAAGACAAAAAAGCCATGAACATTCTATTTAATGGCCTAGATCAAGATATGTTTGATAATGTCATTAACAACCAAACTGCTAAGGAAATTTGGGATACTGTGCAACTTATCTGTGAAGGTACTGAACAAGTCAGAGAAAAAAAATGCAGCTTCTCATTCAACAGTATGAATACTTTTATTTTGAAGAAGGAGAATCACTGAATGATACCTTCAATAGATTTCAAAAACTGGTGAATGGATTGAAGCTGTATGGCAGAGTGTACCAAGTCAAGGATTCCAACTTAAAATTTCTGAGGTCTCTACCAAAGGAATGGAAGCCTATGATTGTTTCACTAAGGAATTCTCAAGATTATAAGGACTTCACACTTGAAAGATTATACGGAATTTTGAAGACCTATGAACTTGAGATGGAGCAAGATGAGCTGTTGGAAAAGGGAAAGAGAAAAGGTGGATCAGTTGCACTTGTAGCTGACAATGAGAAGACTGAAGCCAAGAATGAAGAAAAGACAATGCCACGTCTCAAAATTGGCATAAGCAAATCAGAATCAAGCAAGGAAAAGGAGCAAGTAGCTGAGGTTGAAGATAGTTCCAATCAAGATGACTCTGATGATGTTGATGAACATCTGGCTTTTCTGTCCAGGAGGTTTGCAATGATGAAATTCAAGAAAAATGCTAGATTCACTAAGCCAAACAAGAACATGGTGGATAAATCTAAGTTCAAATGTTATAATTGTGGCATAAGTGGACACTTTACAAATGAGTGTAGAAAGCCAACCTCTGATAAGAAGAAATTTGAGCAAGTTAATTACAAAAAGAAATATTTTGATTTGCTCAAATAAAAGGAAAGAGCCTTTTTGACTCAGGATGATTGGGCAGCGGATGGAGCCAATAAAGATGATGATATGGAATATGTCAACCTAGCCCTGATGGCTAATTCTGATGAAAATGAAACTAGTTTATCAGGAAACCAGGTAATTACTACTGACCTCTTTCAGCTTTCTAAGATTGAATGCAATGAAGCTATAAATGATATTTCCAATGAATTATATCATTTGCGTGTTTCCCTTAAATCACTAGCTAAAAAAAACACAAGAATTAAAGAGAATAATTTGTTTTTAAGTGATAGGAATGCTGTGTTAGAGGGTAAGGTAATTGAACTTGAAAAAATTAAAATCAAATGCTTATCTGTTGAGAGTGAACTAGAAGAATCTGTTAAGAAAGTAGAAATTCTTTCTAAACAATTCGAACGTGAACAAGATGTAATCAAGGCCTGGAAAACATCTAGGGATGTTAGTGCTCAGATTGTCAAGGTTCAAGGAATTGAATCACTCTGTGAGAATGCCTGGAAGAAAAACAAAAAGGAAATAGAATTAATTGATGGATTATCAACGGATGTGGAATCAACGGATGATGAAAGTTATCCGATGAAGGAAGAACAGGAGCATCCGTTGAAGGCTCATCAATTGAAACAGGCAAGTGATTCTAAAAAGAACAATTTGAAAAATCTCAATAAGAAGTTTGGTTCAACTTCCAAGAACTTTGTCAAAGAAGAAGCTAGTACATCCAAAGATGCCAGTAAGGTGAATATAGGACACATGACTTCAGATCAGTTGAAAAATAGGCTTAAGATGGTTGAGGATAAAAAGAAAACTAAAAGGAAATCGAATAGAAATGGGAAGGTAGGGATTAACAAACACAACAATTACACACCTGATAAGTATGCTCCTAGAAAAAGTTGTGTGTATTGTAAAAGTGTTAATCATCTATCTGTTAACTGCAAGTCTGTTAAGAATGCTCCCATGCCTTTAACTCCTTCCATGCCTAACATGTCTATGTCACCTCTGCATGTTATGTCTGTTATGTCTCAACAGAATCCTCATGCATATTTTACAAACATGCCATATGTTAATAATCCTTACTTTGCTGCATTCAGTATGCCTTAAATGCCATACAACATGCCTATGAGGAATAATATGTTTGCACAATCTATGCCTTATCAAATTCAACCAAATGTGCTAAATGATTATGTGGCTAACCCTACACTTCAACCAACTACATCTGTGACCAAGGTTGACCCAATATTACCTAAGTCAAAAGATGCATGAGGTATGAAGTCTACAAAAAAGACTAACAAGGCTGGACCCAAGGTGACTTGGGTACCAAAACAACTTGATTTGATTTTGTTGTGTGTAGGGAAAAAAAGGAATCTATGGTACTTGGAAAGTGGTTATTCAAGGCACATAACAGGAGATTTCACCCTGCTCACAGAATTCAAGGAGAGAGCTGGCCCTAGCATAACCTTTGGAGATGACAGCAAAGGGTTCACTATGGGATATGGCTTGATTTCAAAAGAAAATGTCATCATTGATGAAGTTGCATTAGTTGATGGTCTCAAACACAATCTATTGAGCATCAGTCAACTATTTGACAGTGGGAATACTGTTTCCTTCAATTCTGAAGCCTGTGTTGTCACAAGTAAGAAGGACAACAAAGTGGTTCTAACTGGAGTTAGAAAAGGGAATGTGTACTTGGTTGACTTCAACTCTACATATGCAGAATCAATTACTTGTCTTTTCAGCAAAGCAAGTCCAGATGAAAGTTGGCTATGGCACAAGAAGCTGTCCCATTTGAATTTCAAGACAATGAATGATCTAGTCAAAAAGGACTTAGTTAGAGCAATGCCTCTAGTGAAATTCTCAAGGGATGGACTGTGTGATGCCTGTCAGAAAGGAAAGCAAAAGAGAG
The DNA here is from genome assembly GCF_009905375.1 of Apium graveolens. NCBI lineage: Eukaryota > Viridiplantae > Streptophyta > Magnoliopsida > Apiales > Apiaceae > Apium > Apium graveolens. The sequence goes on from NC_133656.1 coordinate 53,954,072, forward strand.
CATCATTCAGCAAGAAGCTTGAATCAGCAATTGATGAACCATTACAACTGCTACACATGGATCTTTTTGGACTAGTCAATGTATTGTCAATTTCAAGAAAAAGATATTGCCTAGTGATTGTAGATGATTTCTCAAAGTTTTCATGGACCTACTTACTTGGATCAAAGGATGAAGCTAGTGAAATCATTACCAATCATATCAAGCAAGTCAACAATCATCCAGATTTCAAAGTAAGGAATATCAGGAGTGACAATGGAACTGAGTTCAGGAATTCTACCATGAGCTTGTTCTGTGAAGAAAATGGGATCATGCATAAGTTCTCAGCTCCAAGGACTCCACAACAGAATGGTGTGATGGAAAGGAAGAACATATCACTAATTGAAGTTGCAAGAACAATGTTTGAAGAGTCAAAACTCCCAACATACTTTTGGGCTGAGGCTGTTAACTGTGCATGTTACACTCAGAATATTTCTCTAATCAATCAGGCAAAAGGCATGACTCCCTATCAATTGTTCAAGAGAAGAAAACCAACTTTAAACTTCCTTCATGTCTTTGGTTGCGAATGCTACATTCCAAGGAATCAACCTGATCACAAAGGGAAGTTTGATGCAAAGGCTGATGAAGGAATATTTGTTGGTTATTCTACTGGAAAATCATATAGGGTCTACAATCTAAGAACCAACATTGTCATGGAATCTGTGCGTGTTGTGTTTGATGATAAAAAGATTGATGGACTAACAGATGAGGGACATCATGAAGGACTCAAATTTGACAACATTGAGATATATTGTGATGATAGTGAAGATGAGAATGATGGAGAAGGCACCTCGAAAAGAATTCAAAATCTTCCCTTGGATAATGCACAAAATGCTGCATCAGTTGAAACTCACAATTCAGCATCCGTTGATAGAAGTAATGCAGCATCCGTTGAAAGACAAAGTGCATCATCCGTTGAAGTACACAATGAAGCATCCGTTGATCATAGTCTATCAACGGATAATCAATTCACTTCATCAGTTGATAGAACTCCCAGTTTCTTTCAAAGGATCAGTAACTCAGGGGGAGTTTCGACCAATCAACACTCTATCTCACATCATGACAATACTGAGGCAACCTCATCTAGAGCTAATCTACCACCTCAAAGGAAATGGACCAAGAGTCATCCTTTTGAATTGATCATTGGTGATGCAACATCTTAGGTGCAGACTAGAAGGGCTACTCAAGATGAATGTCTATACAGTAGTTTTCTATCACAGGAGGAACCTAAGAAAGTGGACGAAGCTCTATTGGATCCAGATTGGATTTTAGCAATGCAAGAGGAGCTAAACCAATTTGAGAGGAACAAGGTATGGAAGCTGGTACCCAAGCCAAAGAACAAGAGCTCTATTGACACAAAATTGGAATTCAGGAATAAGATGGATGAAAATGGCATTGTCATAAGAAATAAAGCCAGATTGGTTGCCAAGGGCTATTCTCAATAAGAGGGAATAGATTTTGATGCAATAACTTCATCTCTAGTTAATATGCTCTATATGCTAGTGTCTGATAGGTATTTTAATTTTAGCAACTATGTCATGCTAGAATTGGGTACCAGGTTAGGTAATAAAGCTAATAGACCTCATAACATCCACTATGCTAGATTCTTTATGTTATTGGCTAACCATGTTGCTGAAGGTTTGGTCATAACCAATGAGAGTAATAAACTCAAATGCTGGGCACAAGAGAAAAGGGTCCTTGCAGACCTTTTGAGAATTAACCTCAACAATCAGGTGCCATTGGTATATTTGCCAATAATGAATGCACCTCAGGTAAGTGAGGTAAATGCTTCTTCAACTCCTACTACTTCCAACCCCATTATTTCTTTGCTTTCAAGTGTGGCCATGGAATCTATGTCTTTGACCCAACAGATTCCTACCAAGGCCACCAAACCTAAAGTTTCAAGACCAAACTCAAAGAAAGCCACCTTTGTTGTTTCTCAAAAGACAACAGTTGTAACAACTACCATAAACCCTTAGGGAAGTGAACAGGCTGTGAGTGGTGAGGGGAGGGGTGAACATCAAGAAACCCCCCGGGATAAGGTAGGAGAGGTGAGTGATACACCAGCTAGCCAAGCCACAGTTTCTCAAAAGAATGTGGTGGTTGTAAAGGATTCAAACTCATCCCTAGTTGCATCCTCCCAAAAGGGTGCAGCTATTGAAAATAGTCCCCAACCAGGGACACAGAACAAAAGAGGGAGGGACACTGAAGCCACACACTCTCTTGTAAAATCTTTTACAAGAAGAAAGAGGATCAAAACCTCAGTTTCCACACAGGGTGCACACACTGCACAGATACACCCACCTGTATCTATGCCTTCTCAAATTCAGCTTGATGTGACTCCAACAAATGTGGAGTCACAGCCCCATTCTCTCAAAATTGACATACATCAATCACCAAATTCTCCATCACCATCTCTGGATGTGGACATGATATTCACATCAATTCCCGATTCTCCCTCTTTACAACTCAGGGAGGAGCCCCACTCAAATACTGGTGATCATCATCTTTTAGATGATTTGTTGGATCATCAGCCAATTCTTTCAGATTTGGTTGAAGAATCTGTGTCCCCTAAATTTAAATCAATCCACACAGATTCAACAATCATGTCACTTTCAATTTCTACTTCTTTTCCTTCTTCAACGGATGTTTCTCATCCGTTGACAAGTGGTTGTTCTTCGACGAATAAGCTTAACAGCAGTTATCCGTTGATATCATCAGTTCCTACTTCAACGGATACTCCATATCCGTTGATAGTCTCTACACAAATAACTGAATCAATTCCAAGTGTAGAGGACATGGTTACTGTACAATCACTTCTAGGATTGAGGGAAGGGAGTGAAAATTTGAGTGAGAGGCTGGGTTGCTCCCAGGCAAAAGGAGAGCTTGAGAATCTAAATATGCATGCTATTTCTTCCAGCATGGCAAAAGAAAGTGAGAGGAGTGCCACCTTAGTAGGTGAGGGTGAGGGCGTGAGGAGTGTGAGCCAGGGGGAGCCCTTGATGCAAAAAAAGAGAGAAATTGAGAGAAAAGCAGGTACAGAAGGTATAAGGGTGGATCCAACCATTGCTAATGAGTCAATGATTGTGGATGATGCTAAAAAGGAAAGACAATTTCAGCAACATTACAAGGTTGTAATTGATAACATTTCCTTGGATGCTGACACTTTTACTCATCCTGTGTCAGCCTATCAATTGTTGGCTACTCAGGGCAATGAGGAGGCAGAAAGGACCCTAAATCTAGTACATACTTCAGAATCTCTACAAAGGGATAAAGCTGCTGTCAACTTGATGCCTTCTACAGCTGGTGAGCCATCTGAAGAATTTGGAGCAAATTCTTATGATGATGACTCTGTTTTATTTGATGGAAGCATGAACTTAGGGGGAGATGAAGGCCCAAGTTCTATTCCAGACTTACCTAAATGGGCATTGACAAAGGAGTCAACACCAGGACAATTCAATGTCTCCCTAGTCAAACAAATCATGTTAATCCAAAGAGCCATTCAGAATACCTCCAATGCTGGTACCAAGGCTCTTCTTCAAGCCCACCTAGATTCTCTACATCTCATGAAGCTACAACAATTAAGGCAGAATCTGAGTGTGGATGAGCTCAAGAAGGATATAGCTGACTTAAAGTCCTACAATTCTGAGATGCTGGATTCAGGCATGCCCTATGGTACCATGCAGGACTTGTTACTGAGACTAAGAAGAGAATCAGATGCTGAAAAGAGGATGGGCAAGTTAGAGGACAGAGTTCATGTCATTGAAAACTCTGTGGTCACCATTCTTCAAAATCAACAGTCTCAGACAAGTCTACTCATGCAACTGGCTAAAGCACAAGGCTTGACTCCTCTCCTTGATGATAACAAAAAGGGGGAGAATGAAGAAGGGGGAGGGGAGCCATCTACAAAAATTCAAATATCCAAAGTGCTAGTTCCTGCCATCACTACTTCTCCAACACTTCAAATCAAAGGAAAGCTTGATGGAATTGATCTAATCCAGCTAGCAGCAGCTGAGATGAAGGTGAAGGAGCAAAGGAGAAAAATTGATGAAAGGATGCAACGGATGTTTGGCTCTACAACTTCAAAATCATTATCTGTGAAACATAGCACAAAGGTTGAGCCAATCATTATGGAGCACAAGCCAGTAAGGAGGAATAAGGTTGGAGAGACTTCCTTTAGGAATTTGAAACCCATGGTACTCAAGCCATCCACTAGACTCAACAGGGACTCTAGAAAGAACTTCCTAAACTTTAGTCAATCAAAAGAAGTAGATTTTCCTCTTCCAAAACCTGATGAAGACAAAGTTTTGGGTGGCAGCATCATAAGGCACAAAGAGACCAATGATGTAGTGGAAAGAATGAATATGGCTATCATTTATAGAAAGGGAAAGAGTATATGTGTGATACAAGGACATCCTAAATTCTCTAAAGCCAAGAGGGAAGAAACCATGAGGTTAAAGGAAGAAGTTAGAAAGCTGAAGGCTGATAAAAGAGCACAAGCAAAGCTTGAAAAATAGCTAAAGTGAAGTCAGGATGAAGAAAAGAAGAAGATTGAAGATAAGAGTGAAGAAGACAAGATTGAAAGCAGAAATGTGGATATGGGGAATGTGGTTGGTGAGAGTGTGGAGGAAAGAAAGGAATGGCAGAAAGGGAACAGAAAGAAGGCCAATGCAAAAAGGAAGAGTGGAGATGACACTGAAGAAACCCAATCTAAATCTAAACCACTACCTTCCATTCCTAAACCTTTTGTTGCTGATCCTAGTATAAATGTCCATGGTGAACCAATCATCCCTAAAGAGGAACCTATTGATTGGGACACCATCAACCTGCCTACCTTCCTAACTACCTCTCCACCACCAAAGAAACTGAAAAGAAAATCCAAATCTACACCTCCCCTAACCTCAAGTAAATTCACTCAGAAATACAAACCTAAGCCTAAGCCACAAGCCTCAAAGGATGATTATGTTCACATTTGTGACATAAAAGAGTTTATAGATATTGAACTCTATCTGGATGAGCTGGAGGAAGTAAGGGGAATAAGTGCATACAAACAGCTCCCAGAAAGGCTAGTGTTCAAGTACAAAGGAAGTGAGGAAAGGACTTGGCCTCTTCAAAGAATTCTGAATGAAGGCTATTCTACCTTGGTTAGAGTCTACTTAGCTATCAAAAGGGATTCTGGCTTTACCAGGACTGCCAAAACTGAGATTCTCAACAAGATTGCCAGCATAAGGAAAACTTGGTGGGAGTCTAATTCCTTGCCTAGAACATTACTCATACCTGAGCATGGAATTACAATTCATAAATCACCTCATTGGTTGATGGAGTTCAGAGACAATAAAGGAGTCAGAAGATTTTTCAGACTTGAAGAGCAGCTTAAAATTGCCAGTAATGAAACTCTCAAGGAAATGCAATCTAAGTTGGACATCAGTGAAGAAGATGAAGCTGAATTCTACAGACAACTCCAACTCCAAGTGGAGAAAAATGATAGGAGGCTAGGAAAGGAAACAAGGGATCAAAGGAAAAGAAAATAATCTGATCAGCCTAAAGGAGCATCCTTGGAAACAATGTAATTCTTCAATTCTATCTCAGTTCATACACTTTTGCAGCACTTTTGAATTTCTACTTGATTTCAGTTCATATATTTTTTAAGTGTTTTGTTATCATCAAGTTAAACCCAAATTTATGCCTACAATTCCAGTAGACATAAATAGGGGGAGATTGTTAGGAATATGTGTATTAGTTTGATGATAAGTTAAATAAAACACTTAAGTAGAAATCTAGTGTTTGTAGCCTCAACGGATAAGACCATTCTGGCTATCCGTTGATGGAGTAGCTTTACTTAGAAATAAGTTTAGTATTGTAGCACATTTCAGTTTCTGTATTTAAGTTATAATTCTTAGATGATTGTGGGAAATTATAAGTCATGTTAACTACTAGTGGATATGCAAATATGAGGGCTAATTGTAAATATTTCATGCCTTGTAATTTTGTATAAGTGAAGTAGTATCAACTGATAAGCTAAAGGCCTTCAACGGATGAGAAACAAAGCTTCAACGGATGTCTCTAAACTTCAACGGATAACATCCATCAACGGATGAGTGCATCAACGGATAAAGCTTCAACTGCTAATGCATCAACGGATAAAGCCATCAACGGATGAAAGCTTCAACGGATGCTCAGTTCAATAGCAGTTGACAGTGACAATTCCTAAGCTGACAGAGGCACATGGGTTGACAGAGACAATTGGAATGTGGCAGCCTCTTGAAGGAGTCAAGAAAATGCAGCATTTCCATTCTGGTGCAAACAAGGAAGTATTCAAAGATTCATAGATTATCCTAGATTGCATTAGATAGAGAAATGAAGAAGAAACATGTGAAGAATCTTTTTAATTGTATTTGTGTTGTTGTCTTCACTTGTAAACTTGGTGATATATAAACCAAGTTGCAGCTAGTAATTAGATGGTGAATTTTCCAGAGCTGTTTAGAAAAACATAGAGAGAAAATCATCTAGTTTGTACTAGGACGCAACTGTGATCAATTCTATTGAATCAGAGATTCTGAAATACACATCTCTGGTGGAACAACAAATCCACCAGAAATTTTTTTAAAGCTTTTATGTTCTTTACATTTGTGTCTTGAATATATATATGTCTGCACATGCTCAAATCAATTCACACACAACTGTTCATCAAAATACTTAGCCTTTTAAACTGCTCAAAACTTGAAAAAGTTTTGAGATTTACATTCAACCCCCCTTCTATAAATCTCATTGTTAGTTCCTTGGGAATAACAATAGCTTCTCCTTTAACTTGAGCAATGTCAGAGGTTATGTTAGGAAATGAATAACACATAGAGGGGGATGAATGTGTTTTACTATTTTTGGGATTTTCTTGAATGTTTATGACTGAACAAAGTAAATTAAATCTTGTAGTTAAATGTGTTCATGCAGAAATTAAGCTTGCACAAAATAAAGAATACAAATCTTCAAAACTCACTTCATTTTATATTAAAATTAAGAATTTTTTGCTACAAAATTTCAAGGCTCTTTGTTGATAAAGAGCTTAGCTTCTCCTTGAGAGTGTTACAAGAAATTTGATCTAAAATGTTACAACTGACTGAAGGACCAGTGTTAACTTTATAATTCAGTTAATTGGTTTACACAGTATACAATAAGACATGCTATTAGCTTTTCTAAACTGTTACTTGTCATTTCTATTTATATAAAAGTAGATCTTCCATTTCTGGCTTAGCATATCTTTAGCATCCTGTGATAATTTTAATCTTCCTCTGTCAGTTAATCTTTACCATTGATCTTGCACATTCTTTAAGCTGCTTTTTATAGACTTGTCAATCCAACTGTTTGGATTGTTTGTTGATTGTTAAACTTGAATATTGAAATGGTCTGTGATTTTGTATTTTGAGAATTTTATTGGAGATCTCCAATTAGGCATATAGAGTTCTTGACATCTCGATAAGTATAATGACTTATCGAGATCTCTAATACTCTAGTGAATTTAACTTATAGAGGTCTTTGAGTTCTCGAATGAAACTTTAGCTTGTCAAGATCTCTCAGCATCATGACTTTACTTTGTCTTGTCGACAACTTAGAGTTCTCTAGTGAATTTTGACTTATCGATGTAGACTTGTCGATAACTCTGAGTTCTCTAGTGAAGAATTGACTTATCGATATCTATAACATTCATGTCTTCTTGACTTGTCGATATCTCTCTAAGTTCTCTAGTAGCTTTCCTGACTTCTCGATAAGTCATTTGGTGTTTTTCGAATGAATTCTCAATAACAATAAATCTGTGACTTGTAGAGATCTTGACTTAGAGTATTTTTATCCGAACAGATTATAGAAATATGTTGTGAACTTGATGACAAATTAAACAAAACACCTTGGTAGATTTAACTTAGTGTATTTTGTAGCATTTGACGGATGATCAAATATAGTCCCGACGGATGATTTAATATAGTCCCGACGGATGACAATTTGACATCCACCGGGTGAGTACCTTATGTAACACATAAGTATTGTAGCACATTTCTTCAAACAATTTTGTGTAGAATCTGTAGGAGCATATGAGTCATGTTGACTACTAGTGGATATGCAGAATAGGTTGATTAATAGTAAATATGAGATGTCTTGTAAATATGTATAAGTGAAATGGAGTCAAGTGACAAATAGCTACCCAACGGATGATCAACAAAGCTACCCTACGGATGATCAACAAAGCTACCCCGACGGATGACAAGCATGTACCCGACGGATGATCAAATTCAAATATCTGTTGACAGTGACAACACAGTCACATGCGTTGGGTGTTTTCAAAAGGAATGTGGCAGCCTATTAAGCAGGAATTTGAGAACAAAGAAGCATTACCATTTCCATGCTATTATTAAGATATTCAAAGATGCTGGAATAGAGTCGTGAAACAGCATGGAGTTAGACTAGATATGTTTTATTTTATTATCTTGTCTTATTGTCATGTAAACTTGGTGATATATAAACCAAGTGTAGCTAGTAGAACATTCAACTAAGCAAACACATTTATAAAGAGAGATAGAAAAAGATATACTTGTCAAGAATTTCTCTATAGTTTGTTTGTTCCACTTGTAAGCAGCTGTGAGCTATTCAAGCTTCACAGAGTTCTCATTCGATATATATATATATATATATATATATATATATATATATATATATATATATATCCAGTGGATACTTTCAAATCCACCAGAAAGTTTTAAAAGCTTGTATTTTTATTACTTTGTGTTTTGATTTATATAACTACTTCATTCCGCAATCTGCAAATCAAACACTTATATATTTGTCGAGTTAGAACTGTTTTAAAATCTTGTATCCAGAATTACATTCAACCCCCTTCTATAATTCTTGTTTTATTGTTAGGGAATAACAATTGATATCAGAGCAAGCTCTTGAAGTACAAAAAGTGTAAAGATCACAACAAACAATAAGATGAACAAGAAGGATGTTGGAGTCAAAATTACATTTCTGGACAAAGATAATTATCGCCACTGGAAAGTGAAAATGCACCTACATCTTCTTTCCCAAGATGAGGCCTATGTGGATTGCATAGAGAGAGATCCTCATATACCAATTAGAGCTGCAACAGGCAATGAACCATCTATTCCCAAACCTAGACATGAATGGTGAGATCCTGATATTGAGCAAGTCAGGAAAGACAAGAAGGCCATGAACAGATTGTTAAATGGAGTTGATTGTGATATGTTTAATAACATCATTAATTGTAAAACAGCCAAAGAGGTTTGGGAAATAATCCAGATTATTTGTGATGGTACTGAGCAAGTAAGGGAGAATAAGATGCAGTTGCTAATTCAGCAATATGAGCACTTCCACTATGAAGAAAGTGAGTCTCTCACTGATATTTTTAGTAGATTTCAAAAGCTACTAAATGCTCTTAAGTTGCATGGAAGAGTCTATCAAACAAAAGACTCTAACCTCAAGTTCCTTAGATCTCTTTCAAAAGAGTGGAAGCCAATGACAGTCTCATTGAGAAATTCACAGAATTACAAGGAGTTTACCTTGGAGAGACTATATGGCATCCTGAAAACATATGAGCTTGAAATAGGCAAGATGGGAGGATGGAGAAAGGAAGGAAGAAAGGAGGGTCCATAGCACTGGTTGCTGAGTTAGCGAAAGAGAAAGAGGTGAAGGTAGAAGCTGGTGAGTCTACATCAAAGGTCTGTGAAAGCAAGGGTAAAGGGATGGTAGCTGAAAATGAAGATCACTTGAGCCAGGATGACATGGATGATATTGATGAACATTTAGCATTCCTATCTAGAAGATTTTCCAAGCTCAAATTCAAAAAGAATTTTGGAGCAGCCAAGCCAAATAGAAACATGGTGCATAAATCCAAATTCAAATGTTTCAAATATGGCTTGGCAGGGCATTTTGCCAATGAGTGTAGAAAGTCAGATTCTAGCAAGAAGAAGTTTGTGCCTTTTGATTATAAACAGAAATATTTTGAATTGCTGAAGCAAAAGGAAAGGGCTTTCATTACACAAGAAAATGACTGGGCAGCTGATGGATTGGATGAAGATGAAAAAACAAACTATGTCAGCCTAGCCCTGATGGCCAAATCTGATGAAACAGAAACAAGTTCTTCAAGTAATCAGGTAATCATCACTAAGCTAGCACATTTATCTAAAGCTGAGTGTAATGATGCAATCAATGACATGTCCACATAGTTATATCACTTGCATGTTACACTTAAGTCCCTCACTAAGGAAAATGCAAAAATTAAAGAAAACAATTTGTTTTTAAGTGAGAGGAATAATGTGCTAGAGTCTCAGTTTATTGAATTTGAAAAATTGAGAATTAAGTGTAAGATTGCTAATGATGAATTAACTGAATCCTTGAAGAAAGAAGAGATTTTAAAGAAGCAGCTTGAACGAGAATAGGAGGTGATTAAGGCATGGAAATCATCCAGAGATGTCCATGCTCAAATGATTAAATGAAAGGCATATGTCATAGCCTATTTGTTTATTCGAGGATTTAACTCAACTCAAATAAGAATGTAATAAGTAAATAGTGGATCTATCGTTAGAGAGATCTCACAGAGTAACATCTGTCAAAGGGTTAAGAAACATTATTCATCTACAGACTTGAAGACTTAATTCACTGGAAGAAGCTCAAGAAATTGATCAAGCCTCAGTGATATAAATCAAGATTATGGATTTAATCAAGTGATAGAGATCTCGTCAGGGTATCAATTAATTACAAGGATTTAGTCTGAAGAAAATCAAGAGTATCAAGGTCAAGGCTTGAAGAAATGTCACAGAAGTTAGTCACTCATGAACCAGACAGTACATCGAGTGTCAACATTGAAGTGGTGGAATTGATTCATAATTGACAGTAATTTTCAGAAGATTTTCAGAAGAATGGTTGCTGCTCAAGATTAGTATTAATTCTCTATTAATTAATTAAGTCAAATAATTTAATTAAGAAAATAAATTATATCTGCAAAGATTAATTTATTGATTAATTGAATTAATTGATTAATTAATTCAGAATTAATATTAAGGATTTTCAGAATTGTTATTAGATTAAAATCTATTAATAATTCAGTAAGACAATATGATTTGAACTACTATGACAATCGGTATGACAATTGATAGTCATACCAAAAGTCTTGCTAGTTCATTCTGATTGTCTTGCTAGCTATTGGGATTGTCTTGCTAGTTCAGAAGGATAGTCTCACCGAAAGTCCTACCAGTTCAAATGGATTGTCATGCCAGTTCATTTGATTGTCTTGCCGAAAGTCTTGCTGATTCAACTGGATTGTTTTGTTTACTAAAACAACAGAAAGCAGAAGACATTTTTTTTATTCAATCAAACAGAACACACAAGTCAAGAACACAGCAGAAACAAAAGCAAAACATTTCATTTTTCATCTGCTTTATTCAAGATCAAAATTCTAGATTGTAAAGTTAAATCCAAACCACTAGAATTATTTATCTTGTTCTTGTGTAACAATCTAGCGGATCAAAATCCCTAGAACTTAATCTCAAATCGCATTTAGCATTTGATTCTAATTATTGCAAAAATAGAAAAAGTACATGTCAAATTTATTCTAGATTTGTAATAATTAATTTGAGATTAATCCCTTGTAACAGATACCGTTGTTGTAACACCTTTCAAGTTTAATAAAAGTTTTATTTAACTTGAATTTTGTTTCACCTTTTTATTCCGCATTTTATTCGATTAAACGGTATAGTTTGTATTCAACCCCCCTTCTACAAACATATTGGGACCTAACAATTGGTATCAGAGCCTTCTGATTAACGTACAAATCAAGATCCTAGACTTTTGTGTTTCTTTCACTCCTTGAATTTTTTATTCACTCAAAAAATTCATAATGACTACACAAAAAGTTGGAACCGTTAAAATTCCACTATTCGATAAAGAAAATTATGTTATGTGGAAGAAGAAGATGCTATTGTTTTTACAAGTTGCTAATCCCAAATATCTGCAAGTGTTAAAGAAGGGTCCAAAAATTCCAATGGTTATTGAACCAGAGGTAATAGAAAATGATGTGGTGATCACCAAAGCTAGAACTTATGTGAAAGATCCTGAGGATTTCTCTCCTGCTGAAATAGAAGAAGCCTCCCTGGATACTAGCCTTCAATTAATTTTAGTAGATTCCCTTGATCCCTTGATGAATAGACATGTGATGAATTATAAAGATTCCAAACATATCTGGGAAACTATTGAGGTTATTAATGAAGGCACAGAGGAAGTTAGGGAGAACAAGTTAGAAATCCTAACCTCTGAGTATGAATACTTTAAATCCAATCCAGGAGAAGGAATCACTGAAGTGTTTGAGAGGTACAATGCATTAATCAACAACCTGAACATTAATGGTAAATACTATTCCATCAGGGAGGTCAACAAAAAGTTCCTTTTAACACTGCCAACTCATCTCGAACATAGAATCACTGCCATAAGAGAAGCAAGAGATCTGAGTGAGATTTCTTTGGAAAGGCTCTATGGTGTGTTAAAGACTTATGAGTTGGAGCAGATTCAGCAGAAGGAAGTTTACAGGAAAGGAAGAGTGGTCAGCACGTCTACTGCTCTAGTAGCTGATGAACAATAACAACAATCACAATATCAACAACAATCTCAACAGTCAGAAAGAATGGTACAGTCTTCCAAGGTTGAAGAAAATGTGATAGTAGCAGAATTTGATCCTCCTACTACAAATCAATCAGGAGATGATTTTTATTCCTTGGAAGAACTGGAGCAATTGGAGGATGAGTCAATGGCCCTGATTGTCAAGAGATTCTCAAATGTCAGATTCAAAAGGAATCCCAAGTTCAAGTACAAGTCCAACTACAACAGATTCCAGAAAGGTGGATCTTCATCCTCTAACACCAGCAGTGGTGGGTATAAAACAGGGATGGTTGATCGAAGCACCATTCGATGCTTCAACTGCAATGAGTTGGGACACTTTGCCACAGAATGCAGGAAGCCAAAACAAGTTAGGAAGAACTCTTACGATTCTAATCAGAAGAGTAAATCTGAAAGGGCTTACCTGGCAAAGGGAAGAAGCTGGGATGATACTGACAGTGAAGATGAAGAAGTTGGGAATCTTGCTCTCATGGCTAGTGATGCAAACACCTCATCGTCAAGAAAAGAGGTAAAATTTACTGATGCTGAATTAGTTTATCATCTAGGAGGTTCCTTAGATTTTGCTCGTCATGATAATGAATTGTTAAATCAATAAATTAAAGACCTTGAGAAAGAGGTCAATGAATTAAGACTTGTGCACATTAATCAAGATTAATTAAAAGAACAAGTATCTTTTCTAGAGAATAGAGTTGACTGTTATAGATAACTTGAAACTATTCTCAAAGACAAGATCGCCAGTCTTGAGGTTAAGGTTAAAGCTTACTTTAATTCTTGTTCGAAGTCCAAAGAGTTTTACAATAAGCAAGCTATTAATCAAACATCTAGAATAGGTTATGATTACAATGCTGCTATTGGAAAATTAGGCATAAACTCCCCTCCTCATGTCTGTGCTAAAGGCAGGGAAGTACCACATGTGCTTAAGGGTGTTGATGAACCCCTCTATAAAGAATCAATTGTTGAACCATTTGTTGAGACCTCATTTATTATTCAAGAAGAAATCCGTGCTGAAGATAATGCTAATGAGAAAGCTGTCTCCAAGTCAAGTGTGTCAAAAGTTCCAGTCAAGGTTGTGAAAGCAACTGAGACTAACTCAGACACACATGAGTTGGAAAATACAAATGCCATGTCTACCATGCATAAGTTGCCTATTGTTAATCCCTCTCATAAAGCATGTGGTGTTCCTGATTGTATGTCTTGTGCTTTTAATCTGATGTATGCTTATTTTAATGGTAAGCATGTTTCTAATGATAAGACTACTCCTCGTCAGCATGTGAATAATAGAAAGCATGATAGGTCTAAGACTGCTAGTCCTCCTAAAGCTAGAAAGGAGACATTTGTGCCTAAGCCTAAACAGAAATTTGTCAAGGCTGTTCACAAGGTCAAATGTCCAGTCATTGAGAAAGTTGAGAATATTAAAATTAAGAATGTTGTTTTGCCTGATAAAGGCCAATTTTACAAATATGTCAGACCCAGCCAAGCTTGGGTTCCGAAGAAGGTCTAATCCATTTGTATTGCAGGGCATTAAATAGGTACAACCGGTAGTATGCATTCTTGACAGCGGATCGTCAAGACATATGACCGGAGATAGAGCCCTGCTATCAAATGTGGTTGAGAAAGCTGGCCCAGTGGTTACCTTTGGAGATAACAGCAAAGGTTTAACGGAGGGATATGGCTGTTTGCTAGCTGGAAATGTTATCATTGAAAATGTGTATGTTGTGCAAGGACTTGAACACAATCTGCTTAGCATTAGTCAATTCTGTGACAACGGCTACAATGTTTTATTCGACAAGCTGAAGTATCAGATTCTGTACAAGAAAAGTGAAAAACCCTCCTTGATGGGAATCCGGAAAGGAAATCTGTTCGTAGCTGACATGAACTCTGGAAGCAATCCTGAAGTCAATTGTTTCTATGAAAAGGCATCGTCAGATGAGAGTTGGCTATGGCACAAGAGACTTTCTCATCTCAATTTCAAAATAATAAATTCTCTTGTCAAAAGAGAATTGGTCAGAGGTCTGCCTCAGCTGGAATTCTCCCTAGAAGGACTATGTGAGGCTTGCCAGAAAGGAAAGTCAAAGAAAGCAAGTCACAGAGGCACTGACACATCTTCCATAACTGGTGTTCTGCAATTATTGCATATGGATTTATTTGGACCATTTAATGTCCTTTCGATGTCAAAGAAGTGTTACTGTCTTGTGATAGTTGATGACTATTCCAAGTATACGTGGGTTTTATTTCTTCACTCTAAGGATGAAACACCACAAGTTGTGATTGATCATATCAAGATGATTGAGTTAGATTCTAATGTCCCTGTTAGAGCAATAAGTTCAGATAATGGAACAGAATTCAAGAATTCACTTCTTAATGGATTCTGTACAGACAAAGGGATTACCAGACAATTTTCAGCTCCTAGAACCCCTCAGCAAAATGGAGTGGTAGAAAGGAAGAATCGTACATTGATTGAAGCTGCAAGAACGATGTTAAGTGAATCAGGTCTTCCAATGTACTTTTGGGCTGAAGCTGTCAATACTGCATGTTATACTCAGAATCGAACTCTAATCAACAAAGACTTCATGAAAACTCCTTATGAGATTTTGAATGAACAAAAACTTTCTATCAAATACTTTCATGTATTTGGTGCCAGATGCTTCGTGCTCAAGGATGGAGATGATCGTCGTGGTAAATTCGAGGCAAAGGCATATGAGGGTATTTTTGTTGGATATGGAAGAAGATCATACAGAGTGTATATCATTGATCAACACAAATTAACTGAAAGTGTCAATGTTACATTTGATGACACTAAACTCCCTAGTATCCAAACTGAAGATCCCTCTGAGAAACTGAAGTTTGATGATATGTCAGATTCAGAATCAGAACATGGTCAAGAACCTGAGTTTGTTGCTGGTGAAGAACCTGTTAATCATGATGATACTCAAGGTAATAGTGATGGAAACTTTGGCAACAATGGAGATACCACTGCTACTGACGGAGAATCTTCAAGTCAACATGGCAACAACTCAGGGGGAGATGCTGAAGGATCATCTAGTAGGACACAACATCCCAATGAATTTCAAGGCAAATCATCAAGATCAAATCTTCCAAGACAGACTGTCTGGAATAAAGCTCATCCTTTTGAGTTGATTATTGGTGATCCAGATGTTGGAGTCAGAACTAGACGTGCTACTCAAAATGAGTGTCTGTTCTCAGGATTTCTTTCTGAGATGGAACCTAAGAAGATTGAGGAAGCACTGACTTATCCAGATTGGGTGATTGTTATGCAAGATGAGCTCAATCAGTTTGAAAGTCAACAAGTCTGGAAACTGGTACCTAGACCTACACACAAGAAAGCTGTTGGTACTAGGTGGGTATTCAGGAATAAACTAGATGAAGATGGTGTGGTTACAAGAAAAAAGGCAAGACTGGTAGCAAAAGGGTATTCACAAGCTGAAGGCATTGATTATGATGAAACCTATGCTCCAGTGGCTAGACTAGAGGCCATCAGGATATTTTTGGCATTTGCAGCATTCTCTAACTTTAAAGTTTATCAAATGGATGTCAAGAGCGACTTTCTGAATGGAAAGCTGGATGAAGAGGTATATGTAGAGCAACCTCCTGGTTTTGAAGATCCAGATCATTTGGATTTTGTCTTCTTTCTTTTAAAGGCTATCTATGGGCTCAAACAGTCTCCAAGAAAATGGTATGACACTCTCTCTGAATTTCTTATTGAAAATAGCTTTATTAGAGGTGTCATAGAAAAAACTCTATTTTCTAAAAAACATAAGAATGATACTATATTAGTCCAAGTCTATGTGGATGATATAATATTTGGGTCTACTAATGATAATCTCTGTAAGAGATTTGCTAAGTTAATGCACAGCAAGTTTGAAATGAGCATGATGGGAGAGCTGAAGTTCTTTCTTGGATTACAAGTAAATCAAATGTTAGATGGAACATTTATTTGTCAATCCAAGTATCTCAAGGAACTCCTCAAAAAGTACAATCTAGAGGATTCTGCATCAGCAAGGACTCCATCAACTACAGCTGTCAAGCTTGGACCATGTGAAAACTCATTAAGGTAGATGTCACAAGCTACAGAGGTATGATTGGCTCGTTACTCTATCTTACTGCAAGTAGACCAGATATTATGTTTTCTACATGCTTATGTGTAAGGTTCCAAGCGGATCCTAGAGATATTCATCTCGTTGCTGTTAAACGAATCTTAAGATATCTTAAGGGAACACCAAATCTAGGTATTTGGTACCCTAAGGAATCTGGTTTTAACCTTGTTGGATATACAGATTCAGATTATGCAGGAAGTGTTATTGATAGGAAAAGCACCTCAGGGAGTTGTCAATTCCTAGGTAGCAGACTAGTCTCGTGGTATAGCAAGAAACAGCAAACAGTTTCCAACTCAACGGCCGAGGCTGAATATATTGCTGCTGGAAGCTGCTGTGCTCAGATCTTGTGGATTAGGAAACAAAATTCCTATTTTATGTGACAATACAAGTGCAATAGCCATCACCAACAACCCTGTGCAGCACTCGAGGACAAAGCACATTGACATCAAGTATCATTTTATTAGAGAGCACGTCATGAATGGTACTGTTGAACTATTTTTTGTTCCAACAGAAGAACAAATAGCAGATATTTTCACTAAACCTCTTGATGAATCCACATTTACCAAATTAGTTGGTAAATTGGGTATGTTGAATAGCTTTAGTGATTAAACTTGTGAATATCTGAAATCTGTTCTTGAGTGAATTTACAAATGAATTTTTCATAAATGAAAAATTCATTTGCAAATTTATTTTATCATTTTCCAAAATTTCCTGCTTAATTCTATGTAATTTATATTATCTTATCTGTTTTATTTACTCTACTTGTTAACTTCAAATATCTCAGAATATTTTATTTTCTCTAAAAATATTTTTCTATGAATTTTATTTGCTAAAATTCAACAGAAATCTATTTTTGGAATAAAAATAATTAATTCTGAAATATTGTCTTTGTTTTTTTTAAATATTTTCTGTAAATATTTAATTGTCTCTCTACTGAAATGACAATCGGCAAGACAATTGAAATTGTCTTGCTGAAAATCATTTCAGTACATATATATATATATATGTGTGTGTGTGTGTGTGTGTGTTTTTAACAGTGTTCATGTTAATTTTTCAGTATATGTAAATACTTAATTTATCTTATACTAGAATGACAATCGGCAAGACAATTGAAATTGTCTTGCTGAAAGTCATTTCAGTAATAATGCTTGGTCATTTTTAAATCAGTTTAATTTTATAACTGACAAGACAATCGGTATGACTATTGATTGTCATGCCAGTAATAAAATTAATATCAAATATATTATGTTTTATTTTGTACTGGTATGACAATCGGTATGACTATCAGATTGTCATACCAGTTATATATTATTATTTGTTTTGTTTTTTGTTTTTTTCCTGTCTTTAAGCTGGTGTGACAATCGGTATGACAATCGGTATGACAATCCGATTGTCATACCAGTTATACTACTTAATCGTTTTTGTGTGTGTTTTAATTTTCATCAGTTCAGTTTTTTTTTTTTTCAAAAATTCCAACAGTCTCTCTTCCTCTCTCTCTCTCTCTTCGAACATCAAACACCAATTCCATCGCCATTATCTCTCTTGCTCGAGTTCTTACTCAGCAATCTTACTCCTGTTATATATACTTACATATATATATATACAGGAGTGCTGTCAAAATTTTTTCAAAAGTTTTTTCGAATCATTTTTTTCCTTCAAATTCAGTTTGTGTTTGTTGATTTTGGGTATTTTTAATTTTAATTTTAATTTCTGTTTTGTGTCTTTTGGCTTTTCAAATCTGCGTTTGTGAGTTAAGAATTTTAACGAGATACATTTCTGTCTAAATTTTTCGATTATAATTAATTTAATTCGAATTATTAAATTAATTTAATTAATTCAAATTTTCTTAATATTATTCTTAAAATTCTGAAAGTGTGTGTCTTATTATTATTTTAAATGGCTCTCAATTTCCAAATTATCGCGCATAATCAGTTTGGTTATTTTAATCCAGAAAAATGTGATGTGGAAAAATTTAAGCCTTGGATTAGATTTTTAAATGACCATTCGATTGTTAGCTCTGCTATTAAATCAAATGTGATTTTAAATATCGATCTGCTTAGACTGATTTGCACAACCTCTACTGTGGCCGATGATTCAAAATCTTTTTCATTCACCGTGGCAAACACACAGTATGTAGTTGATGAAACAATCATCAATCGAGCGTTAAATTTTCCATTGGACAATTTCTGTAATTTACCCTCTGAAAATGATATCACAAACTTTTTCCATGCTATTCACTATCAGGGGGTGATCAATTTAACCAAACTTTCAAAATCCAATTTGGTGTCTGAATGGGACATTTTCTTCGATACACTTTCCAAAGTGTTTGCCAATTGCACTAAATCCAACTTTCACAACATCACTTCCACTATGCAGTATATTGGTCTTGCGGTTATTTTCAATCAAAGGATCAATTTTGGAAAACTACTTTTTCCCATTCTCTTGAGACATATCACTACTGCTTTACGTGATCATTCTACAAATCGTAGGGTCTCGTGTTACTATGCTCATTTTCTCATGCTTATAGCAGATCATCTTCTCACACCTGAGCACAAAGCCCTTTTTGTTAACTCTGCAGTACCCGAACCCCCTCCTGTAAGCAAAAAGATTTACACCCGCCAAGACACAACCTTCAAATTCATGCAAGTTCCAGTACTTGTATCTGCTTTCATGGCCACTTATATTCCCTTACCTATTTTCAATCTTCCCGGTCATGAACAGCAACCTCAACCTCCAGTGGTTCAAGCCACCCAGGCTCCTCCAACATCAAATGCTCTTCCATTACAGGTAGTAATTCCTCACTCTCACTCCATTCCTACTTCTGTTGAAAGACCCTCAGTGGTTGATAGGGCTGACCATGAAGTTGTAGAACCACAGCTTCAATCCCAGGTCATAGAGCCAAACAATGAGTTTCAAAATATCTCAACCTCTCCCCCACTGTCTAAAATGTTACCCAGAAGGTTAATAGGAAGTAGTGTATTATTGAATGTGAGTGAACCCTCAGCTCTGCCTCCTCCCAAGAAAAGAAGAACATATACTGAGGCATCTGAAAGCCCATCATTTTCCTCCCAACAAGACATGGACTTTGAAATGGCCAATGAACAGTTACTAGAAACATCCTCTCAACAGGATGAATCTATTGAAATTCGCCATAGGGCCATGGCATCCTGTACTGAGTCAAGCACAATTCCATTACTCATAATGGAACCATACATACCAGTAGATGATACTCAGGATACGGAGCGAGGAGTGCACATAGAGTCTGTTACAGTGCCTGCCATAGTTACGGCAGAAGAGCAGTCACATGCTTCTGAGGGAAAATCTGACTCTCAGCCACCTTTAATAGAGTCATTTTCTCCCCTCCCAGATCCAACACCTCTGGCTCCCTCACGGGATTCTCCACTCGCAGATTTATCTGGAGAAAGTGGAGGGCAACTCGGTCAATTTATCCCTAAAGCAATTCAGACATCTATTTCACATGAAATGATAGGTTTGACTGAGGATCGGGACTCGCTAATTCCCATTGCACCACCACTGACCTCTCTTGAAGAGGCTAGGGTGATTTTAATTGCAGGTACAGAAGAATAGCAACAGGAAGACTCCTCACGAGCAATTATATTGAGAAAAACACAAGCACGTGAGGTGAGTGAACCAAACACGAGTGAAATTCAGGTGAGAGCACACACAGACACAGACACTGAAAACCTGTTAGCTCAAATTGCTGCTTTAAAAGAAGAACTTGCTAAAAGCCAAGCTGAAGCTAAATCATTCAAAGCACAAGTGGTTGAACGGTCTTCTTCTTCCACCTCTGTCAACAATCAGCTGGCACTCATCAGGAATGATATCTCAGATCTCAAGACCACTGTCATACCAAAGCTCAATTCCATTCAGGAAACTCCAACTTTATCAACTGATGACATTTCTAACTTCTGCTCTCTACATACAAGAATGACTTCTCTTGAAGACCTGGTTGAAATGAATCATGCACTGGACTCCTCCAGATTTCTAAAGATAGAAACGGGCATGGAATATCTTAATGAAGGGATGAAACACTTGTATTTCATGATCAAGAATTCTCACTGCCCTAATGAAGAACAAAGAACTCACTTTGAAGGGCCGTCTGGTGGAGGCTCAGGCTCTGGAGGTGGTGGAGGTCATGGAGGTTCTAAAGGAAAGTCAGTAGAGGATCCTTCAACTAAGAGGGAGAAGAAAGGGAGTAGTGGAAAGGGAAAAGAAAAAGATACCTCTGCTGGAGACAAAGGAAAGGCTGATGATGTCTACTACAGTGGAGAACAGGATGACTTTGATATTTTTGACATTCCCACTGAACCAGTCTTGGAAGATAAAGATGGTTTATTTGAAGCTGAAGAGGAAAGTGATTTTGGAGAATGGGAAGAGGAAGCTACAGTGGATCCTATCTTTGAGAAAGAGTTTCAGCAGCAGCAGTCAGAGATGAAAAGAAAAGAAGCTGAACTCAAAAAGGTCTCCCAGATCATTGACATGAGGAAAGACATACAAAGAACAGAAACTCTTTAAAAGCAACGTCTTCATGATATTAAGGCTCAAGAAAGGAGAAGAGATGTCAGACTGAAGATTGGTGAAAAATGGGATGAAGCTAGGAGAGTACTTGATATGCCTCAGCTGAGCACTAACAATGATAGGCAGTTCCTACATCTTCTTGACAAGCTGGAAATCTCAAATCCTAACAATGACATGTACATGAATGCTATCAAGACTGAAGTCTCAAGGATCACAGCTGCTTTTGACAGATCCCTAAATGAGATGAGCATTTTTGTATATTGTCAGAGTGAAGGATCTTTCAAGGTGTCACTTCATCTGTTTGAGAATCATTCTTTGTCAGAGATTTGGGTTCTTCTCAACAAAGTAAAAAGAAGCTCAGAATTGAATGAAGTTCTTCAAGAAAGGCTTAAAGAGTTTTCCAGCAGGGCTAGTCCTCAAGTGGTCAACAATCCTCATCAGGTGAGATTCTTTAAGTCTGATTGTCTTCAAATCTGTCAGCTAGATGTACAATCTCTTAAAGACTACTCAGCTAAGCATCTGGTTTGGATGGAACATCATTTAAGAACTGCTGGATACTCATCCATGTTGAAGACTCAAGCTGCTGATTTGATTCAAGCTTATTGTGAAAAGAATATTAAAAGGTACAATCAGTTCAAGAATAAGCTGAAGTCAGTTGGAGTTCAACCAGTCAGACCAGCAAGCTTCACTTCAGAAAAGGATCGTGTCTTTGACAAGGAGTTGCTTCAAGATTTAGAAGAAGGTGAAGTCAGAAGAGAAGACAACTGAAGTTAATTAGCTCAAAACTCAATGTAATATGATTAGAGCTTTATGAATCAAGATAGACTAATGTAGTTATATGTTCAGGCTAGAGGAACATCTATCTTGTATTCACTTGTAAATTTCTTTTGGAATCTGGAAAATGTTAAATATAATCCAGAACTTTTCTGCTATTTATTTTGCATTACTGTATATATCTTTTTCTTATTTGTTAGTTGAGTTATCCTCTAGGTATTTGTTGTTATTGTCTAACAAGCAAATAGGGGGAGATTGAAAGGCATATGTCATAGCCTATTTGTTTATTCGAGGATTTAACTCAACTCAAATAAGAATGTAATAAGTAAATAGTGGATCTATCGTCAGAGAGATCTCACATAGTCACATCTGTCAAAGGGTTAAGAAACATTATTCATCTACAGACTTGAATACTTAATTCACTGGAAGAAGCTCAAGAAATTGATCAAGCCTCAGTGATATAAATCAAGATTGTGGATTTAATCAAGTGACAGAGATCTCGTCAGGGTATCAATTAATTATAAGGATTTAGTCTGAAGAAAATCAAGAGTATCAAGGTCAAGGCTTGAAGAAACGTCACGGAAGTTAGTCACTCATGAACCAGACAGTACATCGAGTGTCAACATTGAAGTGGTGGAATTGATTCATAATTGACAGTAATTTTCAGAAGATTTTCAGAAGAATGGTTGCTGCTCAAGATTAGTATTAATTCTCTATTAATTAATTAAGTCAAATAATTTAATTAAGAAAATAAATTATATCTGCAAAGATTAATTTATTGATTAATTAAATTAATTGATTAATTAATTCAGAATTAATATTAAGGATTTTCAGAATTGTTATTAGATTAAAATCTATTAATAATTCAGTAAGACAATATGATTTGAACTACTATGACAATCGGTATGACAATTGATAGTCATACCGAAAGTCTTGCTAGTTCATTCTGATTGTCTTGCTAGCTATTGGGATTGTCTTACTAGTTCAAAAGGATAGTCTCACCGAAAGTCCTACTAGTTCAAATGGATTGTCATGCCAGTTCATTTGATTGTCTTGCCGAAAGTCTTGCTGATTCAACTGGATTGTTTTGTTTACTAAAACAACAGAAAGCAGAAGACATTTTTTTATTCAATCAAACAGAACACACAAGTCAAGAACACAGCAAAAACAAAAGCAAAACATTTCATTTTTCATCTGCTTTATTCAAGATCAAAATTCTAGATTGTAAAGTTAAATCCAAACTACTAGAATTATTTATCTTTTTCTTGTGTAACAATCTAGCGGATCAAAATCCCTAGAACTTAATCTCAAATCGCATTTAGCATTTGATTCTAATTATTGCAAAAATAGAAAAAGTTCATGTCAAATTTATTCTAGATTTGTAATAATTGATTTGGGATTAATCCCTTGTAACAGATACCGTTGTTGTAACACCTTTCAAGTTTAATAAAAGTTTTATTTAACTTGAATTTTGTTTCACCTTTTTATTCCGCATTTTATTCGATTAAACGGTATAGTTTGTATTCAACCCCCCTTCTACAAACATATTGGGACCTAACACTAAAGTTCAAGGTGTTGAGTCCTTTTGTGATGCAGCCTGGAAGAAGAGTAAGGAGAAGCTGAAATTCAATTTGGTTGAAGGATTGCTTACAGATGTGGACTTGATGGATGATGAAAATCAACCGTCAGATAATCAAAAAGATTGTCCGTCGAGTGACAAAGAGACACATCCGTCGGCTATGAGTAAACCAGTAAGCAAAGCTAAGCTTGCCAAGTTGAATGAGAAATATGGATCAGTTTCCAAAAACTTTGTTCCAGGAGAATCAAGTGAAGAAGGAGAATCAAGTGAAGAAGGAGAAGAAAGTCAATGTTGGTCATATGTCTATCAAGCAATTAAATGACAGATTAGAAAAGATTAAGGTTAAAACAGAAACTAAAGGGGTTAACAATAGAAATGGAAAAGTAGGAATTAACAAACATAACAACTACACACCTGATAAATATGCACCAAGAAAAATCTGTGTTAAGTGTGGTAGTGTTAATCACTTGTCTGTAAATTGCAAACTTTCCATGCCTACTCCTATGTCTGCACCTCCCTCTTTTCCCAACATGAATAATATGCCTACCATGCCTGTGAATGTTATGTCTACTCAGAATATGAATGCACAATTTGCTAATATGCCATTTGCACCTAATCTTTATTATGCTGCATTTAGTATGCCTCAAATGCCATTTAGCATGCTTTACTGGAATAACATGTTTGCAAACAGCATGCCTTTTTCTATTAATCAAAATGTGCATGATAATTTTGTTCCAATGACTGGTTTCAAAGGTCCAACTCAAATGACTAAGGATGAATCAGAAATTCCCAAGTCAAATGAAATTAAACCTAAGAAACCAAAGAAGAAAGCTAACAAGGCAGGACCTAAGGAAACTTGGGTACCAAAATCAACTTGATTTGATTTTGATGTGTGCAGGGAAATAGAAAGAATCTTTGGTATCTGGATAGTGGTTGCTCAAGGCACATGACTGGAGATTCTACCCTGATCACAAAGTTCAAGGAAAGAGCTGGCCCAAGTATTACTTTTGGAGATGACAGCAAGGGTTATACTATGGGATATGGCTTGATTTTAAAAGACAATGTCATCATTAAGGAGGTTGCCCTAGTGGATGGTCTCAAGCATAATTTGATGAGTATCAACCAGCTTTGTGACAAGGGTAATTCAGTAACCTTCAATTCAGAAGTTGTGTTGTGACAAACAAGAGGAGCAACAAAGTGGTTCTCACTGGAGTGAGAAAAGGAAATGTGTACCTAGCTGACTTCAACTCATCAAATGCATAATCTGTTACTTGTCTTCTCAGTAAAGCAAGCCAAGATAAAAGTTAGCT
The DNA here is from genome assembly GCF_009905375.1 of Apium graveolens. Classification (NCBI taxonomy): domain Eukaryota; kingdom Viridiplantae; phylum Streptophyta; class Magnoliopsida; order Apiales; family Apiaceae; genus Apium; species Apium graveolens. The sequence goes on from NC_133656.1 coordinate 53,979,097, forward strand.
ATGGCACAAGAAGCTGTCCCATCTAAACTTCAAGACCATGAATGAGCTTGTCAAGAAAGAACTAGTTAGAGGTATTCCTCAAGTGGAGTTTTCTAAGGATGGATTGTGTGATGCTTGTTAGAAAGGAAAGCAGATCAAAGCATCATTCAGAAAGAAGCTTGATTCAACAATTGAAGAACCTTTATAATTATTACATATGGATTTATTTGGACCAGTCAATGTGTTGTCTATCTCAAGGAAAAGATTTTGCGTAGTAATTGTGGATGATTTCTCAAAGTTCTCTTGGACACATTTCCTAAAGTCTAAAGATGAAGCTAGTGAAATCATCATCAATCATATAAGACAAGTCAACAATCATCCTGATTTTAAAGTAAGAAGAATCAGGAGTGATAATGGAACTGAGTTCAAGAATTCTATGATTAGATAATTTTATGAAGAGAATGGGATTATGCATGAGTTTTTTGCAGCAAGAACTCCACAACAAAATGGAGTAGTGGAAAGAAAGAACAGATCTCTTATTGAAACTGCAAGAACAATGCTTGAAAAATCAAAGTTACCACCATATATTTGGGCCGAAGCTGTGAATACTGCCTTCTACACTCAGAATATTTCTTTGGTTAATCAAGCAAAGTATATGACACCTTACCAATTGTTCAAGAATAAGAATCCAACTCTAAATTTTCTTCATGTCTTTGGTTGCACATGTTATATCTTGAGGAATCAAACCGATCAATATGGGAAGTTTGATGCTACAGCAGATGAAGGAATTTTTGTGGGATATGTTGTGGGAAAGGCATATATGGTCTATAATCTAAGAACCAACATTGTTATGGAATCAAGACATGTTGTGTTTGATGACAAAAAGATTGAAGGACTGCGAGATGGAGATTTCCATGAAAGCCTTAAGTTTGATAATATGGAGATGGTTAGTGATGACAGTGATGATGAAAGTGATCAAGAAATAATGAATAAGGATAATGCAAAAAAATCTACAACTAATGAAGCATATAATTCAACATCTGTCGAGTTGTAAAATGCTTCATCCGTCGGGAGACAGTCTGCCTTATCCGTCGGGAGACAATCAGCTTCATCCATCGGGACACAAAGTGCATCATCCGTCGGAACATTAAGAGAAGCTGAAAGTTAGAATAGATCTAAAATCAAAGATTCACAAACTAAGGGGGAGTTTCTTATAATCAAAACTCAGACACACATCAAGACAACAATGAGGCCTCTACATCTAGAGCTAATCTACCTCAACAAAGAAAATGGACTAAAGATCAAACTTTTGAGCTCATCATTGGTGATGCATCGTCTAGAGTTCAAACAAGGAGAGCAACTCAAGAAGAATGTCTATATAGCAGCTTTCTATCTAAGGAAGAACCAAAGAAGGTGGAATAAGCTTTGTTGGATCCTGATTGGATTTTAGCTATGCAGGAGGAGCTAAATCAATTGGAAAGGAACAAGGTATGGAAGCTGGTACCCAAACCTAAAGGAAAGAATCCAATTAATACCAAGTGGGTATTCAGAAACAAGATGGATGAAAATGGCATAGTGGTCATGAACAAAGCTAGATTGGTTGCTAAGGGCTACTGTCAACAAGAAGGAATAAATTTTGATGAAACCTTTGCTCCTGTTGCAAGACTTGAAGCCATCAGAATCTTCTTAGCCTATGTAGCCCATGCCAATTTCAAGGTCTATTAAATGGATGTCAAAAGTGCTTTTCTGAATGGATATTTGAAGGAGGAAGTCTATGTTAGTCATCCTGCTGGTTTTGAAGACCCAAATTTTCCAGAATATGTCTACTATCTTTTGAAGGCACTTTATGGACTGAAGCAAGCACCTAGAGCCTGGTATGACACTTTATCAAAGTTTCTTTTAGAAAATCACTTCACAAGAGGTACTGTTGATAAAACTTTATTATTTAGAAATGATAATGGCTCTAGTATAGTTGTTCAAATTTATGTAGATGATATTATATTTGGCTCTACAGATGAAAAACTTTGTAAAATTTTTGCCAAATTGATGCAAAGTATGAAATGAGCATAATGGGAGAACTAACTTACTTTCTTGGTTTACAAGTTAAGCAAGTTAGTGATGGAATATTCATTAGTCAAACTAAATATATTCATGATCTTTTAAAGAAGTTTGATCTAATGGATTGCACATCTGCAAAAACTCCCATGGCCACTACAACTAAGCTTGAATTAAACACTACCGAAAAGTTTGTGGATATTTCAAGCTACAGGGGCATGGTTGGTTCACTTCTGTACTTAACAGCTAGTAAGCCAGATATAATGTTTGCTACTTGTCTGTGTGCTAGATTTCAGGCTGATCCTAGAGAATCTCACTTAGTAGCTATTAAGAGAATTTTCAGATATCTCAAGGGAACACCAAAACTTGGCATTTGGTACCCTAGAGATTCTGGTTTTGATCTAACTGGTTATTCAGATGCAGATTATGGAGGTTGTAAAATAGAAAGAAAAAGTACAAAAGGAACCTGTCAATTTCTAGGAAACAAGCTTGTGTCCTGGTTCAGTAAAAAGCAAAATTTAGTTTCTACCTCCACAACTAAAGCTGAATATATTGTTGCTGGTAGTTGCTGTGCACAAATTTTGTGGTTGAAAAACCAATTGTAGGACTATGGTCTACAAGTGGATAGAATTCCCATTTTCTGTGATAACACAAGTGTAATTGCCATCACTGAAAATCCAGTGCAGCATTCAAGAACAAAGCACATAGACATCAAGTACCACTTCATTAGGGAGCATGTGATGAATGGTACTGTGGAACTTTATTTTGTTCCAAGTGAAAAACAGCTTGCAGATATATTTACCAAGCCACTTGATGAATCCACCTTTTCAAGGTTGGTAAGTGAGTTAGGTATACTTAATTATTCTTAAATTATTTCAGATATTTTTGCAAGTTTTAATGCAACCAGAAAATTAATTAATTTTTCAGCTTTGGATGAAATTTTGGCTAAGTCAAAATTTACATCCCGACGGATGCTCATTATCCATCGGGTTTGGTCATCCGTCGGAATATTATTTGTTAACAAAAATCAATTACTTTTCTAGATTATTTCATAACCCGACGGATAATTGATTTATCCTCATCCGTCGAATTGTCTCAATCTTAGCCGTTAAAACTGTGAACATTATCCATCGAGTATACTTACAGTTTGTAAGCATGACACAACGGATAAGTGATAGAATTTTTACAGTTTATTTTTTAAAACGGCTATTTTGGGCTATTTTGATTGGTTACTTTATTTCACTTTATTATTTTTGACAGTTTATTCCTGAGATAGTATAAAAGTAGAATTCATTTTTATTCTACTCTTTTATCATTCTCAATTCAATTGCTCTAACTTCCTTTCTTCTCCAAAGTAAATATTCTCTTTGCAAATTTCTCATTCTCTAACAATGGCACCAGTAGTCAAAATCATGTCTCAAACTGGATATATCTATGAAAAGAACAACTTCACAGCCCTTGTGAACATTGAGATTCAATAGTCTAGAGAGTTTCACACGATGATGGATTTTGTGAAGAGCTGTAAACTTAGTTATGCTATGCTAAAATCACCCACAGTCTACTGTGAAGTTGTGGAGGAGATATGGACAACTGCAGTGTACAACTTTACTGACAAGACCATAACTTTCACTCTCAAAGGTAAGCAGTTCTGCATTAATAGTGACATTATCAAAACATGCTTTAGAATTCCAGATAATACTGCTATTGTTCCACACACAGACACTGATATAGTTAACATGCTAAATTTCATGGGCTATGCACTTTCTACCTCTAAGTTACATGAAATTAGGAGGTTAGGTCTTAGAAAAGAATGGAGTTATCTGTGTGATGTGGTAACTAAAGTTTTCTCTGGTAAAATTAGCAACTTTGACTCTGTTAACATTTCCATGCTTAACATGCTTTACATGCTAGTTACTGATAAGTACTTTAATTTCAGTGACTTGGTCTTGTTTGAGTTAGTTTATAAGTTAGGAGAGCTTAATAAGAGAGGTAAAAGTGTCTATTATGCTAGATTCTTTATGATGCTTGCTAACCATCTTATTAAAAACATAACAATTGAGAACCCAACCAACAAGCTAAATTGTTGGGTTCAAGAAAGGAGGATTATTGCAGATCTTAATAGAGCTAATCACCACAAAGAGGTGCCCCTCTTTTATTTTCCAGTCATGGAGGGTCCTCAAGTAAGTGAGGTAAGCTCTACTGTCTCCACTCTTCCTACCTCACACATTTCTTTGCCTTCTAGTGTAGTTATGGCATCTGTGTCAATGACCCAACAGATGCCTACCCAAGCTACCAAAACAACAATTTCTAAACCCAAAACTAAGAAATGTCCCTCTGGTTTTTTCAAAAGAAATCAGTTGCAAAATCTACTAAACACGAAGAGGGGAGTGTGAAAGTGAGTGAGCAAGGTGAGGGACAAGGTGAAAATCAAAGAAACCCTGAGGATAAGGCTGGTGAGATGAGTGTACCCAAGCCTAGCCACACCACAATTTCCCAACAAATTGTGGTTGTTAATAAGGAAAGAAGCTCAATTCTAGTTCCATCCTCCTAAAAGGATGTTACTATTGAAACCAGCTCCCAACCAGGAGCACAGATCAAGAGGGCTAGGGACACAAGTTCACCACAAATTTATACTAAAAACAAAAGATCAAAAACCCTTGGGGATGCACAGGGAACACACACAGTATAAACTGGAGCTAATGACCCAGTCACTGCACCTTCTCAAAGTCAAATTGATGTGACTCCAATAAATATGGAGCCACAGCCAAAATCCTTAACAATTGAGGCACCTGAAACACCAAATTCACCCACACACTCACTGGATGTTGACATGATCAATACATCACTTCCAAATTCTGCATCTTTAACTCTTTTAGAGAAGCCAAAAATTCAAGCAAGTGAGCATCATCTTTTAGATGATTTGTTGGCTCACTTGCCATTTCTTTCTGAGTCTGTTGAGACTTCTGTGCCTAAATTTTCATCAATCTGCACAGAGTCTACAATAGTCTCCGCTCCAAACTAATTCATTTCTTCTATCCCAATGGATATTCATCATCCATCGAGTAGTGATTGTATCCTGACGGATAAGCCTAATAGCAGTCATCCGTCGGATAGCCATACTACTGTCGTGATGGATATTCATCATCCGTCGGGAGTCTCTGCACAACTTCAAATTTCTTCAGTTATCACAAGTGCATAAGACTTAGTGGTAGTGCAATCACTCCTGGGACTGAGGGAAGGGAGTGAACTGAGTGAGAGGCTGGGTTGCTCCCAAGCAAAAGGAGAGAATATGAGTGAACAAATGCAGTCCATTTCTTCAGGACTGGTAAAAGTGAGTGAGAGGATTCCCACCTTAGATGGTGAAGGTGAGGGTGTGAGGGTGGGAAGCCAAGGGGGCCCTTGATGCAAAAAGAGAGAGAGATTGAGAGAAATGCAGATACAGGAGAGATAAGGATGGACACCATTGCAAGTGAGTCAATGAATGCCAATGATGCAGAAAGGAAAAGACTATTTTAGCAAGAATATCAAGTTATCATAGATTCTATTTCCCTAGATGCTGAGACATTTACTCATCCTGTTACAGCTTATCAAACACTAGCTGTATAGGGAAATGAGGAGGCTGAAAGAATACTTAATTTGGTGCACACCACTCAATCTATTCAAAGAGCTAAGGATGCCATCAAAGCCATGCTACCTAAAGCTGGTGATGATATAGACTATGGCACTGGTGAATCTGAAGATCTTTTTAGAGATGATGATGAGGATAGTGAAGAGCCCATGGATGTAGGGGGAGCTGCAGGCACCAGCTCTAGATCTGGCCTGCCATCTTGGGCATTCTCCAAGGAATGTGATCTTCAACATTTCAGGATCACTCTCATCCATCAAATCCAGGAGACACATAATTCTATTCAATCTACAATAGATGCTGGCACCAAGATGCTTTTACAGGGACATCTAAATTCTCTACAAATGCATCAAATCGAAGGCTTTCAACACAATCAGGATGTCACTTCTATCAAGACTGAGATTGATCAAGTGAAGAAGGATATTTCTGAAAGATTGGATGCTAAACTTCCAGAAGCAACAATGCTTGATATTAAGAGACAACTAAGGAAGAACTCTGATCTTGCCACAAAGGTGGAGTCCTTGGACAAAAGGATGACTACAATGGAAGCTTCTCTCACATCTATACATCTACATCAAGCACAACAAACTGAACTGCTACAACAACTTGTGGCTGCACAATCTTCTTCCTCCACTCTACTTGATGATAACAAAAATGGGGAGAAATCATTATCTCAAGTCAGTCAAGCTGAGCCATCTAGTGAGGATGAGAAAATGGTAAATGTACAAATCAGCCAAGTAATTGTTCCAGAAATTACTCTGCCAAAACTAGTAGTTTTGGACAACATTGATCTGATTCACATAGTAGCTGCTAAACTTGAGTCAAAGGCAATTCTTAAGATGCTTGATGTTGCAGTTGTGGAGAAGGAACTAGATGATAAATGGAGAAAGATAGATGCAGAAATTCAACCAAAGTCTGGGCCAATTCAGAAATCAGACAAAGTCTTCAATCATTATTCTCAAGTCAAGCAGATTTCTGTGAATGAAATAAGTATGAATTATCTTGAAAATGGCCAAACATCTTGCATCAAATCTCCAAAAGGAAATCTTATCATGAAGCCTAAAAGAAACTACTCAAGGTTTTCAGACAAAAACCCTATGGATATTGTATATAAGACACCTAGGCCAGATGAAAAGAAGTTGTTGGCTAGATCAATTGTATTTTTCAAGGATCCTACAGATTCAACACTTAAAAGAAGAATTGCCAAGATTTATAGAAATGGTAAAGAAATATGTGTAGTGGCTGGACACCCTCATTTTATAGAAGATAAAAAGGAAGAGAAACAAAGAATCAGGCAAGGAAAGAAGCAAGCTACCTTAGATGCCAAGAAGCTCAAACAAAAGAAGGAGCAAGCTGATATCTTGGCCAAACTTCAAGCTGTAAAGACTACAACTGAGATTTCTGCACAACCATCTGTAATTGTTGAACCTCAAGATCAAAAAGTGCAAGATGAACCATAACAGAAAAGAAGATCCAGATACAAGCTCCACTCCAAAAGAAAATTGGACTTCAGTGAAGAGGAAATGGAAGACTACATTCCCAAAAATTCTATAACTTCAACTCAGACATCAAAACCCTCAATGGTATTTGAAGAATTCAAGGTGGTATATCCAACAAGGAATATTCATGGTGAGCCCATAATTCCAAAGGATGAGCCAATAGACTGGGATAGTTTGCCAATTACTGAACTAAACTTTCCAATCTTCAACAAGCCAAAGAAGATAAAGACCAGAAAAAACAAGAAAGTGAAGCCTGTAACTCTCAGATCCAAGACCCTAACCAAATCTCAATCTACAGTCAACAAGGAAGATTTGTTATACATCTGTGACATCAAGGAGTTCTCTAACCTAAACCTCTACTTAGCTAAATTGGAAGAATTAAGAGGAATTGATGCTCACAGACATCTTCCTGAAAGGCTGGTGTTTATATTTAAGGGAGGAAAAGAGATAATATGGCCACTTCACATGATTCTTCTAGAAAGCCAATCTGTTCTAATAAAGATCTAATCATCTTTCAAAAAGAACTTTGGATATAATGTGACTGCAAGGAGATTAGTTCTAAAGAAGATTGAGGAGCTGAGGAGTAATAAAGCTAAAGATGCACTACCAAAAACTCTGTCAATTCCCTTCAGAGGAAAGATAGTGCATTTGAGGCCTTATTGGATGATGGAATTCAAGGATGAAAAGGGAGTAAGAAGATTCTTCAGTTTGGAGGACCAGTTGAGTATCTCTAACAATGAGACTCCATTGGAAATGTAAAAAATGCTAGATCTCTCAGAAACTGATGAACTTGAGTTCTACAGACAACTCCAAAATCAGATAGAAGAGAATAACAGGAGGCTTGGGAAGAAATCCAGAAAATCAAGGAAATAGACTTATCTGCTCAGACTAGAGGAGCACATTGATAATGATTGTGAGCAACTTCTTTGTATACTTTGCTTTGTTCAATTTTCAGTAAAATTTTGTAGCACTTAACAGTTTCATCTACTACTTTTCAATTTGTATTTTTAGGATGTTTTGTTATCATCAAGTTTTTCTTAATTTATGGCTACAATTCCGGTAGACATAAATTGGGGGAGATTGTTAGGAATATGTTATGAACTTGATGACAAATTAAACAAAATACCTTTGTAGATTTAACTTGGTGTATTTTGTAGCACTCGATGGATGATCAAATATAGTCCCGACGGATGATTTAATATAGTCCCGACGGATGACAATTTGACATCCACCGGGTGAGTAGCTTATGTAACAAATAAGTATTATAGCACATTTTTGCAAACAACTTGGTGTATAATCTATAGGAGCATATGAGTCATGTTGACTACTAGCGGATATGCAAAATAGGTTGATTAATTATAAATATGAGATGTCTTGTGAAATGGAGTCAAGTGACAAATAGCTACCCGACGGATGATCAACAAAGCTACCCGACGGATGATTAACAAAGCTACCCGACGGATGACAAGCATGTACCCGACGGATGATCAAATTCAAATATTTGTTGACAGTAACATAGTCACATGCGTTGGGTGTTTGCAAAAGGAATGTGGCAGCCTGTTAAGCAGGAATTTTAGAACAAAGAAGCATTACCATTTCCATGTTATTATGAAGATATTCAAAGATGCTGGAATATAGTAGTGAAGCAGCATGGAGTTAGACTAGATATGTTTTGTTTTATTATCTTTTCTTATTGTCATGTAAACTTGGTGATATATAAACCAAGTGTAGCTAGTAGAACATTCAACTAAGCAAACATATTTAAAAAGAGAGATAGAAAAAGCTGTACTTGTCAAAAATTTCTCTGTAGTTTGTTTGTTCTACTTGTAAGCAGTCGTGAGCTAATTAAGCTTCACAGAGTTCTCATTCGATATATATATATATATATATATATATATATATATATATATATATATCTGGTGGATACTTTCAAATCCACCAGAATGTTTTAAAAGCTTGTGTTTTTATTACTTTATGTTTTGATTTATATAACTACTTCATTCCGTAAACTGTAAATCAAACACTTATATATTTGTCGAGTTAGAACTGTTTTAAAATCTTGAAGAAGTAGCCAGAATTACATTCAACCCCCCTTCTGTAATTTTTGTTGTATTGTTAGGGAATAACACGGATTTATTCAACTCCAAGCTTCTTCAAAATTCTTCTGAGGCATGATCATTTTGATCTTCTTCTAGATAGAATCCTTAGGCTTGATACTGTTTCCGGAAAAAGACTCCAGTCTGCTCCTTTGCATTTTTACAGACTTTAAGTGTTATAAGTACAAATGCAAACTAAGATAACAATACAACTTACTTAGGGTTGTTAATATGACTTAGTCTTGTCGAGATACAGGCATGTCTTGCACAACAATCTCCCCCAATTGGTGAGAAGATTACTTAACACATATTCATGCCTATTAACAAGACTAACTCTACGCTTAACAGATTATGAAAAGTAACAGTTCATTATTCTCCTTAGATCAGATGTCCATTTAGCTTTACTTCATACTTTGATCATGAACACTAATGATATTGTTATCTTTAGTAATCTTTGACATCATCACTTATATATTACAGGTTAATTTCAATTTATCAGCCCAGTCAGCTCCATAAATCTTCCTTTTTTGGTGAGCTTGGCTGATTCTTCTTCTTCTTCAGTAATTTCATCAGTATCAAAAGATTGAGCAACTGTATAGATTGGATCTATTAGTATTTGTGATTTAGTTGCTGTAGATACTGATTTCTTCTTTGCAACAGCTTTGGCTTTAGACTTTGAAAGCTTTGACTTCTCTCATATCTTCTCTTTCTCTTTATGATTCTTGTCAGCAGTTAAAATAACTTGAGATCTGAAACACCTTTTAGCATCTTCCTGAATTTCCTCCCTTATGGCTATACCCTTGGTTGGTCTGTTAGAAGGATCATCTTCATAAAGTTCTTGAGAAATAACAGCAATATCGGCATTTGTTGTCTTTATGGAATTCTTGAAGTCTTCCTCCATTTTCCTTAGCTGTTCTAGATCAACTCCAGGATTTTCTCTTTCAAAGATTCTTCTACTCACCTCAGAGTCAAATATTTGAATCTTTGGATCCTTGTAGAATAAAGTTTTCTTTCTACCTTTTACTTTCAGAGTTTGAAGATATTGACTTGCTTCTGTACCAGCTTCTTTCTCCAGAATACCTTGGTCTTCATTAGAAGTTGTGACTTGTAAAGTTTGTTGAGATTTTATAGTCACAGTCAATGCTTTAACTCTTATTTTACTTCTCTTACTTTCTCCACCTTGTCTAGATTGAGATCTAGTGATTGATTTTGATGAACCACTAATTCCAACTAGCTCTTCACCTCTTCTCCTTTCACTATCCTTCTATTCCCCCTTATTACCTTCATCAGGATTTTCATCATTAGTATTTATCAATCTCAGCTGCTTGCATTTAGATTAAACAAATTTCTCCCCCTTTTTAGCATCATCACCAAGCAGTAGAGAAAGAATCAGCTCCATTGAATTTTGTACCTCTGTAAGTTGATCATACATATGAACTTGTTTAGCTTCCAATCTAACTTGATTAGCTTCAATTTTAGTTTGTCTGGAAACTATTGGTGCAATTTGTTTCTAAATTTCCTGATGTGTAGTCAGCCTTGAAGCAATCAATGATTCTTTGATCTGATTGATTTGAGAAGTAGTTGCTTCTTGAGCTGTATGTAAGGATCTGACAACCAGAGTTGATGCTTTCAGATGAGTTAGCATGTCAGGATTATGAATTTTTTGTTCTGTTATTTTCAGATGCTCAACATCATTTGTTCTAGAAAAAGGATATATATCATCTTTCCATTTAGCATTCCATATTGCATTAAGATAATCATGTTTCTTCTTGGCATCTAACTCTTTCAGTTTCTGTTGTCTTACATTTGTAGGCATATCTTCAGGGAAGAAAAGATCATCTTCAGGATCTATAAGAACATTAGAAATATTAGCTTCTTCACCATCACTAGATACTCCCTTTTCAACTGGATTTTGCACTATCTGCTGAACTTCCTCATCAGCTTCAGCATTTAAGATAAAATCAGAAATTGGTTCAGTATCTGATCCAGCAGCTTCAGAAGCTTCAAATATATAAGCACTTAACTCCATATTTTCAAGAATTGTAGATAAATGAAATAGAGCTTCTAAATTGACTTCTAGAATCTCAGTTCCTGTAGAGTGCTGTGGTGACCCTGAAATGGATGAAACTTTATGAATGGACTGTTGTGTTACTACATCTTCAACAACAACAGGGATTACTTCAGGTGGTGGAATAGTAAAGTGAATTGACGGTTTTTCAGCAAAAACATGAATTGTTTCATGTGGTGGAATAGTAGATTGAATGGACTGCAAGAAAGTATCAGTACTTAGACCTGCAGGGAGATTAACATCACTTGGTACATTAGAGTTTATCTGAGGATCAACACACTGTTGTTCAACATCTGTTTCTTCAGTACTCTGTGCGCTTGCAAAAATATAACAAGTAACACTTAATCTCTCTATTCTTTTAAAGTAGTCTCACTACTACTCGCACCACACATATAATGACTTTTAACAGTCAGAGTTTCCTCACATGGATTACTAAATCATATTTCTCATCTACCTCTCCTTTTGCCATAAAGGATCCTGCCTCTCTTTAATTCTGTTTTTCTCTAAATCTTTTTACATAACTCCCAAAAAAGCTCAGATAATTTGTCCTACAGAAATAAGAGGTGGCTAAAGAAGGGTGATATGTGGTCATACAACTAGAAGTAGTCCTTAAATAAGGTCTAGAAATAATCATACTAACAGGATATTAAAAATGCATAATAAATTCTAAAAATACCAAATCATTATTTAGAATAGATGCTGACAAAGTAATAACATTATTTATACCTTGTAAATCTGAAGTCACAATTGGACTCGCAGTTAACATTGTGGTTATGACAGTTTTTGTTCACCAATTCTGGGAACCTCCATTTGAATTGGAGAGGATTTGATCAGGTTACTGTCATGTACCATGATCTCAAACCTTGTTCTTATTATAAAGAACTAACAATTGAATGTGTTTATTGAAAAAATGTCATAAGGTCCTCAGTAAAAGTTGATGAAACTCTTGTGTCTCTGTTAGTATCATTAAGATCTACCCCAACATGTAGTCTCTAACCAACTTAATGTTGTTTCTGAGTGGTGAACATAATTTCAAGAACTATGTCACTTGATTTTGGCAACATTTGAGAAATGGATTCAAGTGTTTCAGTTGTAAGAAGAAATTTAAGATATAAGATATGTGATTTGGAGATTGAGTGTGGACAACTTTCTTGGAGAGAAAAAGAAAGTTTCAAAAGTATGTCCTGAATAGACATTTTGGATATATAAGTACACTCGAAGATTATAATTCTTCTCAGTGTAGAATTAAAACCTATTCTTAATTTCTTCTATGAAATTAGTTTCTTCTTGTAATTAAGTGCTTAGTCTGTACTGAAGTAAACACATGCAACTCAAACAATGATTAGTTGAACACATGCATTATTGAAACATTTCAAAAATTAACCATTCAGTACCAATTAGAATATGATTAGTTATTCAAAGATTAAACACAATCAAGACAAGTAACATTCATTCGGTTCAGGAATCAAAGAAAGCAAAAGATATTTAATTAATTATCAAGAAGAGGAGTACAAGTTTTTAGAATTTTAAACATAAAATCCTAACTTAATCTAAACTACTCGGTCTTCTTCTACTCCTTTGCAGCTTGCTCCGCCCCCATCGCCCTACGATGATAAATTCTTGACATAGAGCCTGTAAGAGAAATGATATTCTCTTGTAACTCAAGAGCCTCTTTGGCCCGACGTTCCTCTTCGAGAACGGTTTCCAGTTGAAAGAACTGGAGATCAATTTGTTGATCAAAAGACATTTCCTCAAAGATTGACAACGGAACGCCATAAGGACTATAAATTTGATGATTAATCATGACTCTGTGTAACGCCCCCAAATCCGGGGTCAGAGGATTTGTTCTTCATTATAAAACCTCAATCCAGATTAAGCTGTTTAATCAATAAATAAATGCCAGCGGAAGATATTTATCATTTATGACCCCAAACTAATCCAAGACCTTTTAAGATTAGAGTTTTAGAAACAAGAATTCCAAATTCCGCCAATAAATTTTTCACTTTTTTTTTAAACTCTTTTCAACAAATTCCAATTTAATACTAACCCGCTAGTCGAAAAGAAGTATACTAGGCCCAACTATAAAATAACACAATTATAATATAATATAATATAATATAAACAACTTTTCATAACAGAACTTACACTAGCCCGCAAACCCTGGACCAACCACCTTCCAAGAGCTTCTTCTTTGCTTCCTCGAATTACGTGGCTAAACAGCGCAAGCTAATCCTCACTGGAGGTTAAATTTAAAAACATGCAAGTATGAGCGGAAGAAATGCTCAACAAGTTCGTTATAGCATATATAGGGTTGTTTTGATATAAAACCGACATCTGCAATGGAGCAGAACCTTTAAAATCATAATTGCTGAACTAAAAAATTTTAGTTGAGGAACCCTAGAATTGGCTCCTTCATTGTAATCAAAATCATTTTGATATTTTCGAGCGAAATGCTTCAGCAATACTTTGAATCTTGACGAGATAAAACAAAACAGTGTTTACGGAAATATCGTAAACCATAATAACAAGAAGAAATGATTATGGATTGAATCATAAACTTTATTCAAAACCGAACTCTTGAAAATACTTATTTTGCTGTCATATCAAATTAGATATCAATACAAATTTTGATGCTGACAACATCCCATACTGAAGTCAACATCAATCATCTATACTAATACCACCTTTGATATTTAACAACAAAGTAAGTATCATCATAAATCAGAACCTGAATGAAAACTACATTTCACTTTTAATCCAAACCAGAAACAGTTGATAAATCATTTATTCTATGAATATCAAAAGTGATATGATAATTTAGATTGGAATCATTCTTCGACGGACGTACAATTACATGCTGATCAGCCCGTGTGATAGCACTGAGTCATGATTCATAGAAACATGACCCCAAAAACACGAGTACTCAAACAAAAGGCAATATACCTGCCTGTGGCAAAAATTCTGTCATAATATTCCATATGACACTTAGAAATAGCCCTCCGCTGGACCGTCCATCCCGGTCACTTACGCAATTATGATCCAATCTTAAAACCTTTTATTGAGAATGGGTCATAATAATCGACACCCGAAATAATTTTATTCCCCCATTTACTTGGGTAGGAATATTCGCAACCAAATCATTTTTCTCAAAATCCAAAACATTTATAAATCCGATAATTGGATAAGTAAAAACACTTGACTATTCTGAACATAGAATAACAGATGAGTATTTGCATAAACAGAATTATTTAATTCAGTAATATGTAAAACATTTATCTATTCCGAACTGAGAATAGGGAAAGCAATACTTGCATAAGAAGATTTAAAATAAATATTAATTGAACAATAAGTGATGATAGGGATACTTGCCTTTGGGATTTAGCAGTTAGTCACACTCACAATGGCGCATCTATTCTGACATTCTGTCTCAAAACATCACCGTCCTTTATTTTAACAATTCACTGATACTCCGCTCCTGCGATTGCTAGAAGCCAGATATCCAATATCATTCCATTTCACTCTTTATGCAACGTCTTGTCCTGATCAACTCGAATGATCCGCATCAATAATGAAAATATAATACTTTAATCATCTAAACGATAAATACTCGACGAGCTGCGCTTCAAAACCCTATTGTCTACCCATACGATAGCCCACGCATGAAGAAGACAGACAAACATAAGACCATTGACCCACTTACACATATAATTCACATAGCACATAATCCATGTATCATATTATTCATATAATACAGGACTCGGTTCGTAAAAGGTTTGACTAGATACGTTTAAAACTGAAATCGGGTCAAAAATACGACTTTTAGATAAATAAGCGACTCAGAACTGACTTGCAAAACAAGCGACCTTTCGAAAGAAAAGCTTTTGAGTCTTGAAAGTATTTTTAATGAAAGCGGAATATTTTTCTGAGTCTGTACGCGTTCGTTTCGTATTAAACGGACGAATAATTTATTTATTACGAGTAAAATAAGAATTAAATGAAAATAAATCAATTAATAATAATATTAATTGATTTCTAAATACCAAAATGTAATTTTTTAAAAGCTTAAAATAATTTTAAGGAATTATTTGAATTAATTATAAATAATTATATTTTATTTAACTATTTATAAATAAAATTAATTAATTAAATGAATTAACTAATTAATTAAACCTATAAATAATTAATTAAAATAATTATAAATAATTAAAACAAATATGGATTTTTGAAAATAATAAAAGAAATACATTTTGGAATTCAAAACAATTAAGAAAATAATTTTCAGGATTTAAAATAATAAGTAAATGATTTTTTAAAATTAAGATAATTGATTTTTGGAAATAAGGAAAAGGAATTCTGAATTATTTTTAAATCAAAATTGCATATACAGAATTCAAAAATGGCAGTTGGGGCTTTTGGGATCAAACCCGGGTCAAATGACCGGGTTGAAACCGGGTTAGAAGGGGGAAACCGGGTCGCAAGAACACCGGCCGGTTTCTGGAACGAACCCAGATTTCGGCACGGTTCGCCGGACTCCGGCGAGTTTCGTTACAACTGAAAACAGCCCCGAAACAACTCGGTTTCCTCTGATTTCAGTCCCATCAATTCTGTATCTCTCCAGCAACTCAGAACGAGTCACCACCGTAACAGACAAGCGTGAACTCGTCGTTTCCGATCGAAAAGCCATGAAAGCCGACGATAATCCGAGCTTTTTCCGGCCAACAGTCGAGCTCATTCGTTTTAACACCAAATTCAATTATTCTTAATGCAAAATGAAGCTTAAGATCAACACAATCATTACAAATAATCAAAATCAACAGTCCTTTAATCATAATTCCAGAAAAGTCAAATCTAAAATCCAAAAAAATGAAGAACTCGGTGATATACTTCCTCGACTAAAATACACGATTTAATATCAAAAATCGATCATAAAAATCATGATAAAGCTTATTATAAACTCCAAATCAGCCAACAATCAACAAAATTTAAAAGCTAAATTCAACTCAAGAACACCAAAATCGATTTTTCACAAAACTTACTCTCAGGTCTTGATTTTGGTATCAATGGATAGGGCTTGAAACAAGGATTGTTTGATTACTAGAACGTCCGATTTGGTTCCCAAAATCGATCAAAATCATGAATCAAAGGTTGGACAAGAGATTTCACCCCCAAAATTCTCTCTATTTTTCTGAAAATTTTTGATAGAAATAAATAATAAACTGGAATTTTATCTATTTATATTTTCTAGAAAATGAATACCCAAAATCAATTTTGGGGTGTTTTTATTCCCATAATTAAAATAATTAAGCCCCAAAATAATAATTACGGAAAATAATTTTAAAAAATGATAAAATATAAAATTTGTATCGAAATTTCCCAAAATTTACGAATAATGCAAAGATGCAGAAATACTGGGTATTTGAAATACGAATGACTTTATAAAAATAAAAACATGGATTTTGCGGGGTTTGACATGCCGGTGGGGTCCCGGTCCGTTTATTTTTGAAAAACAGAAACGAAACCTAAATTAACAGAAAACCCCGAAAATACATATAATATACATTCAACACACATAAAACAAGATAAAATGAATAACGCTAATAAACACACGTCCAAATTACAGATCGATTCATATAAATGCATCTTAAACACATAACAAATATCCTATTGAATCATATCGGATCCGAAAATACAATACTTAGCCACTAAGTAACCATAAAACGATACAATTTAATATCAGATTTGGATAATTATCAAAACTGGGCTTCTTATAAAACACTTTATACGAAAATAATGTATTAATATCCCGTCATTCGATAATACGGGTTTTGTTGATTTATCAAAACGATTGTCGTATCGAAAATTTTATGCCGGGACACGTACGGGTCAAACCGTAATCCGGATTGAAAAAGTTAAAACACGAAAAATGTCTGAAATTACCGGATTGGGTTAGGAAGGAGTTTTCGGAAAAGCTTCGGGTTGTAAAAACGCAAAAACGGTTGAAGTTGGACGATTCCCGGCTTTATAAAATAGTTTTGTAATTATACAGAAAATAATTATTAAATCCATAAATCATTATAAAAATATCTAACACTCCAAAAATTACCAGAAAAATATGACAATTATCTAAATTCTATTCTGGACATATAAAAATTAAAATACTCAGAATTTATCACATGTAAACATCCAAACATCAATTCCAATTATCATATAATTCACTAAAATTCACATAAAAATCACATAAATACTTTCAAATAATAATAATAATAATATTTGAAAATATGGGATATTACAATTGGATATCTGGCTTCTAGCAATCACAGGAGCGGCGTATCAGTGAATTGTTGAAACAAAGGATGGTGATATTTTGAGACAGAATGTCAGAATAGATGCGTCATTGCGAGTGTGACTAACTGCTAAATCCCAAAGGCAAGTATCCCTATCATCACTTATTGTTCAAGTGATATTTATTTTAAATCATCTTATGCAAGTATTGCTTTCCCTATTCTCAGTTCAGAATAGTTAAATGTTTTACATATTGCTGAATTAAATAATTCTGTGTATGCAAATACTCATCTGCTATTCTATATTCAGAATAGTCAAGTGTTTTTACTTATCCAATTATCGGATTTATAAATGTTTTGGATTTTGAGAAAAATGATTTGGTTGCGAATATTCCTACCCAAGTAAATGGGGGAATAAAATTATTTCGGGTGTCGATTATTATGACCCCTTCTCAATAAAAGGTTTTAAGATTGGATCATAATTGCGTAAGTGACCGGGACGGACGGTCCAGCGGAGGGCTATTTCTAAGTGTCATATGGAATATTATGACACAATTTTTGCCACAGGCAGGTATATTGCCTTTTGTTTGAGTACTCGTGTTTTTGGGGTCATGTTTCTAAGAATCACGACTCAGTGTTATCACACGGGCTGATCAGCATGTGATAGTACGTCCGTCGGAGAATGATCCCAATCCAAATTATCATATCATTATTGATATTCATAGAATAAATGATTTATCAACTGTTTCTGTTTTGGATTAAAAGTGAAATGCAGTTTTGATTCAGGTTCTGATTTATGCCGATACTTACTTTGTTGTTAAATATCAGAGGTAATATTAGTATAGATGATTGATGTTGACTTCAGTATGGAATGTTATGAGCATCAAAGTTCGTATTGATATCTAATTTGATATGACAGCAAAATAAGTATTAATTTCAAGAGTTCGGTTTTGAATAAAGTTTATGATTCAATCCATAATCATTTCTTCTTGTTATTGTGGTTTACGATATTTCCGTAAACACTGTTTTGGTTTATCTCGTCAAGATTCAAAGTATTGCCGAAGCATTTCGCTCGAAAATATCAAAATGATTTTGAATACAATGAAGGAACCAATTCTGGGGTTCCTCAACTAAAATTTTCTGGTTCAGCAATTATGATTTTAAAGGTTCTACTCTATTGCAGATGTTGGTTTTATATCAAAACAACCCTATATATGCTATAACGAACTTGTTGAGCATTTCTTCCGCTCATACTTGCCTGTTTTTAAATTTAACCTCCAGTGAGGATTAGCTTGTGTTGTTTAGTCTCGTAATTTGAATAAACAAAGAAGAAGCTCTTGGAAGGTGGTTGGTCCGGGGTTTGCGGGCTAGTGTAAGTTCTGTTATGAAAAGTTGTTTATATTATATTATATTATAATTGTGTTATTTTATAGTTATGCCTAGTATACTTCTTTTCGAAGTTATACTAGCGGGTTAGTATTGAATTTGAATTTGTTGAAAAGAGTTTTAAAAAAAAGTGAAAAATTTATTGGTGGAATTTTGAATTCTTGTTTCTAGAACTGTAACCTTAAAAGATCTTGGATTAGTTTGGGGTCATAAATGATAAATATCTTCCGCTAGCATTTATTTATTGATTAAGCAGGTTAATCTGGATTGAGGTTTTATAGTGACGACCAAATCCTCTGACCCCGGATTTGGGGCCGTTACACTCTGAGTCCCCAAGGGTCATAGTAGACATGACCCTCTTCCAAATTGAAAGAAATATAGTAAACTCCACCCTCAGTGCTAGTGAAAAACTAGTTTTGATTCATGGTGAGGATTTAGAATAGACGAACAGTTGTCTTTGAAGTTGTGAATGAGAAGGCAGTGAGAAATTTTGGAATTGGAGGGTTTGTATATATAACAGAGAAGATAGAAACTGAAAAGACCCCTGATTACCCATGTAATAATTAAACACTGCATGCATACACTATTATGCATATCTAGGTAAACAAAAAGTAATTTCCCTTTTTAAATTCCTATTCGCGATGTAAGTACTCAAGTATTAAAAGATACTTACAGCAAAAGTTAACCCAATAAGCAATTAAAAGATATTCCACTAACTCACTGTTCATTAAAAATACTGAGGAAACATTTATTTCAAACAAATTAAAAATAATCAATAAAATATAATAGTAAATCATGATTTGACCATTATCAGTATTTAATCACAACTATCAGGATTTATCAGTCAACATTAGTTTGACCAATTTCAGAATTTAACAACTACTGTAAGGATCTATAAGTCAAAGCAAGTTTAACTAATATCAGAGCATATACGCATAATCAGTAGTTTAACATGCAGCTATCAGCTAGGATTCATAGAAGTTAATTGCATGTTATCATGGCATCAAAATTTGACAGAATAATCAGTATCTAACAAGTACTGACACATAATAATATACCATGCTTCAAATATCAGCAGGTATTAATTATCAGAGTTTGAGAAATGTCCTGATATCATTCCCAATTCATTCACCAATCTTGTAAAAGTAGCTTCATAGAGAGGCTTGGTGAATATATCTGCTATTTGTTGATCTATTGGAATAAAGACCAATTCCACTGTACCTACTCCACAAGTTCCCTTATGAAATGGTACCTGGTGCTGATGTGTTTAGTCATTGAATGTTGCACTGGATTTCCTGTCATTGCAATAGAACTTTGATTATCATAATATATAGGAATAGTAAAATATTCTAACCCATAATCCAGTAATTGATTCTTCACCCATGGAATATGAGCACAACAGCTTCCTACATCAATATATTCAGCTTCTGCAGTTGATATGAAAATTGACTTTGGTTTCTTGCTATACGAAGAAACCAATCGGCCACCAAAAAATTGGCAGCTTCCAGAAGTGCTTTTTCTATCTATTTTGCATCCTGCAAAATCAGCATCTGAATATCCAGTTAGCTTAAAGTCTGAATCTTTAGGATACCATAATCCCAGATTCATGGTGCTTTTGAGATATTTCAAAATTCTTTTCACAGCTAACAGATGAGGTTCCCTTGGATCAGCTTGAAACCTTGCACAAAGACAAGTAGCATATATGACATCAAGTCTACTAGCAATAAAATATAGGAGGGAGCCAATCATACCTCTGTAGTTGGTTATATCTACTGAAGAACCAGTTTTAAAATCTAACTTGGTTGTAGTGGCCATGGGAATTGATGTAGTTGGGCAGTCCTGCATTCCAAATATTTTGAGCAGATTCCTGGTATATTTGGATGATTTATGAAGATCCCTTCATCAATATATTTAACTCGTAACCCCAAAAAATAACTCAATTCTACCATCATACTTATTTGATACCTAGACTGCATTAGCTTTGTAAATCTCTCACAGAGTTTATCATTAGTAGATCAAAAAATGATATCATCAACATATATCTGTACTAATAACAAGTCCTTTCCATGGTATTTATAAAAGGAGTTTTGTAAATTATACCTCTTGTGAAACCACTTTCTAACATAAATATAACTAGTGTTTCATACCAGGCCCTTAAAGCTTGCTTTAATCCATAGAGTGATTTATCCATTAAGTAGACATGATCTATATACTTTGGATCAATGAACCCTGGAGGTTCTTCAACATAAACTTCCTCTTCAAATTCTCTATTTAGAAATACACTCTTTACATCCATTTGGAACACTTTAAACTTCTTGTGAGCATCATAGGCTAGAAAAATTCTAATCGCCTCAAGCCTTGCAATTAGAGCAACAGTCTCATCATAATCAATACATTTTTGCCGTAAATAGCTCTTTTCCACCAGTCTTTCTTTATTTCTTGTAATAATTCCCTCACTATCAGTTTAGTTTTTGAACACCCCCTTTGTGCCAACTACGGATCTATTCTTTGGTCTTGGCACAAGAGTCCAGACTTTGTTCCATTCAAATTCATTAAGCTCCTCTTGCTTTACTGTAACCCATTCAGCATCTTGAAGAGCTTTTTCCACCTTCATGGTTTCAGTTTGAGATAGAAAATAATGGTAGTGACATTCATTATGAGTGGCTTTTCTGGTTCTTACATCACTATCATGGTTTCCAATGATTAAGTCAGGTGTGTGTGACTTAGACCATTTTCTTGCAGATGGAAGTTAACTCCATAAAGAAGAACCTCCCTCTTGATCCATGAACTCCCTGTTATTTCTTGGACTATTACCATTATTATTTCCTGATGCTCCCCCTGAATTAGTGCTCCCATTGTTATAAGTATTTGACTCTGTAGAGTTTAAGGAATGAGAGTCTGATGATCTATCTACTGATGTCTCTTGAGTTGAATCACTTGAAAAAGTCTCTGGACTTGAATCATATTTCTCCCCCTCAACATATGCTTCAGTGTTAGAAGAATTTCCAATGTCATGTGGATCATCAGAGCTTTGAGTGATATCAGGATTTACTGTATCAAGATCAGGATTTAAAAGTTCAGAATAAGGTACTTCATTTTCAAATCTCAATTTGTCATGGTAATCTACATCTTCTAGATCTGTTATCTTCTTGTCATCAAAAGTTACATGTATGGATTCCATGACGTATCTTGTTCTTAGATTATAAACTCTAAAGGCTTTTGTAAAAAATGGATATCCCACAAAAATGCCTTCATGAGCTTTTAGATCAAACTTGGTCAGCTGCTCCGGATGAGTTTTGAGAACAAAACACTTACAACCAAAAATGTGAAAGTACTTTAAATTTGGATTATTTCCCTTCACCATCTCAAATGGTGTTTTTCCATGCATGTTGATCATTGTTGCATTTTGTGTAAAGCAAGCAGTTTGCACAACCTCCGCCCAGAAGTAGGTAGGCAATCTTGCTTCCTCTAGCATGGTTCTTGCAGCTTCTATGAGAGTTCTATTCTTTCTTTCAATAACTCCATTTTGTCATGGAGTTCCAGGAGAAGAAAACTCTTTTTTTATCCCCTTGAGTTTGCAGAACTCTTTCATAGAGCTATTATTGAATTCAATTCCATTATCACTTCTGATTATCCAGAAGAATGGATGGATATTCATCCTTGGTGTGCAGAAAATACACCCATGTGTATCTTGTATATTTATCAACAATTACGAATGCATACCTCTTCTTGGTAATTGACATAACATTTACTGGACCAAAAAGATCAATATGAAGTAGATGATATGGTTCAAGTATGGAGGATTCAGTTTTACTCTTGAAAGATGTTTTTCTTTTCTTGGCTTTCTGGCACGAGTCAAATTGAGATGAGAAAGTCTTTTATGCCAGTTCCATCTGTCTTCTACATATGCTCTACTAAGTAGACAAACTTCTGATTCATCAATATTTGTGAATACCCTAGCTTCATATAAACTACCATGTCTTACACCAGTCATTGCAATCTTTCCATCTGTTTTACTGACGATTTCACAATGCTCCTCATAGAATTTTATATGGTAACCTCTATCACAGATTTGACTCACACTGATCAGATTATGCTTGAGTCCAGCAACTAGAGCTATATTTTCAATAATGACATTTCCAACTTTGATTTTTCCATATCCCAAGATTTTTTCTAAGTTTCCATCTCCATAAGAAACACTTGGGCCAGCTTTTGAAAGGAATATGTCCTAAGTCCAATCATGTATTAGGATTTAGGAATAACTTCCTGTGTAATCTGTTTTGATTTCATTGATATTAATAAAAGACTTGTTTTGTTTTTATTACGGGCTTTATCTATTTAAGTGTTTATTAAAGATATACCATAGTTTAGAGTAAAGCTTTTTATGGATTATGAAGAGATCATAATAGTGAGACCTAAAAGATGATAACTCTAAACTTAAATAGTTCCTGGTCGTAGGATTACTAACTGGTAATTAATAATCCGCAGAGATCGGTACATACTATGCTTGCTTCATTATGAAGGATGTCTGTTCTCATAGACATTTGTGTGGTGACACTATAGCTAGTATGTAGGTGCTTATTAAAGAATAAGTTCACTGAACATGACTCGCACAGCTGAACAACTGATGGAGTTCACTCACGTGTCAGCAGTTGTTCACATAGTGATAGTTGTACAAGTATCCTTAGACTTGAGGTCATCATAGTCATCTTGTGTACACTGAACTATGCTTTGGTTTAGTTCTTAGTCTCCAGGGACAATTATTAGGGCTCTACTGGGTATAGGAATTTGTACACGAAGATAGTGTATGATCAATAAAGGATCTACCCCTTCCAGTGAAGGAAGCGAATGTTCAAGGCTGATCCACTTATGCTAGTTCAGGAATCTCTGGCCAGAGTGAATGAAATTAGAAAGGAGTTTCTAATTTGCATAGAACTAAGCATAGTAAATGGTAAGCAAGTGATTAAATTAGATAGGCTTGACACGAGTTCCATGCCTTGTATTTAATCGGGTCATTGTAGGGTAGAAGGAGTTTATTGTACGGTAACTATTCACTGAATAGGTTCTTAGTATTCTAAGCAGTGAATTCATATTATCCGGATAGTCGCGATATGCTGAGAAGTATCCCTCACGATGTAGAATAAATGTGATTAATTAATTAATCATATTTAATAAATTAGAGAATTTATATAAATAATGATAAAATAGTTTTATTATTATTTATTTCTACTACCGGCTTAATATTGAACCTACAAGGTCACACCATAAAAAGAGAATGATTTAATGGTGGAGGAATTAATTAATAATGGCTAATAATTATTTATTTGTGAAATAAATAATTAATTGGAAAATTTAATAATTGATTAAATGAGATTTAATTGATTATAAATTAATTAAGAAAAGTTCTTAATATTATTAATTAAGGATTTAATTTTTTGGAAATTAAATCAAGAGAGAGAATTATTTCTAAAGTGTTTAGAAAAAGGATTAATAATTAAAAGGTGTTTTAATTATTAATGAGAATAATAAATGGGATAATAATAATAATATTTATGGGAAAATTTCAGCTAAAAATTTTGCCTATAAATATACTATTATAAACCCTATTTTCATACTAACCCCAAAATTTTATAAAACCTAATTCTCTCCTCCTTCTCCTCCTCCTCCTCCTCCTCCTTAACGTTATTTTCTTGGTGGATACCGGTGGAGTGCTTCACGTTTGAGGAGCAGCTGCTAAGGATCTCTGATCGATGCTCTTGGATCGCATATTAAAGGTTAGTAATCGATCCCTACGGTTTTACCACGATTTATATGCTTTTATTTGGATTTTATGTGTGTAAAAGTGTTTTACCATGTCTCCGCTGTGAGTAAAATCCAACAATGGTATCAGAGCTTAGGTTGTATGCATATAGATCTGTGGTAAAAATTTCAGAATTTATTATGCTTGTATGAATTAATTATGATTTTTACAAGTTATATCATTGATTAATTTTGTCTGATGAGAAATCGTTTCTCAGAATAATTTTGAATATTGATCTGGGTTCTACAAGTGTTGTAGATCTTCTGGGTATTTTTTTCATAATTTTATGACGTATAGATTTTTTATTATGAATTTTTGAAGTTCTTGTAATTATAATTCGTAATTAAATTATCATATATATATATATGTATTATTTGTTATTATGTATATATATATCTTCTGTGTTGTTGCTGCTGCTATTAAAGAGAGCAGACAAATGTTGAATGCACGGAAAAGAATGGACAGAGACTGTCAGGCACGGCAATCGAGACGATGTCAGGCGGCGGCGAATCGCAGAAAAGGGGAGGACCGCGCGTCGACCACGCCCGCGTGGGGCTCACGCGCTGGCGTGCCACGCGCGGCGCGTGGTAGACACGCGCTGGTGACGTCATGCTGACGTCATGCTAACGTCAACGTAGGGTTCTGGGCGCGTGAAGCGCGTGGGCGGAGTTCTGACACGCGCCTGACAGCGCGTGTGCGCGTGGCCGCGCGTGGGGAACCTTCTTTCGGTGCGTGCGGGCACGTGGCAGCTCAGAATTGGGCGATTTTGGTGCCGTTGGATTCGTCTTTTCGAGACGCTTCTAATGGTATATTGTATGATATTTTATGAAATTGTTTCGAACTGTTTATAGCTAACAGAAGTGTTTTTAAGCTATTTTTGACTGTTTTAATTGCTTTTAAATGCTTCATGTGATACATAGAGATGTATAATACTTAGACTAATGTGCTAGATGATATAACATGCCTACCTTGATGTTTATTCATGTTTATATATGTGATATATGCTTAGTTTATCATGCGATGATAGATTTAGGTGAACTTAAATGAACATAAGGCGTTTGTTAGACAATCTAGTATAGTGAAATTGTTTCATAACCTTAAGAATAATATTATGAATACAATCATGAGATTCTTGTGTTTATGAAACACGTAATTGAATATGAATTTTCGATATGAGAGAAAGGATGATTCTGTCAACAACAGATTTCTATCTGTAAGAAAGGGTTATTAAGTGACGCCTCTTGACAATGCTCCACCCGATTTGGGAATCATCTGATTATTGATTATTGATTTGAAATATTTAATTTAAAAGGAAGAATCTCTTTATAATATGATTATGATTGTAACATAATATAATCCCTCTAAAATTAAATAATATCAAGTAGTAATTGGCCAGTGACACAACGGGCTTGTGTCGGTCATAGCCTTCCAACATGATAGAAAGTAGTTCTTATTTTTAAATCATTGTCGTTTCGTGCCACAGCCGAGGGCTTTGATTTCGAAATAAGAAATACTTGTCTATTACATAGAGATGTGTACATTGAATAAGAATCTAAAGGTCGTTACGTGCTAAAGCCGTGGGCCTTTGGGGACTGATTCAATTGTACGGAATGTTGGGTTAGACTTGACTTAGAATATTGAGTTTGTCGTGCCACAACCGTGACTCAATTATTCAAGAGGCTAAAGTTTGATTAGGGAATAACATTAGATGTAATTGACAAGAGTTGTCTGCCTATTGAACATTACATGGCGTTTCGTGCCACAGCCGGGGTTGTGTAATGGAATGTAGGATCCCTATTCCCACTAGCATTATGAATGCTTAATTTTTCACGTAGGGGGTTGAATAAATTAGGTAAACTAGTGGGAGCCACTTATGAATAAAGACCCGATTCATATAGTATTTTAAAATGAAATCGAATATTTGCTAAGTGTTGTTATGTATTTGTCATTTACAGATTTACAATATACATTATGTCTTCTGCACTATCACTCAGGAGCATACTGGATGCTCACAAGTTGACTGGTCCTAATTATGCTGACTGGCTTCGAAACTTGAGAATTGTTCTCAGGATTGAGAAGCTGGAATACGTGATTGACTCACCTAAGCCTACTGAACCTGCTAGCGATGCGCATAATGATGAACATGTTGTGTATCGTAAGTGGATAGATAATGCAAATGTTGCTCAATGCATCATGCTAGCTTCCATGAACATTGAGCTACAGAAGCAACATGAGCATATGGATGCTCACACTATCCTCATGCATCTACAAGAGTTGTATGATGTGGCGGGGAGGACAGCTCGATATGAGATATTGAAGGAGCTGTTCAGTTGTAGGATGTCTGAGGGATCATCTGTGAATGACCATGTACTTAAGATGATCATTTTGATTGAACGTCTTGGACAACTTGGTTTTGCCATGGATGGGGAGCTGAGCCAAAACTTGGTCTTGCAATCGCTTCCGAGTTCGTTCTCGCAGTTTGTTGTGAACTTTCACATGAATAAGTTGGATGTCAGCCTGCCTGAACTCCACAACATGTTGAAGACTGCGGAATCGAATTTTCCCCTAAGAAGAGTTCTGTTCTTCTAATTGGTGAAGGTTCCAATCCTAAAAAAAGAAAGAGAAACCCTTCCAAGAAGAAGAAAGTAGGTGAGAAAACACCGGTTCCACCAAAAGCTGAAGACCCAAGAGCAAAGTTGTTTGCTTTCACTGTAACAAGGTGGGGCACTGGAAGAGGAACTGCAAGGTTTACCTTGCAGAATTGAAGAAGAAGAAGGGTAGTGAGACTACTGCTTCTGATTCAGGTATGTTCATGATAGAAGTGAATATGTCATTAAATCAAATTTCTACTTGGGTATTAGATACCTCCTGTGGTTCTCAAATCTGCAATTTGTTGCAGGGACTAAGGAGAAGTAGGACTCTTGAGGAAGATGAGGTGATTCTACTGATGGGAAATGGAGCAAGAGTTGCTGCTGAAGATGTAGAATCATTTTATTTACATATGCCTACGGGCAAGACTATTGTTTTAAATAATTGTTATTTTGTTCCCTCGATTGTGAGGAATATTATTCCCATGTTAGACTTGGCTGGATTTTCATTTATTATTGAGAATAATGAATGTTCTATTCTTAGAGATAATATTCTTTATGGACGTGGTACTTTAAATAATGGTTTGTATATATGTGACATAATTTACTTCAGATTGAACAAACTAATAAAAGAAAAGGGATGATGAAAATCTCACTTTATAGTGGCACTGCAGTCCCATTAGTAGACATGGAGAGAGGACTGCAAATTTGCTAGGAATGGTACACACAGATGTATGTGGACCAATGTCTAAGCAAGCCATGGGTGGATTATCGGGATTTTTCCAAGCCTAGCTCTATCTCTTGTTTTGGTTTTGTGCCTGGCTCGCATTCTTTCATACTTCATTACTTTCATGGATAATAGATCTAGATTTGGATATGTGTTTGATGAAACACAAGTCTGAAGCCTTTGAAAAGTTCAAAGAGTATAAGTATGAAGTGGAGAAACAAATCAAACATAGTATTATAATTCTTCGATTAGTTCGAGGTGGTGAATACTTGAATGGAGAGTTTCTGGATTATCTCAAAGTAAATGGTATAGTCTCCCAGCGGACTCCTCCAGATTGGTATCTGAAAGGAGAAATCGAACTTTGTTAGACATAGTTCGGTCCATGATGAGCTATGAAAATCTTCCAGTATTCCTATGGGGTTATGCATTGGAAACCTCAGCATATTTACTGAATAAGGTGCTTTCCAAATCTGTTCCTCAAACTCCGTATGAGATATGGAAAGAAAGGAAACCAAGTCTTAAACACGTTAAGATTTTGGGATGTCCAGCTTATGTCAAGTAAGTTGACCCAGATAAGCTGGAATATCGATCCGTAAAATGTAGTTTTGTGGGATATCCTAAAGAGACTTTAGGGTATTACTTTTACATCGATCATCGGGTGTTTGTCTCCAGACATGCTACCTTCTTGGAAAAGGAGTTTATCCTTGAAGGAAACAGTGGGAGCAAAATTGAACTTGATGAAGTTCAAGAAGCACAAACTATTACGAATCAAGTAGAAACACCTGTTCTGACTGAACAACCTTTTGTGGAACATCCCATTCATAGAACAGGGAGAGTGTCTCGCCAACCTGAGAGGTAATATGGCCTTGTCATTAAGAATGAAAATGAGTTGTCGATCATTAATGATGACGACCCTGTGACCTATAATGAGGCTATGAGTAGTGTTGACTCAGAGAAATGGCATAGTGCCATGAAATCCGGAATGGAATCTATGTATACGGTATACGAAAGAATGATTAGAGCAGATGGCCAGGTGGAGACCTATAAGGCCAGGCTTGTGGCAAAAGGATTCAAACAAAGGCAATGGATTGACTTTGATGAAACTTTTTACCTGTAGCCCTGTTAAAATCAGTTCGGATTTTGCTTGCGAATGCTGCTTACTACGACTATGAGATCTGGCATATAGCCAGATGGTTTTCTTTCCAAGGGAAATGAAAACCTAGTGTGTAAGCTACTGCGAACCATATGTGGTTTAAAGCAAGCTTCTCGAAAGATGGAACATTCGTTTTGATGAGACAATCAAAGAGTTTGATTTTATCAAAAACGTAGATGAACCATGCGTCTACAAAAGGGTTAGTGGGAGCGCGGTAACATTTCTTATATTGTATTGAAATAGAGTCGACACACATAAAAACATTGCAGACCCACTCACAAAGCTACTTTCTGAAAGTCACTTTGATCGTCATAAAGACTAGATGGGTATTAGATACTAGAGTGATTGGCTTTAGTACAAGTGGGAGATTGAAAAGAATATGTCCTAAGTCCAATCATGTATTAGGATTTAGGAATAACTTCCTGTGTAATCTGTTTTGATTTCATTGATATTAATAAAAGACTTGTTTTGTTTTTATTACGGGCTTTATCTATTTAAGTGTTTAAATAAGATATACCATAGTTTAGAGTAAAGTTTTTTATGGATTATGATGAGATCATAATAGTGAGACCTAAAAGATGATAACTCTAAACTTAAATAGTTCCTGGTCGTAGGATTACTAACTGGTAATTAATAATCCGCAGAGATCGGTACATACTATGCTTGCTTCATTATGAAGGATGTCTGTTCTCATAGACATTTGTGTGGTAACACTATAGCTAGTATGTAGGTGCTTACTAAAGAATAAGTTCACTGAACATGACTCGCACAACTGAATAACTGATGGAGTTCACTCACGTGTCAGCAGTTGTTCACATAGTGATAGTTGTACAAGTATCCTTAGACTTGAGGTCATCATAGTCATCTTGTGTATACTGAACTATGCTTTGGTTTAGTTCTTAGTCTCCAGGGACAATTATTAGGGCTCTACTGGGTATAGGAATTTGTACACGAAGATATTGTATGATCAATAAAGGATCTACCCCTTCCAGTGAAGGAAGCGAATGTTCAAGGCTGATCTACTTATGCTAGTTCAGGAATCTCTGGCCAGAGTGAATGAAATTAGAAAGAAGTTTCTAATTTGCATAGAACTAAACATAGTAAATGGTAAGCAAGTGATTAAATTAGATAGGCTTGACACGAGTTCCATGCCTTGTATTTAATCGGGACATTGTAGGGTAGAAGGAGTTTATTGTACAGTAACTATTCACTGAATAGGTTCTTGGTATTCTAAGCAGTGAATTCATATTATCCGGATAGTCGCGTTATGCTGAGAAGTATCCCTCACGATGTAGAATAAATGTGATTAATTAATTAATCATATTTAATAAATTAGAGAATTTATATAAATAATGATAAAATAGTTTTATTATTATTTATTTCTACTACCGGCTTAATATTGAACCTACAGGGTCACACCATAAAAAGAGAATGATTTAATGGTGGAGGAATTAATTAATAATGGCTAATAATTATTTATTTGTGAAATAAATAATTAATTGGCAAATTTAATAATTGATTAAATGAGATTTAATTGATTATAAATTAATTAAGAAAAGTTCTTAATATTATTAATTAAGGATTTAATTTTTTGGAAATTAAATCAAGAGAGAGAATTATTTCTAAAGTGTTTAGAAAAATGATTAATAATTAAAAGGTGTTTTAATTATTAATGAGAATAATAAATAGGATAATAATAATATTTATGGGAAAATTTCAGCTGAAAATTTTGCCTATAAATATACTATTATAAACCCTATTTTCATTCTAACCCCAAAATTTTATAAAACCTAATTCTCTCCTCCTCCTCCTCCTTAACGTTGTTTTCTTGGTGGATACCGGTGGAGTGCTTCACGTTTGAGGAGCAGCTGCTAAGGATCTCCGATCGATGCTCTTGGATCGCATATTAAAGGTTAGTAATCGATCCCTACGGTTTTACCACGATTTATATGCTTTTATTTGGATTTTATGTGTGTAAAAGTGTTTTACCATGCCTCCGCTGCGATTAAAATCCAACATCTTTCTCCTTAAATTCTGATAGCAGAGATTTTTAACCAGTCATATATCCTGAGCATCCACTGTCCAAGACTAGAATATTTCTCCTATTACCCTGCAATCAGTATTTGAAATCATTTAGTGTTTTTAAGGACCTAGACTTGCTTGGATCCTTTGGCCTTTTTAATTTTGTTAAAATATACAGCATAAGACTTTTTATTAGAGTTTATATTAACATCCTTACTATCAATATTTACACATGCAGAAATAGAATTTTGCTTTATTTAAAGAGGGTATCAGTTTATAATAATCATAATACAA
The DNA here is from genome assembly GCF_009905375.1 of Apium graveolens. Lineage (NCBI taxonomy): Eukaryota > Viridiplantae > Streptophyta > Magnoliopsida > Apiales > Apiaceae > Apium > Apium graveolens. The sequence goes on from NC_133656.1 coordinate 54,010,670, forward strand.
ACTGTGATACTCTTTACATGTATAAATAGAGTTTCAAACACTACCACAATGAAAACAAGGACTTTGTGGTTTATATCTAACTGTTCTATTCCTAAACTCTGATTTGGGAGGAATATTATTTATCTCTTTATTCTTCCTACAATAACTAGCAAGATGATTAGTACTAGTACAGTTCAAACAAGCCATTCTAAGTGCATTGGGAGGATTTATATAATTACCATTCTTATTAACACCTACCTTGCCATTTCTATTTTTCCTAGGCCTTTTCTTCTTGTCTTTATTGTGTAAATCCTTCAGCTTTTGCTTAAGCTGCTTCTAAGTCACTAAACCAACATTTACTGATTTTATGTGAACCTGTTCAGTCTTATTAGTAATTAAGTTTAATCTAGGTGCTGAGGTTGAACCTACCTCATTAACTGATTTAACAGTATCAAAACTTGGATTAAACTTAATGGTCTTCAACTGAACCTTGTTCAGTTTGACCTTAGTATCAGTATTTACTGGTTTATTTTTCTTAGTTTATTTTTCAATTTTCTTCTCAAAATTAGATCTATCAGCATATCTTAATCCTGATCCCACCAGCCATTCTCTAAAATTTCCTGAGTTATTTTTCCTAAGTTAGTCCCAAGTTTAATAACCTCTCTTTCTTTAGATAACTCCTTTTCTAGATAAGCATGCTTTTCTAACAATTTTTCTTTAACATAAACAACATTATCTCTTTCTTTTTGAATTTCTAACATGGAAATCAACTCAATTTCTAGGTGATCATTCCTTTTCTTTAACTCGGAGTTTTCACTCTTGATTCTATTATTCTCTAAGGTTTGATCCCTATAACTAACATGCAGAGATTTAAGAAATAGTCTTAGTTCATAGATATCATCACTATCAAAAGCAAGAGTAGCCCGAGGTACCTTTAATTCAGCATTGTTAACCTCAGTATCAGCATTTTCCATGACAGCATAATTGACCTCATCATCTGATTCTGATAAATCATCCCAGTTTTTCTTCTTTGAGATCAAGGCTTGTTTCTTCTCAGCTCTGGGTTTTCTGTAGTCGGCTGCAAAGTGTCCATATCCATCACAATTGTAGCATCTTTCCTTTGACTTATCAAGTTTTTCAGATTTTGATTTCTTCTTGTCAGTATTTCTTCTATTGTTCCTCTTATCAGAGTTTGAGGAACTGAAACCTTTTTTGGAAAATCTTCTCCCTCTCTTGAAGTTCTTGTAGACCATATTCTTGAAACCTTTAACCAATAGAGCAGCCATTTGGTCCATGTCTTCATTGTTGTCATGATCACTATCAGTATTTGATTCATTATCAGTATTTGAGTCATCATCAGAGTTTGACGATTCAGCATCTGACTTTGCAATCATAGCTCTTCCTTTGGAGTAAGCTTTTCTCCTAGCTTTCTCCTTTCGCTTCTCTTCAACTTTGAGTGCTACTGGTTTAGACTCACATCCTTTCCTCCTGATTTTTCCTCCATCTTTAGTTCATGAGCTTTTAATATTCCATAGTCTTATCTAGAGGTGTGTCATTAAGTTGATAGTTATCCCTTATTGATGTGACCTTACACTACGCCATAGATTGCATGTTGCAACCCTTCTTCACGGGGTTGTAAAGAAAAGCGTAATAGTAGCCTTATAAACAAATGTCAATGGCAACCCTGTTTTTTAATGTTGCGGTAGAGTTACAATGTGTTACCAAAATGGCATATATATAAAGATGATTTTTTTAATTTAACTAATTAATCATTATTTACATAGAATTGAAATAATAATTGAAATATATATTTTATTTATTATTAAAAGTTAATAATATAACCTTATTAATTATAACCTAGTTTTTTTTACCCATAACAAATTGTTTTATACAAAAAATGAATATATATTATATAACTACTATTTTTAAGTTTCAAAAATTTAACAAGTTATTAGGGGAGTGATTTAAAATATATTAATGAAATAATTTAATTTGCAAAATAATAATTTTAAAAATTAACATTTAATAAAGAAAAAAATATTAATATTAATTTAAATAAAAATTGCTAAAGGGCGAGGTCCAAAACACGGATGCGGCAAAATTTCAGATAGGTTGAAATTTTAGCAAAAAAAAGAAATAGACACGGCCGCTCAATTCATACCCAACCCACACACTCAAATCTCACACTCAGACACTCATATACTCTCGCATCTCAAATCCACTAAAAAAAGGTCGCTCTCTTTGTCTGAGTTGAAGATTTGGGATTTTCATCAGAAGATTTGGCTTCAAATTTAAGGATTTTGACGGGGCTAATTAGGGTTCCGATTGGAGATTTTAGTTTGGGGCTTCTCGAATCAGAGTTGAAGTTCTACTAGTTTCGGGGACTGAGTTGGATTCGGAGTTTCAAATTCACCTTAACCACTTATTAAATATGTTTATGCTCAGGTTTCATGTTTTAATGTGGGTAGGAGTAAAGTGTTTGATGAAATGTCTGAATGAGAGTGGATAGATATATGATATATTGTTTGCTGTTTATTTTTATGTTAAAGACTTGAAGGTGTTTGATGTATTGCCTGGGTGAATTTGTTAGATGTATATTGAACTACAGGCTTTGTGTTATTGCTTTGTTTCATGTTTTTCATTTGTTGTTTTTCTTTATGTTTTGGTAGATGATATCAAGTGGTTCTAAATCTTTCTCCGAGTTAGTCCTGATGTGGTTGTAGTTGTTTAATTTTGGTCTATGATTTGCTCTTGCTTCTTGGTTTGGTTGTTAATTTTCTACTGCATCTTGTTTAATTTTATTGGTGCATCAACAATATAGAACTGTAAGCTTTGGAAGTAAAACTACTTGGCTACATTAACAAAAAAGATAGAGTTTGACATCAAAAAACTGTAAAATGTAAGATTTGAATACAACATAAAGTGTTAGGTAGAGAATATGCTTCATTTCTAAGCTTATTATAGTTCAATATGCACTTTGGACTGAAGGCTTCTATGTCTGGTGAGCTTTACCTAGACATTCAAGTTTCCTGTCACATAATGATTTATATGTGCATTAATGTATAGTGAATTAAATTGAATTGCATGGAGGGTATAAAGAGCAGTAGTTCAGGAGGAAGAACATTGCAATCGATAATAGTAGTTTCATCTTCGGGTAAGAGAATACAAAAGTAAATGGTGTTTTTTTTGCAGTAGGCCCTCTAAAATCTGTCCTTTAGATTTTAACTAATTTTAAACATTCCCTAATTTGCTCTTCCAGGTACTACAGGATGGGTTTTCTGCCCCTACTCCCATACATGCACAATCACGGGCTATTGTTTTTCTAAGTCGCGATATAGTGGTTATTTTTAAGACTGGTTATGGAAAGACCTTGGGCTACTTGATGCTACCCTTCAGGCCTCTTAAACAATGTCCAAAAAAATCCTAAGTTGGGTGCCACAGTTTTGATCTCGTCGCCCACTAGGGAACTGGAAACACATATTCAAGATGAAGCTAAAAAGTTTGGGAGTTCTTCAAAAACATCTTGCACGATACACTGATTCTTTAGTCTATCACATCTTGCACGATACACTGATTCTTTAAATTGATGCACAAGTCTTGGCTAATATATTAAAGCTGATGGGATAAACTTTAATAATATAAGTGTTAATTTGATGTTTCTTTATTCTTACCTACATAAGCTGTCCAGGTAGAGTTACTATGAGCTTGCAATATCTTTAGAACTTCCACTCTCTAGTCAAATGAGTTTAGGACTTTAAAATAACAATTTATCAAAAATGAAAACAGCAACTTAAAATGATAAAATTCTTAAGCTTACAAACAATGTTTGTTCTGTTCTATGTGCTTTAAAATGATAAAATTCTTAAGTCTACGGGAAGGTATTCTGGCGAGCATGCATTCCAGTATTATTTTTCTTGCCTAGCAATTTGGAATAATGAATTTACCATTGTTAACAGGATTGTGCATCTGGAAAATCGAAAGTTAATAAAAAATCAGTGAACCTGTTATATGTTGTTTTTGATATAGACCTGTTATAAATAGTCATTGATTTAATATGTACATTCATATTTTACGTGTATAGAAGCAATTCTTAGTTCAAATCCACCAGATATGCATTATCTTTTTATTTTCCCATTGTTATAATTTGTTCTTTATATTGTGAGCTTAATTTTGTCTATTTTCTTGTTTATCATGTTTTACAGCAAGTACTAATGGATGTGTTTATCCTTCAAATGGCAGGTGTATAATTTTTTACTTTGTGACTTAATGCCATTTTATTTTTATTTTCCTGAAATTTGTGGGTTGATTGTATGTTATATTGATCAGGTGGAGAATGATGTGTAGATTCTAGACTCTTTATAACTAGTAGTATGGTAATTAAGTTTAATGTTGTGTAATAAATGAGGCTGCTGTTTTTTCTTTCCCTGAATTCTCCTTTGTGTGAGAATCTATCCAAGGATTCTTGATTAAAAATGAAGTTATCTAGAGAGGCGAGGAGATCATATATATATATATATTAATTTATGTTTTTTTAAGAGATGCAGTTTTGTATTCCTGAATTAGAATATTTTAACTAGGTAGACATTTGCTCTTCTTCTTTTAAGGATTTTACATTTGGTCTTGTTTATTGTTAATTTTACATATTCTTATTTTTTGCTTTTAATTTCTCCTATGTGTCAAGTTAACAACACTAGCATAAAACTGATCCATGTTTTCTGCGCTTGTTAATGTTTATACGGTTATTTTCAGGAAATCATGAAGATAATCATCATTGTATCACATTCTTAAAGTAAACCACAGTGGTTATCCAGGATTGAAATTTTTAAAATTACATTCCTCATTCAACACATATCCCCAATTCACATATAAAATTCCTGTAGCAATTTCTAGTACGGATATTTAAATTTGGTTTCAACAAACTAGAGGATGTTTTTGTTTTGTTTGATAAAATTGATGCTACAATTACTAGTATGGATATCTAAATCTGGTTTCGACAAACTCGAAGATGTCTTTAAATTTGTGCTTTGGTTTGGTGTTATAACATTGGTGATCTCTAGAGTCTGGACCCTGGAATTTGAGCACCTTTTGTGTACAAGTTTTGTTGCCTTATAAATTGGATGGCCATTTCTTTCACTTTTAACCGAGACCAGTTAAAATAATATGGTGATAGGCCAAGGGCTGGTTTTTGAACAAATTTGATTGATTGTAACTAGTTACAAATAATATTTCCGCTACTAGTAGAGTGTATTGATATAATTATTGTGAGCGTTAATTTTTTCCCTGGGGTTGATACAGATGGAGAATAGCCATGAACCCCACTTTGCAGTTCATTTTGTTATGTGTCCCAATCCTGTTATGTCACTCGCAATTTTGACAATTGATATGATTGTATGTAATCCTACATACTATGTTAAATAGTATTGATTTAATTTTACCTTTTTAAATATCTTTAGCAAGCCTAATTGCTTTTTGATGTTTACTAGGATATTAAAACACATGGAATATAAAGTTCACCCAAAGAAAAAAAATCATGGTTAGTAAAAACTTAGGTGTATGTTTTCTGCCATTGCTCCCTTCTGGTACATGAACTGTGATAGTATCGGAAGTTTAGCCTGGTACATGAACCGAGATAATATTGGAAGATAAACAAATAGGGTATGACGATGAAAATCTTGATATAAGTACTCCATTCGATAATTCTGATCAGGCAGAAACACTACTACCTGCTATAAGCTTGTCTTCTTTGACTTATTGCAGTATAAGCGTTTACATCCTTTATGCTATTAGTGTGTTTATTATCTTATGTGTGATTGTTGTACAGGTTTAGTTAATCCTTCATGTAGTACTTGTGATTTAATTGTTGAACCCTACTGTTAGATCAATTTATTTTATATTTACAATCTCTGCTTTAGAATGGCTGTATTAATATGTTATTTCCTACAGGTTCAAATAAATCAATGATTATGATTCCTAAAGCTGCCAACCTGGAAGGTGCAGCTAAGAAGGTGGAAGGCCAAACTGTTCTTTGCAGGTCATATAAGCTTCCTCTATTTTATAAAAGTACATATTGCATTCCGTTGTTGCTGCTATTTTTTCAGTCTACTATTTTTTAAACTTCGGCGCCATTATATAAAATTTTGATTCTTTGCATATTTTTCTTTTAATTTCTATATACATCTAATATGGATTTTAGAGACTGCATAACAAGAAAAGCAGGCAAGAAGTCAATTATCTTTTCGAGCAAATCAAGCATGGAACAACTCCTAATTATGACTAAAGAGCAGAACATGAAGTAGAATAATAGTTGTGGATGGTATGGCAGAGCTATGTGCCATATTTTCAAGTGATCATGATGATGGCACTCTTGTTACCATGGTCACTTCTATTACTGGAGGTGGTTCTACCTAGTCAGAAGCGTTCTAGCAGCATTCTCGTTCTACTTTGTTTTTCTTAGTACTACTATGTTTAGATTTTGAATTGTAACTTTAACTTGTTAAAACTTCTGCTTTTATTTTATGGTTGGTAGACAAATACTGGTATAAGGATGGTAGTATGGTGATGGTAAAGGTAGTGGTAGTATGGGGTAACTGATGTTATGCTTGGTGGATTGGTGGATTGACGTTATGGTTTGTGGATTGTGTTGGTTTTAAGACGATGGTCTTATTTTTGGGCATGCTAATTTACAAACAGTTCCTAGCATTTTTTTTGTAAAAGCGTTGCAACAGGTCTTTATAGTGTTGCTAATAATCAGTGTAAAATATTGCAAAAAACACTAAAAAGCGTTGTAAAAAGGTTACATCAATACCCCATAAATATTATACTGATAACCTAAACACTGTTGTAACACTTTTTAAGTCCTATTGCAACTCCATTGGTTTTGCAATAGCATGTTTCTGTAACGGATAAGCAAGGGTTGCAATAGGGTGTCCCCGGGGTTGCAAACAACTCTATTGCAATGCCTAATATTGCAACCGTGAAAAAGAGTCGCAATAGCCTTTTTTTAGCCTTTAGCAACGCTTTTTTGGCTTTTAATAACGGTTTTTTAGGGTTGCAGAATCCAATCTAAGACGTAGTGTTAAAGTCCCACTTTTCAGGGAGAGCAGGTAGGAACTTCAAGTTTGAGTCCTCCAAATCATACTCCTTGTTACAAGAGACAAGTCATTCAGAAGCTTTTGAAAAAGGTCATATATCTTAAGTAAGGACTCATTATCACTTGAGTCAAAGTGCTCGTATTATTGAGTAAGTAATGATCTCTTGTTCTTCTTGATAGCAGTTGTGCCTTGACAGTTTACTTCTAAAGCATCCCATTTCTCTTTTGATGTCTTATATCCAATAACCCTATTGAACATAACACTATCAAAGCTGTTGTACAAGATGTGTCTGACTTTTGCATCCTTCATGATAGATGAAAGATCTTCAGGATAATAGTCCTTCCTGTCTTTGTCAACCATCTTTTCTGGTTCTCCTGCAACAGAAACATCTACCTTCATTAGTTTATGAGGACCATCATAAATCTTGCTTAGATATTCAGGATTCGTGGCTTCCAAGCACATAGCCATCCTGAATTTCCAGATTGTATATTCATATATCTTCAGGATTGGAACCTTGATGGCTTCATACCTACTCATGTTGATATTTATTTATGATATGGCTGGGGGTGGTGGTTGTGGATTCTATGGTGCTTCTTCGTCTGCCATTAAAGATTGATTTTCAGATCTTAAACAGTTTGTATGTCAACAGCAAGCTCTGATACCAATTGCTAGGTACGTAATCAACTATAGGGAGGGGTGAATACAGTTTATGTAAATAATTCAACAAAGTTTCAACAGAATCAATAGTTTATATATTAACATATAAAAACTGATTACAAACGTACTCTCTCAAAAAGATGAACAAATATCCTTGAGAGCTGCTAGGTTATGCGAATGATATAATAATGTTCGCAATACTTATAGCATGAACATAAACTGTGCTTTATATGAAGCACAGCTAAACAATCTATATGGAATACTATTCTATTACTTTAAGGAAACCTATCCATGTATGATTGCTTCTGAGATAAACTCCTTCGCCTCCTTGAATTCATGTTTCCTTTTCCTTATCGAAGATCAACTGATGTGACAAATACTGATTACATCATCCGTTGACATCATCATCCATTGATATCATCATCCATTGATATCATCATCCGTTGATATAAGTTCTGATGTGAACTTCTAATAGTTTCTTCCGATATCATAAATTGCTTCTAACAGATGGAAACCTAGCTAATAGTCCTAGCCTGTTGCTATGTGCCGAACCAATTGAGCAGGCAATTTTCTTAGCCGGTTGAAAATATTGCTTGATATGGACTAGTTATTATTTTGTTAGTTCCACTTCCAATCAATTTTTTTTACGTAATGCATTATATATGCAAAATTAATTTTTGATGAAATTTTCAAAGAATGATTTAATTGAGACCTGACTAGGTCACCCACTCAAACGAGGATTTATATCCACTTTTATGAAATATTTTGTACATGAAATATTCTATTATTTCGTTTATGAAATGAATATCCATTTAAACACGAGGTAGAGGCTATAGTCAAATTGACCAAGGGTTATGATTGAGAAATCTAATATCATCAAGAAAATGCCAATATGGTGGATGACATTTTAAGTAGGAGAAGATAGATTGAGGATGACAAACTTCAGAATAACTGATGGGAAGGATCGCACAAATGAAATTGAAGTAAGATAATGTGAAGGACCCTTTATTACGTAACGGGAAGAATTAAAGATGGTTAGAAACTTAAGATGATACAAGTTATGACCGAATATGAAAAGGGATGTCATTGAGTAGGTAAGTAAGTACTCAACATGGTTTAAAGTGAAAATGGAAATGAGAGGATTAAAATTTTAGCGATTGCGGCTTGTAAATGACCCGAATGGGAGTAAGAGTTCATTATAATAAGTTTTGAAAGAGGATTATCAAGAACCAAGTAAGCCGCCATGCTATTTAAGTATTTTGAGTAATAGGTTAAATAAGACCGCTTATTTTATTATGCAAACGATAGATCTCCACTCGACAAAATTATTATGAACGCGGAAGAGATAATTGGTGACAGAGAGACCCCTGACAATTGCGCCACGCAAGAACCCAAGATTTAATTTCACAAGTGATTTATTTCCTAAGATATTTTGTGAAAAAGAGCAAATAGAGGCACGACTTAGGGTTCTCAAATCGACAAGTAGAATGAGAGGACTATCCAAACCATTGAAGGTACGTCTAGTGGCTTACCTTTTATTTAGGAGCGGTCAAGAGAATCGCCTATCGTTAACTGGAAAATTCGTGTAGATATACTTACCACGCAAGCGTAAGGAAAGAGCTGCTGATATTCCTTACGAAGGACAAAGTGGAAAGATAAAGGACGTCATTGTTAGAGATGACAAATGTCAAAGAAGATCGTATAGGCCCTTTAAAGGCCACTGGTAGCAGTTTCCAATAAGCGCGGATACGTCTAAGGCGATAGCGAGAATAAGGGATACAACCTTGAAGGTATTGTAGTACTAGAAATGTTATCATGAAATGATTAAGAAGTTTGACAAATAGTGGAAGCTAAACATACGAAGATTATGAGACATATCAATCAACTGCATACGAAACCGTGTTTCCTTCGAGATAGAAATAAGACCACGATATGTCTTACATGAATATATGAAGAAGTGTTAAATCTAATGCCAAGCATGCGATAGGAGACAAGCGTGTAGAAATGCAACGAGATCTTCGTACATAAAATGATTGACAGAGAAGATGCGCTAATAGTCCATGTTATAGATTTTAGAGGAAGACGAAGTGACCAGTTAACATTAATGGAATTACTGACAATAACGAGTTATCGTGCGCGCATTGGAATGGCTCTAAAGCTTTGTACGAAGAAGGAATTATTCTCCCTTGGGTTGGGAAGAAGTTGGTAGGAGGAGGATACCTGGACCCCAGTTGAGTCAACCGACCAAAGAAATTATAGACCTTATCAGAATCCGGCTAGTGGAAGCCCAGAAAAAACAATAGAGATATGCGGACCAGACCTGTAAGGACAGAAATATGAAGTAAGAGACCGAGTATTGTTGAAAGTGTGTACTTGGGAGGGAGTGATGAGATTTGAAAGGAAAGAAATGTTGAGCCTAAGGTTTATCGCACTGTTCGAAATTAGGACTAAGAAAGTCAGCTTACGAGTTACCACTACTCCCAAACATTCGAAAAGTTTATAATGTGTACCACGTATCGATGTAAGGGAATTTAACCGTTAACTCCAGACTTGTGGCTAGAAATGAGCAAATCAACTTGCATCCAGACTTAGTGTATGTGAAACAACATGTAGAGATCGTAGATCTATAGGAACGAGTGCTCTGAAAACATATTTGATAAGTAAGTGAAAATTTGGTAAAGAGATCAAATACTGCAGATTCAGCATAAGGACTCGAGGTTGTCATGCGATAAGAGTATCCCCACCTGTTTCAAATTGATTCCGGGACGAAATCCCTTTTAGGGGGAAAAACTGTAATAACCCAAATTTTTGGGACTTTATAAAATATTCAATGAATAGTAACCCTGACAATCAGGTAAATTTTTTTATCCCACACTATGTTATGCATGGAAATTGAGTTTCCAAGATGATATCGTGATTATACATACCCAATGATTGTATGTAAAAGCCATTAGTTTTCGAAAAAAACTAACTTCGTAAATTGATCTTATTTTATGAACTATCAAGGAATACGAGAATCATGTTATAAGCATGAATCTAGAATTGTACAAATTAAAACCAAATACAAGGTTATAAATCATAAAATAATTTATAAGCAAAGGATCACCCCGCGAATCGCTTACGAGGATTAATCACAAAAGGAATAAGTGACCAAGCAAATACGTAACCGAATAAACAAATGTATAAATCCCATAAAACTTCCCATGTAAGCCATGCAAACTAATTAGTATGAAATGTAACCAAGGATTGGTAATCAAATAGTAACCATCCAAGAAGCATAGTAACCTAGTTGGAGTGAATAGTGGCAAGCATATTAACAATAGTACTTGGCTAGGTTTTAGCGTTTGACAAAGGACCATGATACTAGATTTGATCAAGATATACATATCTAGATATATACACAAAATCAACCATACTTATTCAAGAAGAAAACAAGCAATCAGCAAAAAATTTCTCTCCATCTCCCCCCTTAAGCTTCCATTCGGCATTTTGAAGAATACAAATAACCCAAATTCAAATCTCAACTTCTAGCCATGTATAAATGCTATAAATAATTCCCAAGCCTTCTCATCATAAACTAAGGTAAGATAAACCTTTCATAGCATTTCCTTGAGATTTTAAGGGTTAAATAAAATGATGAAAGTGATGATGAATAGTGTCGAATAGTGACTTTTAGTGTTTTCTTGAGTTTCTTGGAAAGATCTAGGTTTCTTAAGCACACCAAAGACTCAAAAAGTATCATCCATCAAGAAGAGAACCTCCCAAGCTACCAATAAAGGTATAAACCTTCATCCAAACTTTGTTTAAGCTTTAAGTTCAAGAAAAGTAAGGATTTTGGATGTAAACCTAGTTTTGATGATTGTCTTGTTGATTTCTTAGTTAGATACTAAGGTTAATATTTTGGCCTCAAGAACTTGATTTTATTGAGAGTATTAAGTAGTTAAATGTTGGTATGATGATTATTGGCTAGTAATTAGTAGTTTAGAGTGAAAACGAAACTCGGATCGTAAGCATAACAACGATAAAACAGTCAAATCTTGACATTAAATTTTCTGCAGAAATACAGAAATTTTAAACTGTGTTTTATTGAAAAATAAGATTTTTTAATGATATATTTTGTTGTAAGGATCATTTAGGCGCTTGAATCGCTTGATTTCAATTTACGGTTCAAAAGTTAGGTCTGTTTTAGTAAAAACGATATACGCGACAAAAACTGCTACGAATTACGAATTTTGGAAGTATAAATGATCGACTTAAGATTATTTAAAAATCATGAAAAATTTACAGAGAGTAATAAATGGACTGTACTAACTGCCATGAAAATTCAAAGTGAAAATATGGAGTTTTTAATTTTATAAAATTGTCGGAGACGCGATCGCGCGAGTAGAAATCTTTAAGAATCGCGTGAGCCGAGTGGCAGAAGTAAAAGAGATTAATGGACATAACGGATCGTGAAAAGAAAATGAAGTTAATGAGTACTCATAATTTATTAAAATGACGAGAATAAAGGGAGTTGCACAAATTGATTATAAGCATTGCGTATTTACCAAATGACGATAAATACAATTAGAATCTAACGGAACAATAATGTCCTTGACTATAGATTTTCGGACTAACTCGAGAACGCTCTCCACCTCAAAACACCCAGGAAAGTTTACAAACCCTACTCCGTTATACTGTTGTGTTGTGGAAATGATTTACTGTATTTTCATATAATGACATTATTGCATTTATTATGTTTTATGTAGTGCGATATATATAAATATCATACGATATGTTGATGCTTTTGGTATAAAAATATTATCATATTTCAATTGATGACATTAAAGAGTAGTGTTATATATATATAAGATGTGTGTTTAGACCGAAAGTCGGTCACTATAATTTGGTGAAAATCCGGAAGTATTCCGACGGTAGTTTATCGTAGAATATATTAGCGCTATTGAATAGCGTGATTTATGAGTTATAAGACCGAGAGTCGGTCAGCTTTTATAAAGTATAAACCTAAGAATCATCCCGGAGATTTTTTGGACAATTAAAGTCCGTTATTATTTTATTCCAAGGACTCGATGACCTCTTGCGAAGTATTACTTACCTCGAATTTAATTTAAAACGATTTCTAAAGATCGTATTCCCTCAATTATATTTAATTAATCAAACGAAGAATATTATTTCAGATATTCGTTTAAGAAGGGAGAAGTATTCTCCAACGGTTATTTTATTTTAAAACTAATTATTTTATATTTAATAAAGAATAATTTAATTACTTAGTTAAAAATTAGTTGAGGAATATTCTTTAGAATATTCTTTTAAAATAGAATTATTTGAGGTTTAATTATAATAATTATTATTAAACTATTAAATATTAATTAAATGATTTAATATGATTTGAAAATCCAAAAATCTACACTTAAAATATTTTCTAAACTCCAGAAAAGCAATTTAATACTTTCAAATCGAAGAAGAATATTATCTCGACGTATTTTAAATATTTCAACTATAGTGTCAAAAGAAACCCCCCCTTAAATACTTGTTGATAACGGTCAACTCACATTATCTTTGTACTTCCTCCGAAAATTCTCGGAAGTACTTATATACATATATGTAATGAGTTTTGTCTATCAACAAGCAAAACGCTTCAGGAATTTCGATCTAATTCAAGTTTCAGATTTATGATAAGATTCTTTAAACGGACAAGGAGATGTAGACTCTAGTACTTTGTGTACTGGAGAGACTACTGGTGTGGCACATGTAAACATGTGAAGTACGTGGAAAACCTGGATGTATGTGTAATGCCTGCAAATATTTGATATGAATGTAATATAATATTCTATTTTGTGCTATATAATTTTGTGCATTAGATGACAGAAATTGAGAATCCAATGTGTTCGTATATATTCTTCGTTGTGTGGCATTGCGAATATTGTAGATTATTTATAAACGTATGACTAATTATACGCAAGCAAGTTTCGTTACGCGATTAGATAATAATCGTAATAGTTGCGATTAGACGATATATTATAATTCGTATAATAGCGGCTGAAAGTCAAATTATTTACATTTTATTATGTGACTTATAGTTGTTAATCATATTTTTATGTGGCTTGTATACTAGAGTATTAATCCTAGAAAATTATTTTAAAATATATTCTTATTCAAAATTTTTGAAAATAATTTTATAAAACTTCTAAAATCTCATAGTATATTTGGTATTAATTTTGTAATTTATGGAGTTGTATTTTATTTACTAAGAAACCATTCTTTTTAATCATACTTTTATTAATTATTGAATTACTAGTATACCCTTGCATGCATTTTAGCTTATAAAAGAGTCCAAGGCTAAGACCTCTTTAACCTTGCATGCATTTTCGTCACTACTAGCAAGAGGGACATTTATGTACATTCCCCATTTCACTACCATTTTAAGAGACAAAAACCAAGTGAGTGCCCTCATTTTCATCACACACCCACTCACACACCTCACTCTCTCCTCTCTTCTCTCCCTCTCGGCCGAACTCACCCCCACCCCCCATTCTTGCCATTTTTTCACTTTCTCTTCATCTTCTTCTACTTCTCAAGTTATTCAAGCCAAGAACTTCATCATTTAGTGGAGTAGCATCATTTTAAGGTGAGTTTTGTGTGTGCATGTTAGGAAAGCCGAAGTTGAGGCTTTGGTTCTTATGAACTTAAGGTTTAAACTATGGTGGCTTATAGAAATGATCAAGATATGATCCTGGAGAGTTGTTACACTTCTATTTTGTCAAGTCATAATCTTGTTCATAAACATTTGGCAATTATTTCTTAAGAGCCGAATGTTTAGAGTATTAAACTTGGGTAGTTCTTATAAAGAATGATCATGCATGTTGATTTTGAAAGTACTGTTCCTTAAAAAATGTTATTTTATCATGTTTAAACTCTTGAATATCATTTTTCCTTCATGATACCTTAAGTTTAGTACTTTAATGTTGATTTTAGCACTTTCATGTTGGATATAATACTTGCATGTCGATTTACAAGCAATTTTCAAAGTAGAAACCATAATTGTTGATTTTGTGCTTTGGTACTTGACTTGTATGAGATGCATACTGTGGTTTTTGGTTATAAAATGCTAGATGAAGTATTCCATGATGATAAGTGATTATATTCAGTAGATATCAAGTGATTATTTTGATTATATGGTTCGAAATATTGCTTCAAAACTCGAAGATATGATGTTGCTATTATAGTTGTACTTTTAACCTCTTGATACTTGATTTTTTTGAGTTGCATGCTATGATTCCTTTGATAAAATGCTAGTTTAGATTATATATGATGGTATGAGCTTAAGGTCAGTAGTTTTCATGAAGTTACCATGCATGTTACTTCGAATTTTTGCCTTAAAAATGCTAAGTGATGACTCAACTTGTGATGTGTTAAATTGCTTGTCTTTATACTTGGTTTTCATGCTTATGGGATTTTAAATGAACCTTATATGTTGTCAATCAGTAGGTGTAAGTGTATGTTAGGACTTTCCTTGGTTGGTTGTTGTTTTTTTTGGAGTAATGAAGGGAGTTAAGGTGGTAGGAGTCACTTGGTCATAGCTGGGCGGATTTTTGTACTACAAGTTTAGGTCATTTTAGGTGAGTTTTAGCAAGGCCTTGGTAGGCCTGATCTCAAGGGAGTTGGGACTTGGTTCATACTTGAGTCCAGTAGCTTTAGATTGCATAAAAACTTGCATTTAGTTAGGTAAACACACACAAACCCGAGAGCAGCACAGATTAAGACAAATTTGAGTAAACTTGACTTTTGTTTGATAATCATCATGTCATAGGTTAAGCCTTCATGGGACCTTGGTCTAAATAGATATATGAAGTCTTAGGAAGCTTAAAAAGCCATTAAAATGAGTAATTGAATTGGATAAATGAGTTTTAAGTTGGTAAAATCAGGGCAGTTTGGTATTCAGGGGAAACAGTTTTGTGTCAACTTCCACTTGAGACCTAGGGAGGCCTGAGTGAGTCCTTTGAGTCATTCCAACTTTGAGAGTTAGTTTAGAGTCTTAATAACCTTTGAGAGTTATTTTGGAGTGAAGGCCAAAGGTGGAGATACCTTATTTCCACCAAAACACTCGAGAGTCACCATTAGAGTTGCCTTTGGAAATTTTGGAGAAGTGCATTGCATTTGTGTGTCTTCTAAGTGAGGCCTTGATGTCAAACCAATTGCTAAAGTTAGCTTAAAGTCATAAGAATTCATATGAGTCAGAATTTAGCAAAGGCCCAAGGTAGAACTTCATATTTTTGCCAAGGCACACAATTGGTGCCAAGGTGTGCATTCGGTAAGTCAAATAGTGTGCATTGCATTTATGAGTCATTTAAAGTGAGGCATAAGTGTGCCTTACTAAGTTTAGGTTGAGTTGAGGTCTGTAAAGGAGGATTTGGAGTATTGATCATGATAATTAGATATTATATGGTTAATTACTTAAGTGACTAAGGTCGTAAATAAAGTCTAGGTGTGTACTATTAATTAAGTGATAAATTGCCATGCCATTTCTTTTTATGTGTTATGTGGTTTATGTGATGCATATATTACTTAAAATTATTTCTTTTTAAATGTATATATATGTGTGTATATGTGTATATATATATTTTTAGTATACGCGAAAGGGTAGTTAGCAAGAGTTGTAATGAGAATACTATTTATCATAGGTTCAAGTAGGAAGCCAAGAAAGGAACCCATAGACGATTCCATTCAAGTACTCAGTAAGCATAGTCCAGGAAAGTGAACTCTCAACTTACCTCTATAATTCTATTTCTTGTGATTATATACCCTGTGAATGCATGACTATAGTTTCAATAAGATTAATTAGTCCCTAACATCACCCAATGATTAGATCTTGAATTTAGTTAATCTCTTTCATACTCGAATTGATTCTTTTTCACCACATATTACCTCTCCTCCATGTGAATACCCTACAATAGTTCCTTATTATATCAAGTGAATCTTAAAATCCTCATAAATTAGAACCATTTCTTTTGGAAACCCAAATACTAATAACATTCCCTCATTTGATCTTTGATAAAACCAACCCTTGTTATCTTGTCCTTGATCAAGAACCCTTTGAAATTAAAATGAATTATTAAAAGGAATTGAATAGTATATTTTGTTAAGACTGATGCGCTAGTCACTATTAAAACCTCAGTAGCAGGGAACCTGATGGTTTTATATGGCCAATATGTGCCGAGGATCCTCAATAGTTGTGAATCACTTGTTATGTGGTTCAGAGCTTTGATGTGGGTTGATCACCCCTCATTGCTCATAGCGCTGTGAGATTTCCAATTTCCTTTCACTTATTAGAAATTTGATCTTTTATTTGAGATTTCATATTGTTGATTAATTTCTGTTATCATTTTATTGAGTATATGATAAATTGTTATTCACTGTTTTTCACTTGCTAAGCGTTTTTCCCATTAATTTTGTTATTGATGTTATCCCTTTAATGAAACCCGAAGATGGTTCATTTCAAGAAAACTGCGCGTAAGACTTCTGGGGACTCGGGGTATGCTTTCCGTCAGATGTTGAAGCAGGTAGGGAACTAGTAGTTCCCTAAGGATTATAAACTTTGGGTTTAAAAGTTGGTAGTAATTTGACTTCAGATATTTTTGGTCTGTAATAATAAAGATGTTAGATGTTGTTCAAACTCATTCTTGTGTATTCGGGGATTGTGGTTAAGGGTTGTAGCTTTAAAATCCTATCTTTTATAGTACTTGACTGTTTACTTAGTATTATGCATATTTCTGCTAGTTAATAGTGTGGGTCCATCACAGTTTTGGCATCAGAGCCACAGGTTTGAGTCACTGAACAACATAGGATAAATGAATATAAGATATGAATTTAGAGGATATGATGAACTTAGATATATAACTGTTTGACAGACATCATCCTCATCGACTCCCGGATTTCATTCTACTGTACCATTCCCTCTTTATGAGCAGATGGTATTGATGGTTGATCGACTGGAAGGCGAGAACGGGAATCTTCGACGTAGGGTGGACCAATTGTACTGTGAGAACTCGAATGACGATCTCGACCGACCCCGATTGATAGCCAGGCTTGAGGAGATCATCCAGATGGCTGAAGACCGATTGAAATTGATGATTCCGCACCGTGAGAGAGAGAGTCATATCACTTTTACCTCCATTGCCGACGAGCTCCGCCGAGTGATTTGATGTCTCTGTGCCCCTGTTCTCCCACCACCATCCTCTTAGACTATCATATAGTCTACCTTTCTTCAGTATTGTTGTTGATTAGTACTTTGATTTTCATTTGTACCTTGTACCCGGATTGTTTCGGGAAGACTTAATTTGCACTTTATTTCCTGTTCATACTTTATTCGCACTTTTCATTCGAACTAATGTTAAATTCGCACTTTGATTATCTCTATAATATTGCCATCTCATTACCATGCTATATACTTGCTTAGATAGAATTTTGTTGTTGATCCCTTTAGAACTCGATCATGTTTAATCTTTACCTAAGATATCCCTTGAATACGACCTCATTACTTGATATTTACCCTTGTTATAACTTGTGTATGCAAATTTGAACTGTGAATAAACCCTTATTGTCTACATTCAAAATGCCTCCTCGTAGAGCCCGCAACACCAATATCGGGGATCATGAGGATCCACCACACAACTTGGCTCAACTTATGCAAATACTTCACCAACAATCTGTTACCTTTGCTTAACAACAACAACTCCTTCAGCAACAACTTCAATAACAACTACCTCCACCACCACCAACCCCTACAACTTTCAAATCATTTCAAGCTGTGAAACCACCGGAGTTCCGTAGAACTCAAGCCTGTAGAAGCCCAATCTTGGCTTAAAGAGATGGAGAAAGCTTTCACGCTAGCTATTGTAAGTGAAGAATAGAAGGTCGACTATGTGTCTTATTTCCTAAAATATGAAGCGAACTATTGGTGAGAGTCAGCCCGTGCTTTAGAAGAAGAGGAAGTTATCACTTGGGATAGATTCAAGAAGATTTTCTTAGACAAGTATTTCCCAAGGTATATGCAGACTCAAATGGAATTGAAGTCTTTGAATTGAAGCAAGAAGGAATGACTGTAGGAGAGTACGAGAAGAAATTCACTGAGTTGGCTAGGTTTGTTGGAGATTATGTGGACACGGATGAAAAGAAAGGGAAGAGATTTCAACAAGGATAAAAGCCTTGGCTACAAAGCAGAGTGGTTGCTTTTGAATTGGCCATATATGCTGAAGTGGTCCAGAAGACGATGATAATTGAAGAAGAAAGTGATCAAAACTTGAAGGAGAAAGAGAGTAAGAAAAAAAAGTTTGGAAGCAATGGTGAAGGATCAACTCAAGGGAGCCAAAGTTGAAGGAATTTCAAGAAGTTTGGATTCCAGAACCAAGGAGGACCCCGAACTTTAAGAAGGGTGATAATAAGAGTCAGAAGAATAGGATTCAAGGGTGGACAAAGATTCCATCAAGCAACAAATCCGGAGTGTAAATTCTGCGACAAGAGATACATGGGTAAATGCAATAAGGCTGACATCGTTTGTTACAAGTGCAATTCGAAAGGTCATTATGCAAATGAGTTCCGTAACCCGAAGCCTCTTGTTACATGTTTCAAGTGTGAAAAGACCGGTCACATGTCGAGGGATTGCAAGACCCCCGAAAATAACAAGTTGATGCAATTGACGGCCACCCCTAACAATCAAGCAATGACATCTTCTGTTCCAATTCTTCAACTTCCTTCAAATCAACCTTCTGAATCTGCAACTCCAGTGTTGCCTCCCTCCTATCCTGCTCAGGCCCCGACATTCAACATGAATATCAAGGATGCTGTTCAGAGTTCTGAAGTTGTGGCATGTGCGCTTTCAGTCAACAATGTCAATGCTAAAGTGCTATTTGATTCCGGAGCTACTAGATCTTTCATATCTGAATCTTTTGTTGGCAAGTTAAATTGTGAAATTGAACTATTAGTTAAACCTCTATGTATGATTGTGGCTAATCAAGAACAAGTATCTGTTAAAAGTATTTTCTCCCGGTATAAAGTAGAGATTTTAGGCTATAGTTTCCCTACTTCCCTTATACCTTTTCAACTAGGAGAATTTGACGTAATATTAGGAATGGATTGGTTAGAAGAGCATGGTGCTCAAATAGATTGTAAGAAGAAGAAAGTGATTCTTAAGTCCCCTTAAGGAAAGAAAGTAGAGTTTAAAAGATAGAAGCAAGTTAAAACATTTTTGACTATGATTCAAGCGTAAAAGTTGTTAAGACAAGGATGTGAATGGTATTTGGCTCATGTAATTGATAGATATAAGGAGACGCCGAATATAGAAAGTATCCCGATAGTTAGCGAATTTCTCGATATATTTCCGGAGGAACTTCCTGGATTGCCACCCGATCGTCAAATTGAGTTTTTTATCGAGCGCCCGGCATGGAACCTGTATCGAAGGCACCTTATCGTATGGCACCAGCAGAAATGAAGGAATTGGCCAAGCAACTACAAGAGTTATTGGATAAAGGAGTTATATACACCGAGTGTATCTCCGTGGGATGCTCCAGTTCTGTTTGTGAAAATGAATGATGGAAGTATGAGATTGTGCATCGACTATAGAGAGTTGAACAAATTGACAATTAAGAATAGGTACCCTTTACCTCGTATTGATGATTTGTTTGATCAACTTAAGGGAGAAGCTTACTTCTCGAAGATTGACTTGCGATCGGAATATCATCAGTTGAAGATTAAGCCGGAAGATATACCAAAGACTTCTTTCAGAACCAGATACGGACATTACGAGTTTCTAGTTATGGCATTCGGATTGACAAATACGCCAACCGCTTTTATGGATTTGATGAACCGAGTATTCGAGGAGTATTTGGACAATTTTGTCATTGTGTTTATCGACGACATTCTAATATTCTCAAAGACCGAGGAAGAACATGTTGAACATCTGAAAATAGCTTTGGACACTTTAAAAATGGAGAAGTTATATGCAGAGTTTTCGAAGTATAAATTCTGGCTGCGAGAAGTTCAATTTCTAGGGCATATTGTCAGAAGTGAAGGTATTCGAGTTGATCCAGCAAAGATAAAAGTTGTAATGAATTGGGAAAGGCCGAAGACCCTGACTGAAGTTAGAAGTTTCATGGGATTGGCTGGATATTATCGAAGATTTGTGAAATATTTCTCAAAAATTGCAGTACCATTGACAAAATTGACACGAAAGAATGAGAAGTTTGAATGGATGGATATTTGTGAAAAATATTTTCAAGAATTAAAGCAGAAGTTAGTCACAGTTCCAGTATTAGCCCTACCAGATGATCAAGGAGACTTTGTAATATTCAGCGATGCGTCACACAAAGGATTGGGTTGTGTTTTAATGCAACACGGGAAGGTGATAGCCTACGCATCAAGACAACTTAAGTCTCACGAGCAAAGGTACCCAGCTCATGACTTGGAACTGGCTGTAATTGTATTTGCTTTGAAGCTATGGAGACATTACTTATATTGTAACGCCCCCAAATCCGGGGTCAGGAATCGGGGTCGTCACACAATTCTTCAATCATGTAAAACCTGCATTAACTTAATTGTAATATCTGGGATATATCGTGTAATTATTTTTGCTAATAAATAAATATTATGCATGTTCAGTATTTATTCTGTGAATTATGTGTTAAGTGGTATATGTGTTTGGATGTTTAAAATTGATATAATTTGAGTATTTTAATTTTTATAAGTCCAAAATAAAATATAGATAATTGTCATATCTTCATATTTATTTTTATGTTGATTTGTGATTTTATAGGAAATTTATGGATTTTATACATTCTTTTTCCAAGTATTTATAAACTATTTTATATAATCGGGAACCAGCCGACTTCACCCGTTTTTACATTCTTATAACCTGAAACTCTTCCGAGAACTCCTTCCTAACCTAATTGCAATATTCCGAGCATTTTCCATGTTTTGACTTTTTCGATCCGGCGTACGGTTTGTCCTGTGCGGGTCCCGGCGCAATTATTTCGATACAAAATTCATTTCGGTAAATCAATAAAACTCGTATTTTCGATAAACAAGATCTTTTTACTAAACTATTATAATTATCACCTCGTAATACATGTAACCAGGCGCTGAGACCAAGACCGCAGTACAAATTGTACAGATTTGGATAATTATCCCAAAACCGATACCGTTTTGGATCTGTTTTTATAAATAAACGTACTATTTTATATCCGGAATGATCCAACGGGATACTATTTTTCCGTAAATATAAATAGCTCTTACCGTAATTATTTCTTTACCGAAAATCATTTGCAAACCAGTAAAATCTTTATAAAACAGAGAAAATATTATATTCATATTTCGTTCTTCGTAATCAAACTCAAATACGGAGGCGTTATCGATATCGGATTTTGGCGTGCATATACTCAAAACGAAGCTATTGATTTGTACTCTCAGAATCATCCATCAAAATCACTGCAGAATCAAAGGGTAATTTCCTATAAACTGATTTATATTTGAATTTTTAAGAATTAAAATTTGGGTTTTGAGTTCGAGCAACTGTTTGTTTGATTTGATGATTGCATGTTGTAGCTCTTCTTTTCCTGATGATTTTGGTATGTCATATGATCAATTTGGAGTTCAATAACATGTTTAAATTAGGGTTTGATTCTCGAATTTTATAATTAGGGTTTATACTCGTTTGAATGTTCTTAATTAAATTTGGGGGTTTCTTATTTAGGGATTTGTAGACGTTCTAGAAGGGTGGGTTTTGTACCCCTTGAAATTTGCAATCGATTCATATATAGCTTTCTAATCGACGTTGCTCGTAGTGACCGTGGTTTTGATTTGAAAGTTCGTCGGTGTTCTTGGGAGTTTTGGCCAGATTTCTATTTCCAGCAATTGTTTGGTTCGATTGTTGCTTGATTTGAACTCTGGGAGCGATTTGGAAGGAAAACCCCGTCTGAAGCACACGAAACCATGCTGTTTTTGCTCAGATCGAGGCTCGCCGGAGTTGTTTTCCGGTCGTTGGATTCTGGGTTCATGAAGAACCTGTTTCCGTTCTTGGCGACCCGAAATCCAACCTGGTTTGACCCAGTTTTGATCCAAATTTTTGTAAAATCAATTCCTAATTCCTGTTTTTACAGTTTAGTCCCCTAGGGTTTTCAAACTTTGCAAAAACTTGATTTCTATTCAGAAACTTTTAAAAATCAGATTTCTTTTATAAATTCAGTTCCAAATTTGATTTTTATTTTCTAAAATTCCAAAAATCATTTATTTTAATTCTAAAATTTGTTTTTAATTCAAAAATAAATTTTAAATTACTTAATTAATTAATTTTAATTAATAATTAATTGATCAATTAATTTAAATATTAATTGATTAATTAGCTTAATTATTTATTAATTGATTTAATTTATTATTTAATTGGATTTAATTATTTTAAAATGATTTAAAAATCCTGAAAAATAGTTTCGAGCTTTAAAATATTATTTTAAATTATTTTCAAGGCTCGATAATTATTATAAATTATTTTAGAGTCAGATTTGAGTAATTAGACTCTGTTTATTACCCGAAATTGATCCAACGACCCTTTTTTACTCCGAAAAATGTTTTAAAAATCATATTAAATACCTGAAAGAGTGTTTATGACCGAGACCTCTTTATAAATGGAATTTCATTAGTTGTTTGACGTGCTATGTGTTATACGTGACTTGTTTGTTGGACTATTGATCTATATGTTCGGTGTTTACTTGTTTCTAGTATAACTTTCAATCCGTTAGTCGGATTTGGGTAAAACAAAGGGTAGATAGAAGTGTATACCGAATAGAATCATATGAGTTGAGTATTGATAGATACTTATGATATGTGAGCAGAAGAGGCAAGGAATAGGAAAGGGAAACAGGTAGTCGAGGAGTAGGAGATTGTGATTGGAAATTGGTGAAGTATAGCAAGCTAGTACCAGGCAAGTGTTCTGAACTTTCTCGAGATATATTGTGAATAACTGATAATTCTGTCTTATATTGCAAGTGCTTTGAAGCACCGAACCCTAAACCATGATTCCAGTTATTTATCTTTGAACCGTAAACCTTATTCTTTCTGAACCATTGATTACTGAATACTCGAATACGAACCACAGATATATGAAACTACTCCACAAATACATACAAACTAAATACCAAACACTGAACCAAGATTTGCTTATATACTCAAACCATTATACCTTATACATTGAAAGACCAAATCCTTTTAACCTTGAAACTTTGATTCTTTTGTTATCTAATTCTTTCACCAGCTGATAGCCATTCTTTGAAATTGCTACTTTGTTTCCTTGTGAAGATTAAAACCCATCTCATGATTGAAATATTCCATGTTGATTATGATTCTGTTTATTGCTTTACATTGTTTATTCTATTATTACGATAGAATTGGATTATTTTATAAAATTATGGACCACATTCATGGTCAGACCAGATTGGTAGTCAAGTTAGGCCAATGTGTGCCTTGGATCCAGTAGTTAGAGCAAAGCTGTGTGCCTTGCTCAGGGTTAGTGCGTGACTGATCAGCAGCCTAACCTTGGTTTTTAAAATGAAAATTTAATATCCAATTCTGAATCATTATCCATTGTTCTCTTCACACCTCAAATCATTTCACTTGATCATTGTTTATTCTCAGTATTGTCAATGTGACTTGCTGAGCTAGTTAGCTCATTTGTGCGATTTTGTTTATGTTCTTTTCCAGTTAAGAAGGAACTCGTTGGTAGCGAGGATCCCCAATCCAGTGCAAGAGCTAGGGGTCCAGATTGATTGAGTTAAGCTAGTTGACAGCTTTTGAGATAGTTTAAGTTTGTAAAGTTTGTAATGATGTTTAATATTCAGTTGTAAGTTTGAATAGTTGGGATTTGGGCGTTTGTAATATAAGTGTGTGTGGCTTGTGTACATACTTTAACCTGTTGTGGTCCGTGGTAGTTGGTAAATAGGGTCACTGTATATTATTATTATCTTTATTATTGTTATAAGCATGTTATCAAAAAGGTGTGTGTGTGGACCCCAAACTTCTGACCCGGGTTTGGAAGGCGCCACAGGTTTGGTATCAGAGCTACAGGTTATAAGTCACTGACACCAGCCTAGATTGACGGGAATGGGTAGAGGGTTAGGATTAGAAGTAGGGAGTAGAAAGATAGAACGTCGAGAGGTTAAGTGCGAAGGTATAATAGGTATTAGTATGATTCACGTCGTGGTTCGAGATTCTTATGTTTGTGATATGATTTCAGATAACAGCGATGGCTGACTCTTTCATTCCAGAACCATCTGATCACTCAGAGCCCTCGGTTGGAGGACCATCTTCGGATTCACGTCCTGTTGTTCCACCAGTATTGGCTTTTTTACCTCCACCCGTGTTGCAGCCCATACGACTACAGGCTATTCCACCCCCAAGCATGAGGCCTCCTATCAAAGAACCCCCACCTGCTGATTCAGGTTTTACTGGTCACTCAATTACAGGTGTACCTTTTCAGTTCTCTTCATATCCTGTTTCGCATCATCAGTTTGAGGCTTGCCTTATGGAGCAGCGATTCTTACAGGGTCAGATTCAGGAGTTATTACATATCATGCGTACCAGAGATGTCGGGAATGGTGAGAAGCGACTCAGAGAGAGGCTCGAGGTGTTTCGAAGAGCGACTGTTGTGAGGATTTCTGAGGCCAACCATGAGGATGTCACCCCTGATTTTCTTGTGGAGTGGGCTAAGTGGGTTTTAGAGGAGCTTGAGGAGATTGGAGGTCCAGACTTGCCATGAGCCAGAGATACAGAGATGGAGATGCTGATCAGTGTATTGTAGTTGTTTATTATGTACAGTAGTGTGTAGTGTGTATCAGTAGACTTTTGGGTTGTATTTATAGACTAGATCTGCTGACTAGTGAGTAAGTTTGTTGTACCCTTTTGCTTTTCTTTTGAAGCATTTTTACGCTTGTACTACCCAAAACTTTTGATCCATATATATCAGTACATTTTCCTTTCTAGCATTGTCATTTATATTATTGCACTTGTTTTACTTTACTCTACTTATTTCACCAGTTATACCACATGTGATACCATGTACCCTATCCCCTTAACTGTTTACATTCTGTAAAGAAGCATGCAATTTACTTAGTTCAACTGTTATAACTATTTCAAAAAGAGAGACATTTCTGTTTTACAAAACTTTTCTTTTATGCAAAGAATTTGATTTAAAGGCTAAATAAGTTGTTTGATTCTTTACAGAAAATGCCTCCCAGAAGAAATACCCGCACCAACACCCAGAATGAAGAAACCAACAACAACCGAGATAATACCAACCAGAATGCAAACCCAGGACCCATAGACCCAGCAGTAGCCCAGATTCTTCAAATCTTAGCTCAACAAATAGTTCACCTGACTCAACAGCAATAAAGACAGACCAAACCCAAGGTAACTTTCAAAACTTTCCAGGAGGTGAACCCACCAGAATTCAAGGGTTCCTTAGATCCAATTGAAGCGAATATTTGGTTAAAGGAAATAGAGAAATCGTTTACTTTAGTTAAGGTAAAGGAAGAACAAAAGGTTGAGTTTGCAAGTTATTATTTGAAGAATGAGGCCACCTATTGGTGGAAAACTGTGAAGACATTGGAAGGTACATATTCTATTACTTGGGAGAGGTTCAAAGAATTGTTTTTAGAAAAATATTTTCCGACCAGATGGAGTTGAAGTTTTTGGAGCTAAAGCATTGAAGTATGTCAGTAGCTGATTATGAGAGGAAGTTTGAAGAGTTGTCAAGGTATGTGCCATCATATGTGGATACTGACAGGAAGAAGGCCAAGAGATTCCAGCAAGGTCTAAAGTCATGAATCAGAGGGAAGGTAGCCATATTTGAATTGGATACCTATGCAGGAGTTGTACAGAAGGCCATGATTGCAGAAACTGAGAGCGAGATGTCATAGAAAGGAAAGGAAAGTAAAAAGAGGAAGTTTGAAGGAAATGAAGGACAGTCACAACCAGGGAAGTTTCCAAGTTTTAAGAAAGGAAAATTTCAGCCAGGAAGAAATTTTAATGTCAAGAAATAGAATGCAGGAGACAGAGGTCAGGGCAACCGTCTAGCCAATGTGAATCAGCCGAATCAGTTGAGGCTAACCTTTCCAGATTGTCAAGTATGTGGGAAAAAACATGGAGGAATTTGTAATAAGTTGAATGTGGTTTGTTTCAAGTGTAATCAGAAAGGGCACTATTCGAGAGAGTGCCGCAACCAGCCAGCAAGAGAGCAAGTGAGCAAGGACCAGCCTACCCGGAATCCAGGAATTAAGGTTCCATCTATTGGATTTACATGCTTTAAATGTGGAAAGCCCGGACACATAGCCGGGGATTAAAAGACACCAGCCCCAGTCAGTAATGCATTGAGAATTATGGGATCTACTCTATCAGTGAATGAGACTC
This sequence comes from Apium graveolens, assembly GCF_009905375.1. Classification (NCBI taxonomy): domain Eukaryota; kingdom Viridiplantae; phylum Streptophyta; class Magnoliopsida; order Apiales; family Apiaceae; genus Apium; species Apium graveolens. The sequence continues at coordinate 54,037,843 of NC_133656.1, forward strand.
CAAGGGCTAGAGTTTTGGATATGTCTGTGAAGGACGCTATCAAGGATATGGATGTCGTGGCAGGTACGCTTAATGTGAATTCTTTATGTGCCAAAGTATTAATAGATTCGGGAGCAACTCGATCATTTATTTTTTAAGATTTTGTTAGTAAGTTAAATTGTCCAGTTGAGTATTTAAATGAAATAATGACTGTGGAATTAGCAAATCAAGAACGTATATATGTTAATCAAGTTTGTGGGAATTGTGAGACTGAGATTTCTGGTAATAAGTTTTGTGTGGATTTGATACCATTTAAGCTAGGAGAGTTTGACGTTATCTTAGGAATGGATTGGTTATCTAAGCACGATGCCCAGATAGATTGTCGAAATAAGAAGGTAATGGTGAAGACGTCAGACGAAAGGATAGTAACGTTTAAGGGCCGGAAGCAAGCAAAGAAGTTCTTAACGATGATTCAATCCAAAAGGTTACTATGACAAGGATGCGAGCATTTTATTGCATATGTAATTGACAAAAGTCAGGGGCCCGCAAAACTCGAAGATAATCCGGTAGTCAATGAATTTCTAGACGTATTTCCCGATGAGTTACTAGGACTTCCTCCAGATAGAGAAATTGAGTTTACGATCGACTTAGCACCTGGAATGGAACCAGTTTTCAAGGCCCCGTATAGAATGGCGCCCGTCGAGATGAAGGAACTAGCAAAGCAATTGCAAGTGTTGTTAGAGAAAGGAGTAATTAGACCCAGTGTATCCCCGTGGGGTGCACCAGTACTATTTGTCAAGAAGAAGGATGGGAGCATGAGACTGTGCATCGACTATTGAGAGCTCAACAAGCTTACAATCAAGAACAAGTATCTGTTACCTAGAATTGATGATTTGTTTGACCAGTTGAAAGGAGCCAAGTACTTCTCCAAGATTGATTTGAGATCGGGATATCACCAACTAAAGATTAAGCCAGAGGATATACCAAATACAACTTTCAGAATAAGGTATGGATATTATGAATTTTTAATATTGTCTTTTCGATTAACTATTGCCCCGGCAGCATTCATGGACCTGATGAACAGAATTTTCAAGGAATACTTGGACAAGTTTGTTATTGTGTTTATATATGATATTTTGATCTATTCAAACACAGAAGAGGATCATGCAGAACATTTGAGGACAACTTTGGAGATTTTGAGGAAGAAAAAGTTATATGCTAAATTCTCAAAGTATGAATTTTGGCTACCAGAAGTTCAGTTCTTAGGACACATAATCAGTAATGAAGGGATCAAAGTGGACCCAACAAAGATTGAAGCAATTACAAATTGGGAAAGGCCGAAAACACCGACAGAAATAAGAAGTTTCTTGAGATTAGCGGGATATTATCGGCAATTTATTCAAAACTTCTCAAGGATTGCAACACCATTGACAAAGCTTACACGGAAGAATGAAAAGTTTATATGGAACGACAAATGTGAAGAAAGTTTTCAGGAATTGAAGCGAAGATTAATTACAGAACCTATTTTGTCACTTCCAGATGACCAAGGGAATTTTGTAATCTATAGTGATACTTCTCATAAAGGACTAGGATGTGTTCTGATGCAGCATGATAAGGTTATTGCGTATGCGTCAAGGAAACTGAAACCACACGAACAAAAGTATCCTACTTATGATTTGGAGCTAGCAGCCATAATATTCGCTTTGAAGATTTGGAGACATTATCTATATAGAGAAAAATGCGAGATTTATACCGACCACAAATGTTTGAAGTACATATTCACACAAAAGGAGCTCAACATGAGACAGAGAAGATGGTTAGAATTATTAAGGATTATGACTGCAGGATTAACTATCATCCTGATAAAACAAATGTTGTGGCAGATGCATTAAGTCGAAAAGAGAAGTTGAATGTGTTATCAGTACCCGAGGAGATATATAAGAAATTTCAGAAATTGGAATTGGAGATTAGAGTTTGCACGCCTGATAAAGCAAAAGTGTATAGTATGACTTTCCAGCCGGAGTTGTTAGAGAAGATAAGGAAGTGTCAAGAGGAGATAATGGATCAAGACATTAATCGTTTAGTAGGTGAGGAATTGTGGACGTAAAAGGACGATCAAGGTATTCTTAGGTTTTCTTCTAGAATTTGGATTCCCCCAATAATAGAGTTGAAGAATGAAATTTTAACAGAAGGTCATAATTCAAGATATTCAATCCACCCAGGGAGTACCAAGATGTACAGAGATTTAAAGGAAAATTATTGTTTTCCAGACATGAAGAGGGAGATTTCAGAATGGGTTAGCAGATGTTATACATGTGAGAGAGTTAAAGTAGAGCATCAGAGACCAAGTGGATTGCTGCAGCCATTAGAGATTCCATAGTGGAAGTGGGAGCACATTGCCATGGATTTCATAGTCGGATTACCAAGGACAAAAGCCAATCATGATGCCATTTGGGTTATAGTGGACAGACTTACCAAATCAGCTCAGTTCTTGCCTATAAATGAAAGATTTTCACTAGTCAAGTTAGTCCATATGTACCTGAAAGAAATCGTAGTTCGTCATGGAGTTCATGTGTCTATTATATCCGATCGAGATCTGAGATTTAATTCAAGATTTTGGAAAAATTTTCAAGAATATTTAGGAACGAGACTGAATATGAGTACGGCTTACCATCCACAGACGGACGACCAAAATGAACGAATGATTCAGACAATTGAAGACATGTTACGCATTTGTGCTATTGATTTCAAATGAAATTGGAACGAGCATTTACCATTGGTAGAATTTGCTTACAACAACAGTTATCATGCCAGGTGGGGGATGCCACCCTATGAAGCTCTTTATGGATGCAAATGTCGATCTCCCGTATATTGGGATGAAGTAGGAGAACGTAAAATACTTGGACCTATATTAGTGTAACAGACGAAGGAAGTTGTTGAAGTGTTCCAGAAGAGATTAATAGTAACACAAGACTGTCAGAGGAAGTATGCAGATCAATCAAGGAAAGATATGGAATTCGAAGAAGGAAATCTAGTATTGCTGAAAGTGTCGCTGTGGAAGGGATTGACAAGATTTGGGAAGAAAGGAAAACTGGGCCCTAGATATGTCGGACCTTTTGAGATTCTAAAACATGTTGGAAAAGTAGCTTACGAGTTGGCGTTACCCCCGCACATGGAGCACATTCACAATGTTTTCACGTATCGATGCTTAAGAAGTATAATCCAGACTCCAAGCATGTAATCGAATACGAGCCAATAGAACTTCAAGCAGATTTGTCATATATAGAGAGTCCGATAGAGATTCTAGAAGAGAGACAGAGAGAGAAAGTGTTAAGAAATAAAGTGGTAAAGTTAGTAAGAGTACTGTGGAGAAACCCAACGGTTGAAGAATCAACCTGGGAGTTAGAATGTGATATGAAAGAAAAGTACCCTCATTTGTTTTCTTAGAAGATTCTAAGAACATAATCCTTTTAGGGGGGGAGGATGTAATATATGGGATATATCGTGTAATTATTTTTGCTAATAAATAAATATTAAGCATGTTCCGTATTTATTCTGTGAATTATATGTTAAGTGGTACATGTGTTTGGATGTTTAAAATTGATATAATTTGAGTATTTTAATTTTTATATGTCCAAAATAAAATATAGATAATTTTCATATCTTCCTATTTATTTTTATGTTGATTTGTGATTTTATAGGAAATTTATGGATTTAATACATTCTTTTTCCAAGTATTTATAAACTATTTTATATAATCGGGAACCAGCAGACTTCACCCGTTTTTACGTTTTTATAATCCGAAACTCTGCCGAGAACTCCTTCCTAACCTAATTGAAATATTCCGAGCATTTTCCATATTTTGACTTTTTCGATCCGGCGTATGGTTTGTCCTGTGCGGGTCCCGGCGCAATATTTTCGATACAAAATTCGTTTCGGTAAATCAATAAAACTCGTATTTTCGATAAACAGGATCTTTTTATTAAACTATTATAATTATCACCTCGTATATGTGTAACCAGGTGCTGAGACCAAGACCGCGGTACAAATTGTACAGATTTGGATAATTATCCCTACACTGTACCGTTTTGGATATGTTTTTATAAATACACGTACTATTTTATATTCGGAATGATCCAACGGGATACTATTTTTCCGCAAATATAAAAATCCCTTACCGTAATTATTTCCTTATCGAAAATCATTTGCAAACTAGTAAAATCTTTATAAAACAGAGAAAATACTATATTCATATTTCATTCTTCGTAGTCAAACTCAAATCCGGAGGCGTTATCGATATCGGATTTTGGCGTGCATATACTCAAAACGAAGCTATTGATTTGTACTTTCAGAATCATCCATCAAAATCACTATAGAATCAAAGGGTAATTTCCTATAAACTGATTTATATTTAAATTTTTAAGAATTAAAATATGGGTTTTGAGTTCGAGCAACTGTTTGTATGATTTGATGATTGCATGTTGTAGCTCTTCTTTTCCTGATGATTTTGGTATGTCATATGATCACTTTGGAGTTCAATAACATGTTTAAATTAGGGTTTGATTCTCGAATTTTATAATTAGGGTTTATACTCTTTTGAATGTTCTTGATTGAATTTGGGGGTTTCTTATTTAGGGATTTGTAGACGTTCTAGAGGGGTGGGTTTTGTTCCCCTTGAAATTTGCAATCGATTCATATATAGCTTGCTAATCGACGTTGCTCGTAGTGACCGTGGTTTTGATTTGAAAGTTCGTCGGTGTTCTTGGGAGTTTTGGCCGAATTTCTATTTCCAGCTATTGTTTGGTTCGATTGTTGCTTAATTTGAACTTTGTGAGCGATTTGGAAGGAAAAACCCGTCTGAATCACACGAAACCATGCTGTTTTTGCTCATATCGGGGCTCGCCGGAGTTGTTTTCCGGTCGCCGGATTCTGGGTTCATGAAGAACCTGTTTCTGTTCTTGGCGACCCGAAATCCAACCCGGTTTGACCCGATTTTGATCCAATTTTTTGTAAAATCAATTCCTAATTCCTGTTTTTATAGTTTAGTCCCCGGGGTTTTCAAAATTTGCAAAAAATTGATTTCTGTTTTAAACACTTTTAAAAATCAGATTTCTTTTATAAACTCATTTCCAAAATTGATTTTTATTTTCTAAAATTCCAAAAATCATTTATTTTAATTCCAAAATCCGTTTTTTAATTCAAAAATAAATCTAAATTACTTAATTAATTAATAATTAATTGATTAATTGATCAATTAGTTTAAATATTAATTGACTAATTAGTTTAATTATTTATTAATTGATTTTAATTGATTATTTAATTAGATTTAATTATTTTAAAATGATTTAAAAATCCTGAAAAATAGTTTCGAGCTTTAAAATATTGTTTTAAATTATTTTCAAGGCTCGATAATTATTATAAAATTATTTTAGAGTCATATTTGAGTAATCATACTCTGTTTATTACCCAAAATTAATCCAACGACCCGTTTTGACTCCGAAAAATATTTTAAAAATCATATTAAAAACCTGAAAGAGTGTTTATGCCCCGAGACCTCTTTATAAATGGAATTTCATTAGTTGTTTGACGTGCTATGTGTTATACATGACTTGTTTGTTGGACTATTGATATATATGTTCGGTGTTTACTTGTTTCCAGCATAACTTTCAATCCGTTAGTCGGATTTGGTTAAAACGAAGGGTAGATAGAAGTGTATAACGAATAGAATCATATGAGTTGAGTATTAATAGATACTTATGATATGTGAGCAGAAGACGAAAGGAGTAGGAAAGGGAAACAAGTAGTCAATGAGTAGGAGATTGTGATTGGAAATTGGTGAAGTATAGCAAGCTAGTACCAGGCAAGTGTTCCGAACTTTCTTGAGATATATTATGAATAGCTGATAGGTTTTGTCTTATATTGCAAGTGCTTTGAAGCACCAAACCCTAAACCTTGATTTCAGTTATTGATCTTTGAACCGTAAACCTTATTCTTTTTGAACCATTGATTACTGAATACCCGAATACGAACCACATATATATGAAACTACTCCACAAATACATACAAACTAAATACCGAACACTGAACCAAAATTTGCTTATATACTCAAACTATTATACCCTATACATTGAAAGACCAAATCCTTTTAACCTTGAAACTTTGATTCTTTTGTTATCCGATTCTTTCACCAACTGATAGCCATTCTTTGAAATTGCTATTTTGTTTTATTGTGAAGATTAAAACCCATCTCATGATTAAAATATCCCATGTTGGTAGCGATGATCCCCAATCCAGTGCGAGAGCTAGTGGTCCAGGTTGATCGAGTTAACCTAACTGACAGCTTTTGAGATAGTTTAAGTTTATAATGATGTTTAATATTCAGTTGTAAGTTTAAATAGTTGGGATTTGGGCATTTGTAATATAAGTATGTGTGTGTGGCTTGTGTACATACTTTAACCTATTGCAGTCCGTGGTAGTCGGTATGTAGGGTCACTGCATATTATTATCTTTATTATTGTTATAAGCAGGTTATCAATAAGGTGTGTGTGTGTGGACCCCAAACTTCTGACCCGAGTTTGGAGGGCGCCACATCAATAATCCAATAATTCCATATCGCAGACCCCCAATCTCACACACTCACAAGTTATAGCCTTAGAAACGATGTACAACAAGTATCATCTGTTATTAAAATTCAAATATACTTTACAGGATCTCAAACAATTATTCATAACCTCTACATGAAGTTACAATAATTACGACTGATATGTTATACCTTTCTTATACTCTGGCCCACCTGAGATAAAGTTGCCAGGGATTCTCCCCATGACTACAAACGACTAAGTCCCACATCGGCATACTGGTTATCTGTTGTGTTGTGACATTTAAAAGAAAACAAGAGTGAGCAATAATGCTCAGCCATAATAATGTACAGTATGGAAAGACTGTATGAGAAATTCAAGTATAATTCCATATATGATAAATATGTTTATTCAAAAATAGTTTTCCTCGGTGATACACACCTTCTTTCGAAAACAATTCTTTTGTGGATTTATTATCCTGCGAATACCTTAATGGTAAACCCAGCACCTAGGCTTGGGTTACGGTATTGCATCACAATTCTAATTGGAAGAATAGGACATTCACTGGAGCCACCGCATACGATGATCAGTCGTACTATGGAAATATTAACCTTTTCTACTAGTAGAAGGACGACACCTTCGTATCCCGGTTATCACCCTTGCCGCATTCGGGCTACGTGTCCCATTTTGGGTATACATATACTTCACAAGTTCCTGAGTACACGGAGTACCTTCGCCTGCGGTACATTTGGTAGTCTCCCTAGTACACATAGTACTGGAGTCTACCCCTCCCTTGTCCTTTAAAAGAATTCTATCATATCTCAAGAACTCGAACCATATCAAAGTTCCCCCAAGCATTTTGCTTGTTGATAGAAACAACTTATCTTATTAGGGTATATATATATATGTATACGTACTTCCGAAATTTTGGAGGAAGTACTAAGATAATGTGAGTTGACCGTTGTCAACAGATAGATAAATGAGGGGGAGTTTCTTTTGAAACTATATTCAAAATATTTAAAATATGTCGAGATAAAATTCTTCGACGATCTGGAATTATTCGAATGAATTTCTGAAATTCAAAAAGTATTTTAAATCAGGTTTTATGATTTTTAAATCATACTAAATCATTTAATTAATAATTAAAAATTAAATAATTATCATTAAATAATTAAACCTCGAATAATTATACTTTAAAAGAATATTTGAAATAATATTTCTCAACTAATTTATGTTTAAGAAATTTAAAGTAGCCTTCTGCTATATTAAATGAATAACCGAAATAATATTCGTTGTTCAAGTAAAATATAGTTGAGGAAATACGATCTTTGGAAATTGTTTTAATAAAAGTTCGAGGTATTTAACATTTCACAAGTGGTCATCGAGTCCCTTGGAATAAAATAAGTACGGACTTTAATGGTCCAAAACATCTCCGGGATGATTCCCGAGTTTATACCTTATAAAAACTGACCGACTCTCGGTCTTATAACTTATATATCACGCTCTACTATAGAGTTTGTATTCTTAAATAAAATACTTCCGGAATACTTCCGGATTTTTATAAAATTATATTGACCGATCCTCGGTCTAAAATATACTCCTCATATATACAATGCTACTCTCTAGCGTTATCGATTTAAATTCAGTAATATTCATATACCAAAATCATATTCATATCGTATGATATTATATAAAATAATTCGTAAAACATCATAAATATAACATCATGTATATATCGACATTATTTTAAAACAAACACAACACAACACTTTCAAAAAGGTAAGGTGTGAAAACTTGTCGGGAGTTCAAGATACGTTTTCCGACATCCTCTCGTTCCGGGTTTTTTAATCAACAAATATCATAATCTTAATCAGTATTCAAAATCCCATCACCGACTTATATTTCTAATAATTACAGTACTTCATAATTTTCAATATCCGACCGACTCGAAATATGTATCAATCCTTGGTCGAAACGGACGGTCAAAGTGGTCTTCTAGAGTTGACTTTACAGAATGTTACTATTACGCGTCTCACACTCTAACATTTTTTTTATAAATCGTAAAATTAATATTTTAATACAAAACCACATCGAGGAGCTTCTTGAGTGATAGTAATATTTATCATAAAAGTTTCATTTTGATAAAATATATTTAATTAGGTGAAAAGCATTTTAAAAGTTGGGTCAACTACGGAGTTTTACTATTCAAACCGCTTTCACTAATACATTGATATCTCTCACACCGTTAACTCAATTGATGCACCGTTTTCGCGTGCGTGATCTAGACAAAATTTAGAACACATCATTTAAAAATGGTTTTCTGGTAACATGGGTGAAAATCCTGAAGTGGCAGTTTCCTAACAGGGGGTTGTATTTGACATTCGTACTCCGCGCGACATCGGGTCCGACATTTTTATAAAATTGAAAATTCAACACTTTTACTTGAAATTTTTATGGAAGATAATAAACTCTATTTCTTACTTTCTGTAAAACCTTCACGATTTTGAAATATTTTTAAGTCGATCATTTATATTTACAAAATTCGTAATTTGTAGTTATTTTGTCGCGTAAATCCCTTTTACTAAAACGATTATAACTTTTGATCCGTAAATCGGAATCAAGAGATTCAAGCTCCTAAACGATCCTTATAATATTGTTTATCATAACCAAGTGTTAATTTTTAAGAAACTACAGCTTATACATTCGGGAACTTCTGCAGAATCTTAAGTTGAGTTTTGTTCGTTTTAACGAGGTTACGATTACGATTCTAGTTTCATTTACGTCTTAAATCATGATACCACCATCAAAAATCATCAAATCATCATCTCAACACTAACTTCTCTCAAGAACATCATGTTCTTGAGGCAACAATAATCAACCTTAAAACTAATTAACTAAACATCAAGTTAATATCAAATCAATCATCAAAACCATACTTATAAACAAGATCCTTACTTTTCTTGAAACTTAAAACTTAAACAAAGTTTGGATGAATGTTTATACCTTACTTGAATCTTGTTAATATTAATAAAGTCCTAAGATCCTTGATGAAGCCTTGGTCTAGCTTTAGGAGCCTTAAACTTTCATGAAAAATCAAGAAAACAAGTTAGTAATTTTCGGAGTTACTATTCACCCTCAACTTCAAACATTTTTATAAAAATTGCGAACTTCATGGATGGGCATGAAATTTGGTGCATGACTTACCCATGATATGAAAGAGGTTTGGTAAATATTTGGTTATTTTTGAATGAGTAGATCATGAGATATGAATTTTTCTTTCCATGGTGTTCTTGAAAATCAGCATTGAATTTTTGGGGAGAGAGAGAATTGTCTTGCTTGCTTCTTGGAAATATGGTGGAAATAGGCTTCTTGTGAATATAGAGAGTGTGTAGGACAAGATGCATCCTATTTTTAAAGGCTAGGCTTAGCTAGGTGTCTCATTTGTCAAAGCTTGCATGATAAGCTCCTTGAATTAATGTTTATTGAAATTTGTTATTTATTTATTTTGTAACTAGCTTCCTAATTTATTACTTGTTGGATAAATTTATAAATACTTAATTTTCCTAGGTTATCACTTGATCCCTTGCCATCCTACATTATCTCGCATTCATTCACGTACGTTTAAATTAATTCCCGTAAATGCTACGTCGAATAATTCCGCTTATCGTAAATCATTACCATTTCCAGTGCTCGTACTTGGTTATGAGTTATGAAATTATAATTCTCAAGATTTTCATGGTCGTAGTATAATTCTCTTATTCCTCGATGGCTCGTAAAATTATATTATTTGGACTATTGGTTTTTTTCGAAAACTCACGACATTTGCATACACTTATTTAGTACGTATAACCACAATATGAACTCAGAATCTTAAATTAAAAACTCGTATATAGTTTAGTCGCAAAAGGTTTTATTAAACCGCAAGGTTACTATTTATAAAGGTCTTTTACCGATGTCAAAATTTTGGGTTCTTACAGTCTTCCCCCTTAAAAGGATTCCGTCCCAGAATCAGTTTAGAAATAGGCAGGGATACACTTCTCACATGACCACCTCGAGTTCTCACGTTGACTTAGCAGTATTGGATCTCTTCTTAAAATTTCCACTCATACGTCAAATATATTTTCGGGTACTCGTTCTTGTAGACCTATGACCTCTACACGTTACTCGACATACGCTAAGTCTGGATGTAAGTTTATTAGCTCATTTTCAATCATATGTTTGGCGTTGACGGTTAAATTTCCTAACCTCGATTCGTGGTACTCGTTATAAACTTGGCGACCATTCGACGATGGTGCTAATTTATAAGCCACTTTTCTTAGTCCTTTAAAGATTTCAACTGGCCCAATAAACCTTGGGTTCAACATTTCTTTCCCTTTAGAATCTCATCACTCCCTCCCCGGGAGGTACTTTCAACAATACTTGGTCCGTTATTTCGTACTTTCTGACTTTATAGTTCTGGTCCGTATATCGTTATTGTTTATCTTGGGCTGCTACTAGTCGGGTTCTGATAAGTTCTAGGAATTTCTTTGGTCTGTTCAGTCAACTATGGTCCAAGTATCCTCTGCTAACCAACTTCTTCCCAACCTAAGGGAGAACGATTCTTTCTTATGTACAACGCTTTGTAGGCGTTCCAATGCCCGCATGATAACTCATTATTGTCGGTAAATCGATTAACATCAACTGGTCACTTCATTTTTCCTTAAAAATATATAATATGGACGATTAACGCATATTCTAGTGTTTGGAATGGTCCTTCAACTTATTCGTTTTCCCCCTCCATCGCTCCTACTAGTGCTAGAGTTTCGTTCCCTAACGTTTTCCCATTTTGGCGCATCATCTCAATCGATTATTTCATGTAAGAAGTTCTCATTGCATTTCTACACGATCGTCTCCTGCTACACGCTTAGCTCCAGATTTAACATTTCTTCCTGTAGTAATGTAAGGCACATCGTCATCTTGTTTCCATCCTGAAGGAAGCACCATTTCATACGCAATTGATTGACACGTTTTAGAATCGTGGAACGCTCAGCTTCCGCTATCGGTCAGACTTCATTAATCATTCCTCGTATAATATCTATAGTACTACGATACCTTCTGGGTCATACTTGTTATTCTCGCTAACGCCTTAGATGTACTCGCGTTTATTGGTAACTGCTACTAGTGGCCTTTTAAAGGGCGTGTATGACCTTCTTTGCCTTCAGTCAGCTCTAACTATAACATCATTCGTTCTTCCACGTTGGAATATCGGCGTCTATTTTCCGTATGCTCGCGTGGTAAGTACATCTGTATGAATTTTTCGTCAACGATAGGTGATTCTCCTAACCGTTCCAAATAAAAAGCAAGTCGATAGACGTATCTTCAATGGTCTGGATAGTCCTCCCATCCTACTTGTCGATTTAAGAACTTTAAGTCATTTATCTGTTCGTCCTTTCTCGCAAAATAACTTGGGAAATAATCCAATTGTGAAATTAATTCTTGAGTCCTTGCGTGGCGCAATATCACGGGGTCTCTCTATCACCAATTATCTCTTCTACATTCATAACAATTTTATAGAGCGGAGATCTATCATTTGCATAATAAAGTAAGCGGTCTTATTTAACCTATTACTCAAAATCCTAAAATAGCACGACAGCTAACTTGGTTCTAGATAATCCTCCTTCAAAATTTATTATAATAAACTCTTACACCCATTTGGGTCATTTACAAGCCGCAATCGCCAAATTTTTAATCCTCGTCATTCCGTTTTCATTTTCAACCATGTCAGTGACATCCATTTTCATATTCGGTCATGACTAATATCCTCTTAAGTTTCTATGCATCATTAATTCTTCCGGTTACGTAATAAAGGGCTTTCTTTACATTATCTTAACACCAAGATTCATTCATGTGATCCTTCTCATCAGTTATTCTGAAATTTGTTATCCTCAATCAGTCTTCTCCTACTTAAAGTGTCGGCCACCACATTGGCCTTTCCTTGATGATAATAGATTTCTCAATCATAGCCCTTGATCAATTTGACTATAACCTCTATCTCGTGTTTAGTATAAAAAAAATCCAAAATTCCTCATAAGTTAAACTCTTTGTCCCTTTCAGTGCGAACATTATCGCGACCATTCTAGATTATTATTAGAACATCCTGTGTCACGGTCCTTAAGCCGCATAGACATATCATTATACTTCACACAAAATCCTCTTCTTATCATCGAGTATTGCTAACACGGGGTTGTTACTAATCATACCTTCACTTTTTGAAAATCCTATTCCTCGAATTCATACATGCTTGGTGTTTCTTGAATTCATTAGTACCTATCCCGATAATGTTTCATATAAACGTACCTCACTAACCACGTTGGTATCTCTATTATCATTATTCTATAACCATGTTAAAGATTCTTATGATAATAACTCAACATGTTATTCCCTTTTTAAAACAACTTACTCATTACGATGCTCCGATTGCACCAACATAGCACTGAGCTTTCAGTCTCATATTCAACAATCGGTTCTCAACTATACTTCTCTTTGTTTGGAAGGCAATTAGCCTTGAAAAAATGATTTTCACGATATCGGTGAAATTTAGACAATCTTAACAAGATTTCAAAATATAACATCTGAACAAATAATGAGCTCTGAATAAAAGAGTCGCAACTCTTAAAAGATTTATAACTCGGAAGAAAGAATACAAGGATTATCCTTCCATGTCCTTAGAATTTTATATTGTGATGTTATAGAGAATATCCATTGAAAGTAATGGTTGCTGAATAATAACATCATACGAATGATACTTGTAAGATTTTCCCATCGAAAGAATACTTTTCTTTTCGAATAATGAAAGAAATATCGAATAACATCCTCAACCAAAGGTTAACCATTGAAGTTTCAAAGAGATGCTATTTTGAAAGAAGAAATTTTATTAAATGATTAAAAAATAACGAAGTATATTGTCCTTCAATAACTTTATAATTTTAATTGGATATTCTTTATATAAACGAAAGAATAGAATATTTCATGAATTAAATATTTCATAAAACTGAATATGAATTCTCGTTTGAGTGGGCGACCTAGTTAGGTCTCAATTAAATAATTCTTTGAAAATTTCTTCAACAATTAATTTTTGCATATATAATGCACTCTGTAAAACAAACAAAAAAAATTGATTGGAAGTGGATCTTAGAAAAATAATAACTAGTCCATATCAAGCAATATTATCAACCGGCTAAGAAAATGGTCAGCTCAATCGGTTTGGCCCATAGCAACTAGCTAGAACGATTAACTAGACTTTCATCGTATTAATTAAAATTTTGACTTGTTAGGACATTAACTAGTCGTTCATGAGAACATAAACAACTAAGCATATTTCAGTTTGTTCAAAAAAGAAAATCTCAATATCGTAACCACTAAAGAATTTGTGGCTACTGGGATGACGATTTCAAAATAAAGAGTTTTCCAATTTGGTCTAAGAAAGATGATTATAACTCTGAATCGAGTGACCTTGGCATCGGAACAATCGATAGCCTCTTATCAAATATTTCTTGCCAATAAAAGGGTACACTCAGAGGTGTCCTCGTTCACATACTTTATCAGATTCTCAAATAGAATTGAATTCGGAATACCAATATCAAATTGACACCCTTACTATGATTTCAAAGTTCAATATACAATTTCATCCCGATTAGAAGAAAAAGATTCCCGAGGAATCTATGGATATTAGATCATCCATGTTTTAACAATTTGTTAAATATTTACAATCTCGACTGAGAAGAGTAAGTATGAATGAAGAATCAAATGAAAATATCCATTATGAATATTCGTCAATGAATTGAGGAGAAAACAAAAATACTTGGATAATTGAAATAAAGTATAAATAGCTCTGAGATGAACAAGAAGATCATAATCTATGAATGAAAGTTCATTGATCAACTAAAAGAATTGAACAAGTCCTGATGCAGAGAAAGACTATTCAAGATGGTCACATCAGAAGTTCAAAGTAGGGAACAAAAAGGATTGCCTGATATGACTTATCAAGGCAATACGAATGATCAACAGTTTGGAGGGAGTAATGTGACAGTGAGTAGGTGCCAAAATATTTCACTGATTATCCTACCCTCATCATTATCCATCCAAGGATGATCCCATCTCTTCATTTTCGCAATTCAATGTTTCTACTAGTGTATCCCTCAATCATCATCTTAAAGTCACTTACTAACTTGACTTTCGCAAGTATATTTGTCATTCCGGTGTTTAACCTCGAAGACCTTACTCATAATTATTCCAAAAGCATCTGCTAAGCCGATAGGGGCCTGTTATATGCATCCGTTACTAACTACAAGTGGCCAGTTCCCCCTGGGAATAGATCAAAGAGATCTTATAGGGATGTCAATGCAGTCCATAAGTTCAGTGGCATGTGTATGTAATTGAACATATGTTACCGAATATATTAGAGGTCTATGAGTATATATATACGTAGCCTCTGACATCATATCTACCGAAGAATTCTGCTCTAGACTCACCGGTCTATCCTTTTAGAAGGTTCTAAGATCTAACTATCGCTCGTTATAATCTTACGCCATTAGATTGTAGACATGCCATCAATTCTCGACGCTCTTCATCTCTGAGCTAAACCATCATAACCTTATATGTTAAGCACACTAATAATATCATTTAGTGTGGTCGTCTTACGATAACATTCTTATATTACATTCAAATCATCCTTAATAGAAAAATATCCTTAAGGGTATATTGGACACTATCTCTGGTGAATTCGTGATTAATACGATATTCACATCCTCATTGGTAAAATGACACCTTCAACTAGTTTGGGTCAATAACCTTAACTGTATATTAATTAGACTTCATGGTTCTCACATGTGATGCCCCCTCATTGGCAACCTATACATTAATCCCTTGTAACCGATACCGTAGTTGTAACACTTTTCAAGTTTAATAAAAGTTTTATTTAACTTGAATTTTGTTTCACATTTTTATTCCGCATTTTATTCGATTAAACGGTATTGTTTGCATTCAACCCCCCCTTCTACAAACAAATTGGGACCTAACAATTGGTATCAGAGCCTTCTGATTAACGTACAAATCTAGATCCTAGACTTTTGTGTTTCTTTCACTTCTTGAATTTTTTATTCACTCAAAAAATTCATAATGACTACACAAAAAGTTGAAACCGTTAAAATTCCACTTTTCGATAAAGAAAATTATGTTATGTGGAAGAAGAAGATGCTACTGTTTTTACAAGTGGCTAATCCCAAATATTTGCAAGTGTTAAAGAAGGGTCCAAAAATTCCTATGGTTATTGAACCAGAGGTAATAGAAAATGATGTGGTGATCACCAAAGCGAGAACTTATGTAAAAATCCTGAGGATTTCTCTCCTGCTGAAATAGAAGAAGCCTCCCTGGATGCTAGCCTTCAATTAATTTTAGTAGATTCCCTTAATCCCTTGATGAATAGACATGTGATGAATTGTAAAGATTCCAAACATATCTGGGAAACTATTGAGATTATTAATGAAGGCACAGAGGAAGTTATGGAGAACAAGCTAGAAATCCTAACCTCTGAGTATGAATACTTTAAATCCAATCCAGGAGAAGGAATCACTGAAGTGTTTAAGAGGTACAATGCATTGATCAACAACCTGAACATTAATGGTAAATACTATTCCATCAGGGAGGTCAACAAAAAGTTCCTTTTAACACTGCCAACTCATCTCGAACATAGAATCACTGCCATAAGAGAAGCAAGAGATCTGAGTGAGATTTCTTTGGAAAGGCTCTATGGTGTGTTAAAGACTTATGAGTTGGAGCAGATTCAACAGAAGGAAGTTTACGGGAAAGGAAGAGTGGTCAGCACGTCTACTGCTCTAGTAGCTGATGAACAACAATAACAACCACAATATCAACAACAATCTCAACAGTCAGAAAGAATGGTACAGTCTTCCAAGGTTGAAGATAATATGATAGTAGCAGAATTTGATCCTCCTACTACAAATCAATCAGGAGATGATTATTATTCCTTGGAAGAACTGGAGCAATTGGAGGATGAGTCAATGGCCCTGATTGTCAAGAGATTCTCAAATGTCAGATTCAAAAGGAATCCCAAGTTCAAGTACAAGTCCAACTACAACAGATTCCAGAAAGGTGGATCTTCATCCTCTAACACCATCAGTGGTGGGTATAAAACAGGGATGGTTGATCGAAGCACCATTCGATGCTTCAACTGCAATGAGTTGGGACACTTTGCCATAGAATGCAGGAAGCCAAAACAAGCAAGGAAGAACTCTTACGATTCTAATCAATAGAGTAAATCTGAAAGGGCTTACCTGGCAAAGGGAAGAAGCTGGGATGATACTGACAGTGAAGATGAAGAAGTTGGGAATCTTGATCTCATGGCTAGTGATGCAAACACCTCATCGTCAAGAAAAGAGGTAAAATTTACTGATGCTGAATTAGTTTATCATCTAGGAGGTTCCTTAGATTGTGCTCGTCGTGATAATGAATTGTTAAATCAACAAATCAAAGACCTTGAGAAAGAGGTCAATGAATTAAGACTTGTGCACATTAATCAAGATAAATTAAAAGAACAAGTATCTTTTCTAGAGAATAGAGTTGACTGTTATAGACAACTTGAAACTATTCTCAAAGACAAGATCACCGGTCTTGAGGCTAAGGTTAAAGCTTACTTTAATTCTTGTTCGAAGTCCAAAGAGTTTTACAATAAGCAAGCTGTTAATCAAACATCTGGTATAGGTTATAATTACAATGCTGCTATTGGAAAATTAGGCATAAACTCCCCTCCTCATGTCTGTGCTAAAGGCAGGGAAGTACCACATGTGCTTAAGGGTGTTGATGAACCCCTCTATAAAGAATCAATTACTGAACCATTTGATGAGACCTCTTTTATTATTCAAGAAGAAATCCGTGCTGAAGATAATGCTAATGAGAAAGCTGTCTCCAAGTCAAGTGTGTCAAAAGTTCCAGTCAAGGTTGTGAAAGCAACTGAGACTAACTCAGACACACATGAGTTGGATAACACAAATGCCATGTCTCCCATGCATAAGTTGCTTATTGTTAATCCCTCTCATAAAGCATGTGGTGTTCCTGATTGTATGTCTTGTGCTTTTCATCTGATGTTTGCTTATTTTAATGGTAAGCATGTTTCTAATGATAAGACTACTCCTCGTCAGCATGTGAATAATAGAAAGCATGATAGGTCTAAGACTGCTAGTCCTCCTAAAGCTAGAAAGGAGACATTTGTGCCTAAGCCTAAACAGAAATTTGTCAAGGCTGTTCACAAGGTCAAATGTTCAGTCATTGAGAACGTTGAGAATATTAAAATTAAGAATGTTATTTTGCCTGATAAAGGCCAATTTTACAAGTATGCCGGACCCAGCCAAGCTTGGGTTCCGAAGAAGGTCTAATCCATTTGTATTGCAGGGCATTAAACAGGTACAACCGGTAGTGTGGATTCTTGACAGCGGATCGTCAAGACATATGACCGGAGATAGAGCCCTGCTATCAAATGTGGTTGAGAAAGCTGGCCCAGTGGTTACCTTTCGAGATAACAACAAAGGTTTAACGGAGGGATATGGCTGTTTGCTAGCTGGAAATGTTATCATTGAAAATGTGTATGTTGTGCAAGGACTTGAACACAATCTGCTTAGCATTAGTCAGTTCTGTGACAACGGCTATAATGTTTTATTCGACAAGCTGAAGTGTCAGATTCTGCACAAGAAAAGTGAAAAACCCTCCTTAATGGGAATCCGGAAAGGAAATCTGTTCGTAGCTGACATGAACTCTGGGAGCAATCCTGAAGTCAATTGCTTCTATGCAAAGGCATCGTCAGATGAGAGTTGGCTATGGCACAAGAGACTTTCTCATCTCAATTTCAAAACAATGAATTCTCTTGTAAAAAGAGAATTGGTAAGATGTCTGCCTCAGCTGGAATTCTCTCCAGAAGGACTATGTGAGGCTTGCCAGAAAGGAAAGTCAAAGAAAGCAAGTCACAGAGGCACTGACACATCTTCCATAACTGGTGTTCTGCAATTATTGCACATGGATTTATTTGGACCAGTTAATGTCCTTTCGATGTCAAAGAAGTGTTACTGTCTTGTGATAGTTGATGACTATTCCAAGTATACGTGGGTTTTATTTCTTCACTCTAAGGATGAAACACCACAAGTTGTGATTGATCATATCAAGATGATTGAGTTAGATTCTAACGTCCCTGTTAGAGCAATAAGGTCAGATAATGGAACAGAATTCAAGAATTCACTTCTCAATGGATTCTGTACAGACAAAGGGATTACCAGACAATTTTCAGCTCCTAGAACCCCTCAGCAAAATGGAGTGGTAGAAAGGAAGAATCGTACATTGATTGAAGCTGCAAGAACGATGATAAGTAAATCAGGTCTTCCAATGTACTTTTGGGCCGAAGCTGTCAATACTGCATGTTATACTCAGAATCGAACTCTAATCAACAAAGACTTCATGAAAACTCCTTATGAGATTTTGAATGAACAGAAACCTTCTATCAAATACTTTCATGTATTTGGTGCCAGATGCTTCGTGCTCAAGGATGGAGATGAGCGTCGTGGTAAATTCGAGGCAAAGGCATATGAGGGTATTTTTGTTGGATATGGAAGAAGATCATACAGAGTGTATATCATTGATCAACACAAAGTAACTGAAAGTGTCAATGTTACATTTGATGACCCTAAACTCCCTAGTATCCAAACTGAAGATCCTTCTGAGAAACTGAAGTTTGATGATATGTCAGATTCAGAATAAGAATATGGTCAAGAACCTGAGGTTGTTGCTGGTGAAGAACCTGTTAATCTTGATGATACTCAAGGTAATAGTGATGGAAACTTTGGAAACAATGGAGATACCATTGCTACTAATGGAGAATCTTCAAGTCAACATGGCAACAACTCTGGGGGAGATGCTGAAGGATCATCTAGTAGGACACAACATCCAAATGAGTTTCAAGGTGAATCATCAAGATCAAATCTACCAAGACAGACTGTCTAGAATAAAGCTCATCCTTTTGAGTTGATTATTGGTGATCCAGATGTTGGAGTCAGAACTAGACGTGCTACTCAAAATGAGTGTCTGTTCTTAGAATTTCTTTCTGAGATGGAACCTAAGAAGATTGAAGAAGCACTAACTGATCCAGATTGGGTGATTGCTATGCAAGATGAACTCAATCAGTTTGAAAGTCAACAAGTCTGGAAACTTGTACCTAGACCTACACACAAGAAAGCTGTTGGTACTAGGTGGGTATTCAGGAATAAACTAGATGAAGATGGTGTAGTTACAAGAAACAAGGCAAGACTGGTAGAAAAAAGGTATTCTCAAGCTGAAGGTATTGATTATGATGAAACCTATGCTCCAGTGGCTAGACTTGAGGCCATCAGGATATTTCTGGCATTCGCAGCATTCTCAATCTTTAAAGTTTATCAAATGGATGTCAAGAGCGCCATTCTGAATGGAAAGTTGGATGAAGAGGTATATGTAGAGCAACCTCCTGGTTTTGAAGATCCTGATCATTTGGATTTTGTCTTCTTTCTTTTCAAGGCTATCTATGGGCTCAAACAGTCTCCAAGAAAATGGTATGACACTCTCTCTGAATTTCTTATTGAAAATAGCTTTATTAGAGGTGTCATAGACAAAACTCTCTTTTCTAAAAAACATAAGAATGATACTATATTAGTCCAAGTCTATGTGGATGATATAATATTTGGGTCTACTAATGATAATCTCTGTAAGAGATTTGCTAAGTTAATGCACAGCAAGTTTGAAATGAGCATGATGGGAGAGCTGAATTTCTTTCTTGGATTACAAGTAAATCAAAGGTTAGATGGAATATTTATTTGTCAATCCAAGTATCTCAAGGAACTCCTCAAAAAGTACAATCTAGAGGATTCTGCATCAGCAAGGACTCCATCAACTACAGCTGTCAAGCTTGGACCATGTGAAAACTCCATTAAGGTAGATGTCACAAGCTACAGAGGTATGATTGGCTCGTTACTCTATCTTACTGCAAGTAAACCAGATATTATGTATGCTACATGCTTATGTGCAAGGTTTCAAGCGGATCCTAGAGATATTCATCTCGTTGCTGTTAAACGAATCTTAAGATATCTTAAGGGAACACCAAAACTAGGTATTTGGTACCCTAAAGAATCTGGTTTTAACCTTGTTGGATATACAGATTCAGATTACGCAGGAAGTGTTGTTGATAGGAAAAGCACCTCAGGGAGTTGTCAATTCCTAGGAAGCAGGCTAGTCTCATGGTACAGTAAGAAACATCAAACAGTTTCCAACTCAACGGCCGAGGCTGAATATATTGCTGCTGGAAGCTGCTGTGCTCAGATCTTGTGGATTAGGAACCAGCTACGAGACTATGGCTCTGTATTGAACAAAATTCCTATTTTATGTGACAATACAAGTGCAATAGCCATCACCAACAACCCTGTGCAGCACTCGAGGACAAAGCACATTGACATCAGGTATCATTTTATTAGAGAGCACGTCATGAATAGTACTGTTGAACTATTTTTTGTTCCAACAGAAGAACAAATAGCAGATATTTTCACTAAACCACTTGATGAATCCACATTTACCAGATTAGTTGGTAAATTGGGCATGTTGAATAGTTTTAGTGATTAATTTAGTTAATATCTGAGATCTGTTCTTGAATGAATTTACAAATGAATTTTTCATAAATGAAAAATTCATTTGCAAATTTATGTTATCATTTTATCATATGTCTTGCTTATTTCTATGGAATTTTTATTATCTTATCTTATTTATTTACTCAAATTGTTAATTTTAATGTCTCAGAATATTTTATTTTCTCTAAAAATATTTTTCTATGAATTTAATTTGTTAAAATTCAAAAGAAATCTATTTTTGGACTGAAAATATTATTATCTCTGAAATATTTTAAATATTTTAATTTTGTAAATATTTTCTGAATTTCTACTATTTATATAAGACTTTATTTCAGTTTTCCATATTTTCTGTACATATTTGATTGTCTTTCTACTAAAATGACAATCGGCAAGACAATTAAAATTGTCTTGCTGAAAAACATTTCAGTACTCACATATATACATATTAATTCTATTTGTAAACGTTTTATTTCTAGAATGACAATCGGCAAGACAATTGAAATTGTCTTGCTGAAAGTCATTTCAGTATATAATTGTCATTTTAGTGTTTTTCAGTATAGTTTTATACTGGAAAGACAATCGGTATGACTATCAATTGTCTTGCCAGTTATAAACTTTTATATATATATTTTTCTTTTATACTGGTATGACAATCGGTATGACAATCCCGGATTGTCATACCAGTTATACTACTTAATGGTTTTTGTGTATGTTCTTTTTATTTTCATCAGTTTAGTTCATTTTGTTTTTTCAAATTTCAACAGTTTCTCTTGTCTCTCTCTCTCTCTCTCTCTCTTCGAACCAACAAATCTCCATTGTTACTCTTGTGCTCGAGTTCTTACTCAGCAATTTACTCCTGTTATATATACATACAAGTATATACATAAAGGAGTGCTGCCAAAATTTTTTCAAATTTTTTTTTCTCGAATCAATTTTTTTTCCTTTCAAAATCAGTTTGTGTGTGTTGAATTTGGGTATTTTTTTAATTTTAATTTCAATTTCTGTTTTGTGTCTTTTGGTTTTTCAAATCTGTGTTTGTGAGTTAGGAATTTTAACGAGATACATTCCTTTCTAAATTTTTCGATTATAATTAATTTAATTCGAATTATTAAATTAATTTAATTAATTCGAATTTTCTTAATATTATTCTTAAAATTCTGAAAGTGTGTGTCTTATTATTATTTTAAATGGCTCTCAATTTCCAAATTGTCGCGCATAATCAGGTTGGTTATTTTAATCCGGAAAAATGTGATGTGGAAAAAATTAAGCCTTGGATTAGATTTTTAAATGACCATTCGATTGTTAGCTCTGCTATTAAATCAAATGTGATTTTAAATGTCGATCTGCTTAGACTGATTTGTACAACCTCTACTGTGGCCGATGATTCAAAATCTTTTTCATTCACCGTGGCAAACACACAGTATGTAGTTGATGAATCAGTCATCAATCAGGCGTTAAATTTTCCATTGGACAATTTCTGTAATTTACCCTCTGAAAATGATATCACAAACTTTTTCCATGCTATTCACTATCAGGGGGTGATCAATTTTACCAAACTTTCAAAATCCAATTTGGTGTCTGAATGGGATATTTTCTTCGATACACTTTCTAAAGTGTTTGCTAACTGCACTAAATCCAACTTTCACAACATCACTTCCACTCTGCAGTATATTGGTCTTGCGGTTGTTTTCAATCAAAGGATCAATTTTGGCAAACTACTTTTTCCCATTCTCTTGAGACGTCTCACTACTGCTTTACGTGATCATTCTACAAATCGTAGGGTATCATGTTACTATGCTCGTTTTCTCATGCTTATAGCAGATCATCTTCTCACACCTGAACACAAAGCCCTTTTTGCTAACTCTGCAGTAACCGAACCCCCTCCAGTAAGCAAAAAGATTTACACCCGCCAAGACATAACCTTTAAATTCATGCAAGTTCCAGTACTTGTATCTGCTTTCATGGCCACTTATATTCCTTTACCTATTTTCAATCTTCCCGGTCATGAACAGCAACCTCAACCTCCAGTGGTTCAAGCCACCCAGGCTCCTCCAACATCAGATGCTCTTCCTTTACAGGTAGTAATTCCTCACTCTCACTCCATTCCTACTTCTGTTGAAAGACCCCCAGTGGTTGATAGGGCTGACCATGAAGTTGTAGAACCACAGCTTCAATCCCAGGTCATAGAGCCAAACACAGAGTCACATTCTATCTCAACCTCTCCCCCACTGTCTAAAATGTTACCCAGAAGGTTAATAGGAAGTAGTGCATTGTTAAATGTGAGTGAACCCTCAGCTCTGCCTCCTCCAAAGAAAAGAAGAACTTATACTGAGGCATCTGAAAGCCCATCTTTGTCCTCCCAACAGGACATGGACTTTGAAATGGCCAATGAACAGTTACTAGAGACATTCTCTCAACAGGATGAATCTATTGAAATTCGCCATAGGGCCATGGCATCTTGTACTGAGTCAAGCACAATTCCATTACTCACAATGGAACCATACATACCCACAGATGATACTCAGGACACAGAGCGAGGAGTGCACATAGAGTCTGTTACGGTGCCTGCCATAGTTACGGCATAAGAGCAGTCACATGCTTCTGAGGGAAAATCTGACTCTCAGCCACCCTTAATAGAGTCATTTTCTCCCCTTCCAGATCAAACACCTCTGGCTCCCTCACGGGATTCTCCACTCGCAGATTTATCTGGAGAAAGTGGAGGGCAACTCGCTAAATATGTCCCTGAAGCAATTCAGACATCTATTTCACATGAAATGATAGGTTTGATTGAGGATCGGGACTCGCGAATTCCCATTGCACCACCACTGACCTCTCTTGAAGAGGCTAGGGTGATTTTAACTGCAGGTACAGAAGAGCAGCAACAGGAAGACTCCTCACGAGCAATTATATTGAGAGAAACACAAGCACGTGAGGTGAGTGAAACAAACACGAGTGAAATTCAGGTGAGAGCACACACAGACACTGATACTGTAAACCTGTTAGCTCAAATTGCTGCTCTAAAAGAAGAACTTGCTAAAAGTCAAGCTGAAGCTCAAGCATTCAAAGCACAAGTGGTTGAACGGTCTTCTTCTTCCACCTCTTTAAACAATCAGCTGACACTCATAAGGAATGATATCTCAGATCTCAAGAACACTGTCACACCAAAGCTCAATTCCATTCAGGAAACTCCAACTTTATCAGCTGATGACATTTCTGACTTCTGCTCTCTACATACAAGGATGACTTCTCTTGAAGATTTGGTTGAAATGAATCATTCACTGGATTCCTCTAGATTTCTGAAGATAGAGACAGGTATGGAACATCTGAATGAAGGGATGAAGCACCTGTACTACATGATCAAAAATTCTCACTGTCCCAATGAAGAACAAAGGACTTACTTTGAAGGGCCGTCTAGTGGAGGCTCAGGCTCGGGAGGTGATGGAGGTCATGGAGGATCTAAGGGAAAGTCAGTAGAGGATCCCTCAACTAAGGGGGAGAAGAAAGGGAGTAGTGGAAAGGGGAAAGAAAAAGATACCTCTGCTGGGGACAAAGGAAAGGCTGATGATGTCTATTACAGTGGAGAACAGGATGACTTTGATATTTTTGACATTCCCACTGAACCAGTCTTGGAAGATAAAGATGGTTTATTTGAAGCTGAAGAGGAAAGTGATTTTGGAGAATGGGAAGAGGAAGCTACAGTGGATCCTATCTTTGAGAAAGAGTTTCAGCAGCAGCAGTCAGAGATGAAAAGAAAATAAGCTGAACTCAAAAAGGTCTCCCAGATCATTGACATGAGGAAAGACATACAAAGAACAGAAACTCTTCAAAAGCAACATCTTCATGACATTAAGGCTCAAGAAAGGAGAAGAGATGTCAGACTAAAGATTGGTGAAAAATGGGATGAAGCTAGGAGAGTACTTGATATGCCTCAGCTGAGCACTAACAATGATAGACAGTTTCTACATCTTCTTGAAAAGCTGGAAATCTCAAATCCTAACAATGACATGTACATGAATGCTATCAAGACTGAAGTCTCAAGGATCACAGCTGCTTTTGATAAATCCCTAAATGAGATGAGCATTTTTGTATATTGTCAGAGTGAAGGATCTTTCAAGGTGTCACTTCATCTGTTTGAGAATCGTTCTTTGTCAGAGATTTGGGTTCTTCTCAACAAGGTAAAAAGAAGCTCAGAATTGAATGAAGTTCTTCGAGAAAGGCTTAAAGAGTTTGCCAGCAGGGCTAGTCCTCAAGTGGTCAACAATCCTCATCAGGTGAGATTCTTTAAGTCTGATTGTCTTCAAATCTGTCAGCTAGATGTACAATCTCTTAAAGACTACTCAGCTAAGCATCTGGTCCGGATGGAACATCATTTAAGAACTGTTGGATACTCATCCATGTTGAAGACTCAAGCTGCTGATTTGATTCAAGCTTATTGTGAAAAGAATATTAAAAGGTACAATCAGATCAAGAATAAGCTGAAGTCAGTTGGAGTTCAACCAGTCAGACCAGCAAGCTTCACTTCAGAAAAGGATCGTGTCTTTGACAAAGAGTTGCTTCAAGATTTAGAAGAAGGTGAAGTCAGAAGAGAAGACAACTGAAGTCAATTAGCTCAAAACTCAATGTAATATGATTAGAGCTTTATGAATCAAGATAGTCTAATATAGTTATATGTTCAGGCTAGAGGAACATCTATCTTTTATTCACTTATAAATTTCTTTTGGAATCTGGAAAATGTTAAATATAATCCAGAACTTTTCTGCTATTTACTTTGCATTACTGTTTATATCTTTTTCTTATTTGTTAGTTGAGTTATCCTCTAGGTATTTGTTGTTATTGTCTAACAAGCAAATAGGGGGAGATTGAAAGGCATATGGCATAGCCTATTTGTATATTCAAGGATATAACTCAACTCAAATAAGAATGTAATAAGTAAATAGTGGATCTATCGTCAGAGAGATCTCACAAAGTAACATCTGTCAAAGGGTTAAGAAACATTATTCATCTACAGACTTGAAGACTTAATTCACTGGAAGAAGCTCAAGAAATTGATCAAGCCTCAGTGATATAAATCAAGATTGTGGATTTAATCAAGTGACAGAGATCTCGTCAGGGTATCAATTAATTACAAGGATTTAATCTGAAGAAAATCAAGAGTATCAAGGTCAAGGCTTGAAAAAACGTCACGGAAGTTAGTCACTCATGAACCAGACAGTACATCGAGTGTCAAAATTGAAGTGGTGGAATTGATTCATAATTGACAGTAATTTTCAGAAGAATGGTTGTTGCTCAAGATTAGTATTAATTCTCTATTAATTAATTAAGTCAAATAATTTAACTAAGAAAATAAATTATATCTGCAAAGATTAATTTATTGATTAATTGAATTAATTGATTAATTAATTCAGAATTAATGTTAAGGATTTTCAGAATTATTATTAGATTAAAATCTATTAATAATTCAGTAAGACAATGTGATTTGAACTACTATGACAATCGGTATGACAATTGATAGTCATACCGAAAGTCTTGCTAGTTCATTCTGATTGTCTTGCTAGCTATTGGGATTGTCTTGCTAGTTCAAGAGGATAGTCTCACCGAAAGTCCTACTAGTTCAAATGGATTGTCATACCAGTTCATTTGATTGTCTTGCCGAAAGTCTTGCTGAGTAAACTGGATTGTTCTGTTTACTTAAACAACAAAAACACAACAGAAGATATTCATGCAATAATTCAACAGAAAACACAAGTCAAGAACTCAGCAGAACACAAAGGCTCAACATTTTATTTTTCATCTGCTTTATTCAAGATCAAAATTCTAGATTGAAAAGTTAAATCCAATCCACTAGAATTATTTATCTTGTTCTTGTGTATCAATCTAGCGGATTAAAATCCCTAGAACTTAATCTCAAATCGCATTTAGCATTTGATCTTTTAATTGCAAAAATAGAAAAAGTTCATGTCGAATTTATTCTAGATTTGTAATAATTGATTTGAGATTAATCCCTTGTAACCGATACCGTAGTTGTAACACCTTTCAAGTTTAATAAAAGTTTTATTTAACTTGAATTTTGTTTCACATTTTTATTCCGCATTTTATTCGATTAAACGGTATTGTTTGCATTCAACCCCCCCTTCTACAAACAAATTGGGACCTAACAAATAGCGGCTGAAAATCAAATTATTTGCATTTTCTTATGTTACTTAAAGTTGTTAATCATATTTTTATGTGGATTGTATATTAGAGTATTAATCCTAGAAAATTATTTTAAAATCTATTCTTGTTCAAAATTTTTGAAAATAGTTTTATTAAACTTCTAAAATCTCATAGTATTTTTGGTATTAATTTTGTGATTTATGGAGTTGTATTTTATTTATTAAAAACCATTTTTTTAATCATACTTATATTAATTATTGAATCACTAGTATACCCTTGCATGTATTTTAGCTTATAAAAGAGTCCAAGGCTAAGACCGTCAATTCTAACCCACTAACTTGCTAGATTACATCTTTAACCATGCATGTATTTTTGTCACTACTAGCAAGAGGGACATTTATGTACATTCCCCATTCCACTACCATTTTAAGAGACAAAAACCAAGTGAGTGCCCTCATTTTCATTACACACCCACTCACACACCTCACTCTCTCCTCTCTTCTCTCCCTCTCGGCCGAACTCACCCCCACCCCCCATTCTTGCCATTTTCTTTACTTTCTCTTAATCTTCTTCTACTTCTCAAGTTATTCAAGCCAAGAACTTCATCATTTAGTGGATTAGAATTATTTTAAGATGAGTTTTATGTGTGCATATTAGTAAAGCCGAAGTTGAGGCCTTGGTTCTTATGAACTTAAGGTTTCAACTATGGTGGCTTATAGAAATGATCAAGATATGATCTTGGAGAGGTGTCACACTTCTATTTAATCAAGTCATAATCTTGTTCATAAATATTTGGCAATGATTTCTCAAGAGCCCAATGTTTAGAGTATTGAACTTGGGTAGTTCTTATAAAGAATGATCATGCATATTGATTTTGAAAGTATTGTTCCTTAAAAATGTTGTTTTATCAAGTTTATATTCTTGCATGTCATTTTTCATTCAAGATACCTTAATTTTAGTACTTGCATGTTGATTTTAGCACTTGCATGTTGGATATAGTACTTGCATGTCGATTTAGAAGCGATTTTCAAAGTAGAAACCATACTTGTTGATTTTGTGCTTTGGTACTTGACTTGTATGAGATGCATGCTGTGGTTTTTGGTTATAAAATGCTAGATGAAGTATTCCATGATGATAAGTGATTATATTCAGTAGATATCAAGTGATTATTTTGATTATATGGTTCGAAATATTGCTTAAAAACTCGAAGACATGATGTTGCTATTATAGTTGTTTTTTTAACCTCTTGATACTTGATTTTTGTGAGGTGCATGCTATGATTCGTTTGATAAAATGCTAGTTTAGATTATATATGATTGTATGATCTTAAGGTCAGTAGTTTTCATGAAGTTACCATGCATGTTACTTCGAATTTTTGCCTTAAAAATGCTAAGTGATGACTCGACTAGTGATATGTTACTTTGCTTGTCTTTATACTTGGTTTTCATGCTTAAGGGATTGTAAATTAACCTTATATGTTGTCAATTAGTAGGTTTAAGTGGATGTTAAGACTTGCCTTGGTTGGTTGTTTTTTGTTTTTGGAGTAATGAAGGGAGTTAAGGTGGAAGGAGTCACTTGGTCATAGCTGGGCATATTTTTGTACTAGAAGTTTAGGTCATTTTAGGTGAGTTTTAGCAAGGCCTTGGTAGGCCTGAGCTCAAGGGAGTTGGGAATTGGTTCATACTTGAGTCCAGTAGCTTTAGATTGCATAAAACTTGCATTTGGTTAGGCACACACACACAAACCCGAGAGCAGCACAAAATATGATAGATTTGAGTAAACTTGACTTTTGTTTGATTATAATCATGTCATAGGTTAGGCCTTCATGGGGCCGTGGTCTAAATAGATATAATGAAGTCTTAGGAAGCTTAAAAATCCATTAAAACGAGTAATTGAATTGGATAAATGAGTTTTAAGGTGGTAAAATCAGGGCAGTTTGGTATTCAGGGGAAACAGTTTTGTATCAACTTCCACTTGAGGCCTAGGAAGGCCTGAGTGAGGCCTTTCAGTAATTACAACTTTTCGAGTCAGTTTAGAGTCTTAATAACCTTTGAAAGTTGGTTTGGAGTGAAGGCCACCAAAACACCCGAGAGTCACCATTAGAGTTACCTTTAGAAACTTTAGAAAAGTGCATTGCATTTGTGTGTCTTCTAAGTGAGGCCTTGATGCCAAACCAATTGCTAAAGTTAGCTTAAAGTCATTAAAAGTCATAGGAGTTAGAATTTAGCGAAGACCCAAGGTAAAACTTCATATTTTTGCCAAGGCACATAATTGGTGCCAAGGTGTGCATTCGATAAGTCAAATAGTGTGCATTGCATTTGTGAGTCATTTGAAGTGAGCATAAGTGTGCCTTACTAAGTTTAGGTTTAGTTGAGGTCTATAAAGGAGGATTTGGAGTATAATGATAATTAGATGTTATATGGTTAACTGCTTAAGTGACTAAGGTCGTAAATAGAGTCTAGGTGTGTACTATTAATTAAGTGATAAATTGCCCTGCCATTTCTTGTTATGTGTTATGTGGTTTATGTGATGCATATATTACTTAAAATTATTTGTGTTTAAGTGTATATATATATGTGCATATGTATGTATATATATATATATTTTTAGTATACGCGAAAGGGTAGTTAGTAAGAGTTGTAATGAGGATACTATTTATCATAGGTTCAAGTAGGAAGCCAAGAAAGGAGCCCATAGACGATTCCATTCAAGTACTCAGTAAGCGTAGTCCAGGCAAGTGAAATCTTAACTTACCTCTATAATTCTATTTCTTGTGATTAAATACCCTGTGAATGCATGACTACAGTTTCAATAAGATTAATTAGTCCCAAACATCACCCAGTGACTAGATCTTGAATTTAGTTAATCTCTTTCATACTCGAATTGATTCCTTTTCACCACATATTACCTCTCCTCCATGTGAATACCCTACAATAGTTCCTTATTATATCAATTGAATCCTAAAACCCTCATAAATTAGAACCATTTCTTTTGGAGAGAAATGCGAGATATATACGGATCGCAAGAGCCTGAAGTACATTTTCACTCAAAAGGAATTAAATATGAGGCAATGAAGATGGTTGAAGTTGATTAAGGACTATGATTGCACGATCAGTTATCATTTCAGGAAAACAAATATAGTAGCAGATGTTTTAAGTCGCAAGGAGAGATTGAATGTGTTGACTATGGCCCAAGAGTATTCAAAGGAATTCGAGAAGATGGGAATTGAGATTCGAGCTCCAAGTGCGCCTACATAAATGATTTGTAAGATGTCTTTCCAACCAGAATTGATAGGAAAGATTAAGAAGTGTTAAGAAGAAGTAATGAATCAAAGGATGATTGAGTTGACCGGAGAAAAGACTTGCACTAAAAAAGATAACCAAGGAATTCTAAGATTCTCTTCAAGAATTTGGATACCGAATTTGGAAGAATTGAAGATTGAGATTTTGAAGGACGCTCACAACTCAGAATTTTCTATTCTCCCGGGAAGCACAAAAATGTACCAAGATTTGAAACAGAATTTTTGGTGGCCGGATATGAAGAAGGAGATTGCACAATGGATTAGTAGTAGTTACACTTGTCAAAGGGTAAAAGCCGAACATCAGAGACCGAGTGTCCTAATTTAACCTTTGGAGATACCTGAATGGAAGTGGGAGCACATTGCGATGGACTTTATAGTTGGGTTACCAAGGACAAAATCTAATCATGATGCTATTTGGGTAATAATTGATCGATTGACTAAGTCGGTTCATTTTCTACCGATCAACGAGAGATTCTCAATGGACAAGCAGATTCATATGTATCTAAAGGAAATTGTTACTCGCCATGGAGTTCTAGTATCTATTGTGTCGGATAGGACCCTCATTTCAACTCCAGATTTTGGAAGCAATTTCAAGGACATTTGGAAACTCGACTCAAGATGAGCGCTGCCTATCACCCACAGACGAATGGACAAAGTTAGCGCATAATTCAGATTATAGAAGACATATTAAGATCTTGTGCTTTGGACTTCAAAGGATATTAGGATGAACATTTGCCCCTGGTAGAATTATCGTATAACAATAGCTTACATGCCAGTATCGGAATGCCCCCGTATGAAGTGCTTAATGGAAGGAAGTGTTAATCACCTATTTATTGGGATGAGTTTGGAGAGTGAAATTTAATTGGCCCCGAACTGATTCAACAAACGAAAGAAGCGGTAGAATTGATTCGAAAGCGATTGATCGCGACTCAGGATAGACAGCGAAAGTATGTTGATCCACGCTGAAAGGACGTAGAGTATGAAAAATGAGAAACCGTTCTGTTGAAAGTGTCGCCCTGGAAGGGGATAGCTAGATTTGCAAGAAAGGAAAGTTGAGTCCAAGATTTGTTGGACCTTTTGAGATTTTGGGTAAAGTTGGAAAAGTGGCGTACGAGTTGACCTTACCACCTCAAATCCAGCACATTCACAACATTTTTCATGTATCATTGCTTAAGAAGTTCAACCTCGACGCCAACTATATCATAGAGAATGAACCAATGGAGATTGAGCCAGATTTTTTTTATGTCGAGCAGCTGGTTGGCATTCTAGATAGAAAGTGTTATGGATCAGAAACTAAGGTATAATAATTTCTGTATCTATTACTAAGGAACATGAGCTCCGAGGCTCGATTTGACTGCTCTTCTGTTTCGTGACTTAACCTGCCTTAACAAGATGCCTCCGTACCTTGCTGACTGCCAAGGATCAAGTCAAAAAATGTAGTTCTGATTTGTGGGGTGAGGCCCCTTAGATAGATATTGGGAGCCCTTGAATTGGACTTGAATTAGGAGACTTGATGGTCAAGTCTCAGAATTAGAATGGACTTTGGAGTCCTAAGAAGTAGGAAGCTGATTCCTTATCCCACCAGGTTACTTGGAGGTCAATCTACAATGATTTATTTCTCCACTAGGGCTCATCTTATCAGCTGACTTATCCCTTATTAATTAATTACGAATTTAATTAATATTCAAGGTTTTGGACCTTCTTTGTTCCATCATGCCTGATCTGGTCCATCAGGCCTGATCAATGTGTTAAACCTTTTTGGTCTGAATGTCATACATCTTCTTATTGGGCTTTGTAGCCCAAATCATCTGTAATTAATGCAATATTAATTACGTAATCAGGACTTATTTATTCCCTATCATTTAAGTCAGCTGATAAGATGAGTCCTAGTGGAGAAATAAATCCTTGTAGATTGACCTCCAAGGAACCTGGTGGGATAAGAAATCAGCTTCCTACTTCTTAGGACTCCAAAGTCCATTCTAATTCTAAGACTTGACCACCAAGTCTCCTAACCCATGTCCAATTCAAGGGCTCCCAATATCTATATAAGGGGCCTTACCCCATAAATCAGAACTATGTTTTTTGACTTGATCTTTGGCAATCAGCAAGGTACGTAGGCATCTTGTTAAGGCAGGTTGAGTCACGAAACACAAGAGCAGTCAAATCGAGCCTCGAAGGTCACGTTCCTTAGTAATAGATACAAAAATTATTATACCTTAGTTTCTGATCCATAACATTTGGCGCCGTCTGTGGGAAAACACAACAACAACCATATCGAGAACACGGAGAACAAGCAGCGTCCTTGAAGGAGGGACACCCGTGGGGACAACCCAAACGATTTCGTCAACCGTGGAAGTGCCTCCGCATGCAACCTATATCGTCACCCAAGGAGGAGCCCAGGTAGGGGCAACTAAACCTCAACCTCAAAGGACGATTCCCCCGCCTCCTCAAGGTACGAATCCCCAACTTTAACAACTACATACACCTGTGAATTCTCAACCCATTGGGTACGAGTATTGAACTGTTGTAACCACTAACCCCCTTGTGGGATGCCCCTTTACCCCGAGGTTGGAGGAAGTGGACATGCTGGACGGAGTGAAGCACGGGGGCAAACACCCCCTACATACAATGTTTGGCTCCTATCCCGGAGGACCAGGAATTTTTTGGTCCTTATACTGAGAGAGATTTGGAATCTTCGGATGACGAAGTGGCCCCAAGAAGGAGACATGCTGGCAAAGAGCCGATGGCTGATGGTAACCAACGCCCTAGGAGCACTCGAGGGGTGAATTCCCAAAAAGTGCAGGAGAGAATCAAGGCCCATGAGGCTGAGATTCAAATGCTGAAGCGTGACTTGGAGGCGCACCAGGTTCCCAGGCCCCCATTACCACCTAGGGGGAGAGATCCTCCCCCAATCATAGACCTGGATCATCGGACATGAAGAAGGGATGTAGTCCCAAAAGCTGATCCAAGCAATCTTCTTCCCCTTAGAGATCCTGATGATCTTACTCCACCATTCACTGAAGAGATAATGAATGCCCACATCTCAAGGAAGTTAAAGATGCCCACTATCAAAGCTTATGATGGCACGGGAGCTCCCGCTAATCATGTGAGGACATTCTCCAATGCACTGTTGTTGCAGCCCGTGAACGACGCTATTAAGTGCCGGGCCTTTACTCAAACCCTATCGGGTATGGCTCAAAGATGGTATAGTCGTCTGCCCCTAAACTCTATCGAGTCCTTCAGAGAATTAAGTCATGCTTTTATTAAGCAGTTCATCAGCGGGAGAGTATATGAGAAAAGTTCAGCATCCCTCATGAGCATTGTGCAGGGAGCGAAGGAATCCTTGAGAGACTACCTGAATCATTTCACGAAGGAAGCTTTAAAAGTCCCGGACCTTGATGATAAGGTAGCCATGATAGCACTACAACAGGGAACTAGGGATGAGTTCTTCAAGATGTTCTTGGCCAAGCGCCCCCCTAAGAGTATGTTGCAGCTCCAAGATAGGGTCGGGAAGTACATCAAGGTGGAAGAGAGCATGAGGAAGACCGTAGTGAGCAACGCGCCCGCTGGAGGCAAGAAGCGGAAAACTGATCTGGAGTATATCGCTAAGGACAAGTATCCTAGAACTGAGCAAAACCCTGATTCAACCCCTAAGATGGGAGGACCTGGGCAAAAGTTCACTGAATACGCTAAGCTGAATGCTCCTAGAAGCCAGATCTTGATGGAAATCAAGAAATACCAAGATATTCGTTTGCCTAAACCCTTGAAGGCAGATCCTGCCAAGCTAGACAAGAGCAAATATTGTAGATTTCACAAAGATGTTGGTCATGACACCGATGAGTGTAGGCAATTGAAAGATGAAATAGAATTCCTCATCTAAAAAGGAAGATTGAACAAGTACACTAGGGAAGGAAGGGATAGGAATAACAATGGTAGAAAGAAGTTTGAAGATCGTAGGAGGGACCAAGATGATCAAGGGTGGAATCCCCAGCCTAGGGGACAAGTCATAAATACAATTTTTGGAGGACCACGACCCCGAGGACCTGTGATAAACACGATTTTCGGAGGACCAACTGCTGCTGGATTATTCAAGAACTCCAGGAAAGCATATGTCAGGGAGGTTATGCATATTGTTGGAGAAGCCCAGAAGAGGGCCAGGACAGGAGTAACAATGACTTTTGATGATTCTGACCTAGAGGGTGTGAAATTTCCTCATGACGACCCGTTGGTCATAACACCTATAATAGGAAACAGCCCGGTTAAGAGGGTCCTTGTGGATAATGGTGTTTCAGTGGATATCTTGCTCCATGACACCTTTTTAAGGATGGGTTATAATGACTCCTAATTGACCCTAACCAACATTCCGATATATGGATTTGCGGGTATGGAGTGCCCCGTAGAAGGGATAATCAAGTTGCCAACAACCATAGGACAGGAACCAAGACAAACAAGACAGATTTTGGACTTTGTGGTGGTAAAGGCTATTTCAACTTACAATTCTATCATGGGAAGAACAGGGATACATACCTTCAAGGAAGTCCCTTCTTCTTATCATTCAGTTATGAAGTTTCCCACCCGGAATGGGATTGGAGAAGAGAGAGGAGATCAAAAATGGCTAGAAGTTGCTATATGGCCTAACTGAGGGCAGATGGAGTTGGGGGGAAGGTTCTGCCTATTGAAGATCTGGATATCCGAGAGAATGATGAGAAAAGAGGGAAGCCAGCAGAAGACTTGGTTTCGATTCCTTTAGCCCCCGAGGATCCTGAGAAGGTGACTTTCGTTGGAGCCACACTAGAGGAGCCCTTTAGAGGGAAGTTGGTGAAATTTTTACAAGATAATATTTATGTGTTTGCATGGTCAGCAGTTGATATGCAGGGAATAGACCCATAACTGATTACTCACAAGCTGAATGTGGACCCAAATCGGAAGACAGTGAAGCAAAAGAAAAGAAGTTTTGCTCCAGAGAGGCAAGAGGCTATAAAGCAGGAGGTAGATGTAACACCCCCAAATCCGGGGTCGGGGATCCGGGTTGTCACGAGTTCCATTTCCCTTAACAACACCCAATCTTAATAAATAATCAACTACTCTATACTGTGACCCCACAATAAACACACACACCACAAGTTATAGTCTCAGAGATGAATATCCAAAAATAATCACAAGTCATTTTATTCCACAATTATATGCCAATACACCTTAAACAGGTTTCTGAATAAATTTACATTTCTTTGCCATTATTACAATTCATAAATATACATAATCTAATACATCAAAAGTTGAAAGCCTAGCCTATTGGTAGTTCCTATCTCAGCTATGGCGGCATCAGTGCTTCTAGAAAACTGCGGAACGTCTCCTAACCTCTTGCGAATCGGGAGCTTGGTCCGGTTCATCTTGTCTATCTGATGTTGTGTGATGAAAGAAGAAAGCAAGGGTGAGCAGCAAGCCCACCAAAATAATATGTATAATGATTAACAATATATGAGCCTTCTCATAGTACTCATGAAAGTCTTGGTCAAAAGAAATGAACCAAGTTGATATCTTAATGCGATGAAGTCGCAAAATATTCAGTATATATATACATATATACTTTTCAAAATATTGGAAGTCCTCTTCCATGCACAATATACACAAAGTCCCAGTGTATAACTGTATAAAAAAAATATCGTTGCAAGGTGATCTCATATATCTAACCTTGTCTCAACGTTTTTCTGAAAATCTTTGTCATTCATAAGACAATTATTAATTAGATATAAGTTTAAAAGATGAAGTTACAAGATACCCCAATATACTTATATCTTTCCCAAATACTACTTGAACTACCACCGTTCAAGTTATAATTAGCTTCAAAAGTTCATCACATAGATGAGACTATAAGGCAAGATTTGAATAGATTAAATCTTTAAAATATTATCAAAATAAAATGAAGTTACGAGATACTTCATTTGATGTAAACATCATTTTGAAAACTTGACCCTGCCAACACTCAACAATCGCCCAACCGTAGCCTTTCTATCGAAGTGCTCTGGGTAGTGTTGCAGAAATTATCCAATTGGATGATGAACTCATTACGGGAGTTTGCCGCGCCAGGAAGACCACTTACGATGATCAGTCGTAGTAGTACAACCCCACCATTTTCTACATGTAGAGGAGAACCTGTCGGATTTACTTGTCAACCGAACACTGAACTCCTAAGGAATGGACCGCCTTAGCGGAACTTCCAGGCCATTTGGGCCAATATAATAAGGCTGGGCCGGCGCTACTCGGCCACTTACGCCACTCCTAGTTCAGATGAAATCCATGACTCTGAAACGTAAAGCTTGTCCCCACTTTCCCCAAGTAGAAACTTGTTGATACGGCTCCACCAAGAAGTCGTATCTATTTGGAAAGGAGAACTCACCGATATTTCCCAGGCGATGCCTGTTAATGGATTAACTTGTTCCAAGAATTTTACTTCCCGAGTGTTGGGTAAGTAATCAATTCATTTATCAAAACAGCAACCTTGTTGCGAATATAAAACACACCACAGAGCCGGATCCCTCAGGTTTTGAGCGAGTATTTAAATCCCCTTCGAAAGGAGGATCTTAAAAAAAATGAGTTTTGGGATCCGCTCTAACTTTTAAAAAAATCATTTTGAAGACTCGCAAAACATTTTTAAGAATGTTTGGAGTGAAGCTGATTTAATGAAGTAAATCAGTCCCCAGAATATTTAGAAAATGTCTGAATATTATTATTTAAATAATATTCCCATAAAGAATAATCTTTATAAAATAATTGAAGTAGAAGTATTAAAACTTATACTTGAAATGAATAGCAAATAATCAAAGATATACTTATACGAAAGTAATATCTTTATTTGAATAATCAAAAGTAAGTTTGATTATCGACACCTTATTCTTTAATACAATAAAGAATATTATTAAGTAATAAGCGGAGTCATAATACCTCGAATGAATACTATAAATAATATTCATAAAATAAAGGAGTCATACATCCTCAAATGAATATCCAAGTAATATTCAATAATAATATAAACTGAGTCATAAGCCCTCGAATGAATATTCAAATAATATTCAAATAATAAAATAAACTGAGTCATAAACCCTCGAATGAATACTCAAATTAATATTCAATTAAGTAAAATAAAGGTATCGAATAAACCTTATTCGATCCATAGTTTTAAAAACTATATCCATATATATAAATATATATATATATATATATATAATATACTCGGGAACATCGACTCCCGGTTTAGAAATATGTTCACCTTTTATCCCCTATACTAAGGGTATACGCAACTACTTGCTTATTTCTAGCATAGGTATTATGCAACTATAAGCATTGAAATCAACAGATAGATAACCAGATTACGAAACAGACATGCATATATACCATATCATCATGCTCCAATATATCGCAAAATTTGCTAATAACAATCATGCACTATCACAAGATAATGCATATACATATATTTACATCACAACAACAGTATATCGGGTAGAAAACTTGCCTGAGCGACTGGGGGTTACGAATGGCTCGGGACGAGTCTGGTAACCTATAAACAACAAGTAAGTTGGAATTAAACCAAAGTCACTTGTAAATCTATACTCTAACCAACTCAGACTCTAACGCTCATTTTGCGCTTACTGATTCTCTTAAGTCACTCGAGTACCCTCGGCTCCACCATTTTTAATAATTTAACCTTTACGAGTTTTAAGGCGATTCCTTCGCGAGTGTCTTACCAACTGCCTAACACACTTACCATAAATGTTTCATGCATTAATTAACCCTTTTTGGTCTTTAACCTATGTTTCAAAGTAAGGCGAGGGGAAAAGTTTCGTTCGCGAAACGCCGATACTTGAAACGGTCGTTTCTCCTAAACCGTGCATCGGAATCGAACGAACTACATATCAAAACGAAGCTCGTAACAGGAGCTATCTAAACATGGCAGTGGTCATAATCTAGCAGGGGGTTCTCGGGTCCTAATGTTATGCACAAAAACAGTCCAAAGAAAATCGGACGTTACGACGGCTATGTTTACGCGATTACCAATGTTTAAACTACTCCAATTAACCACCAACCAACTCATAACCATCAATACAACAAAACTTCACCTAAACCATACCACATCAGTCCATAATCTCCAAGGTTTTCAACTCAAACAACCACAATCACGACCTATGAACTATAATCAAGCTTCAATTACCAAAAACACTTCCAAATCAAACTAAACTACTAATAATCACAATCCATGCTTCTCATTTCACAACACCAACCATTAAACTTACTAACAAATAAAGTAAAGGCTAGGGTTTGAAGTTTATACCTTCCTTGGGAGGTGTTAAGTTGCTAGGAAGCCTTAGGGAGCCTCCTACAAGCTTGATCTTTCCAAAGAAATCAAGAACACAAAGTTAGGCTTTGAAGTTTCTAAAAGTCCGATTTAAAGAACTGTAAAAATGAGGGTCTTACCATGATTATTTGGACGAGACTTGTGAACAAGAGTTGTAGGCCATCTCAATACCTTTCCAATGAGCTATAGAACACAATATTTGAGTGAGAAATGAAGGAGATACAGCAGTTTTAGTGTTCTGGTTCTGTTTTGGCCGAGAGCATGAAGAACAATGCCTTGGTTTCTTTTTGATTTTGATGAAAAATGATTTGCTTGGCTTGGTTGGTTTGATTTTTGTGTTTGTTTTAGTAAATTACCTAGTTGCCCATGATTTTTTGTGGTTAAAAAGCCACCACATCTCCTTCCTTCCCATGTCATGCTTGTGTCATCCTCATGATGTCATCCTCCCCTCCTTGTCCTCTTCTCATTGGTTGTGTGACATCATCCTCTCTAATCCCTTTGATTAACTTCCTAATTGTTTGCCTAATGACCGCTGATCTGTTATACGGTTCGCTTAACTTTCGTTTTCGTTTATCGTTTGAAGGATCATACCCGGGATCTTATTACTTAGGTTCCCTTAACCTTTCTCAATATATTATATTCCTTTTATGATCCTCTCCTATAATCCTTTAATTTAAATCCTTTTTATCCTGTTACCTTTTTCTCAAATCTTTCCGTATCTAGTGTATTTCCGGGAAAAATCAAAGTGTTCGGATTTGGATTCTGACGATCTTTACATACACTTATATCCCATATAAAGTACTAATAAAATCTCAGAATATCCATATCAGAACCCCTACATAGTGTGGCATGAAAAGTTTTCTCATTCAGCAAAAACACTATTCATAAGGGTTTCAAAAATTTCCCAAAAATTGGGGTTATTACAGTCTCCCTTCCTTAAAAGGATTCCGTCCCGGAATCAGATAGAAAATGAATGGGGATACTCTCTTAGCATTGCACTTTCTAACTCTCGAGTAAATTTTCCCACATTGTGGTTCTACCATCAAACTCTTACTAGTTTGATAACCCTTCTCCTAAGCACTCGTTCCTTTTTACTCTATACCCTTCCTGGTTGCTCCATATAGGTTACGTCTGGTTGCATGTCTATGCGCTCATATGCCCCTATTTGTCTGGCATCCGAATTACACTTCCTTAACATTGATACGTGGAACACGTTATGAACTTGCTACAGGTTCGGGGGTAGGGCTAGCTCATATGCTAACTTCCCAAACGTCTTAATATATCCAAGGGTCCAACAAATTGTAGACTTTGCTTTCCTTTCTTTCCGAACCTCATCAATCCTTTTTCAAGGGTTTCCAAGGGGATACCTATAACATTACTAGGCCCCCTATTTCATACTCTTTGTCCTTTTTGAGTCAAATCAGCATACCTCTTATGTCCATCTTGGGTTACTACCAGCCGTCCTCTGATTAGATCTATTATATCCCTGGTCCTTTGGACTACTGCGGGTCCGAGCATCTTGCGCTCTACAACTTCATCCTAACATAAGGGAGATCGACATTATCTTCCCTCAAGGATCTCATAAGGTGACACCTCGATAATGACATATGATCTATTGTCGTGATATAACTAAATCCGCATTAAGTGATCATTCCAAATTTTTTCAAGTCTATTGCACAGACTCTCATTATAGCGTTTAGCATTAGAGCTTTTGCTTCTCAATACCCATTCTTTTCGAGTTCGTAATCGCTACTACCTTCCGTTCCTAATATTATACTGGTTATACTTTTGCTCGTTAGCGTTCTATAACCTTTTAATAACCACGTCAACCTTAGTATTACGAATGTGTTCCCATTCTGAATACCACCATAACTTTACTACTCCTTTTTCAGCTGTTTCTATTTTCGAAAGCTTAATCCTTCATATAGAAGTAAAAGAATTTATTGAGAGATCACTATGATCATGAACACTTGTTATCTCGCATAGTTAGTACAGAAGGTGGCAAGCCTTTAGTACTTGACAAGCAATTAAACAATAGTTGGTATCCTACTAGGCTTCTATCACACAGATATACAGTCATTCGGCAATACCTCCCCTTCTGGAAGGGTTGTTCTTCTCAACTTACATGAAATGAAAAGAAGAGAAAAGAACGAACTGAAGAGAATTGTATATATATAAAAAATATACTGCCACAAAATATCTGGCTTGGAACCTACCTCTGAACTATAGAGGTTTGTCATAGGAGAACAAAACATATACGTATTTATATCAGCATCAAGTATTATAGCATCGTATTTCCCATGCCTAAATATTTCTATTCCGTCCATCATTCTATGGACCCATGCTCTTCCTCGAGCTTATACACAATCACCTTTGAAACTCCCTCGATTTCGAAAATCGAACCTGGGATCTCATTTTAGACATCACCGTTACTAGAGTTCTATGCTTGCAC
Organism: Apium graveolens; assembly: GCF_009905375.1. Lineage (NCBI taxonomy): Eukaryota > Viridiplantae > Streptophyta > Magnoliopsida > Apiales > Apiaceae > Apium > Apium graveolens. The sequence goes on from NC_133656.1 coordinate 54,079,343, forward strand.
CGCAACCTTCCTCATATAGTAATACGACTCTCTTTTCATAAGAGGGAATAAATATTCAATAGGTAGATACTCTACTTAATTAGTCTATCAATGATAACTTATACACTACCACGACCCGTTTAGTGGTACTCAATCTCAACATCCATTCCAATACAACTCTCACGGTTGTAATCAGCTCGTTACTCGCAGAATCATTGCTGCCTTACTATGGTCCACCACTGACCCACTATCATCATTCACTTTCCATGAAATCTTAATAGCTAACCATACGGAGTCCATACATGTCGTATCAAATCCTTCTAAGGAGGTAACATAATCACCATTTCTGATTCATGAAGAACACTCCTGATCTCAAACGTTCGTTTAGTCCTTTTGAAACATGGTCCAGGCTCATTCTCAAGATAGTACCTTCTAAGATAGATAGCCCGCTCATGGCGATTACACGAATTAAACCTTTACCAACTACTATTACGGCTGGGTATTGCACAGTCATCAGAAGGAATGTCAATCTTCCAAACCATAATACAACCTTCACAGTTTTAACCATCATCACTGTATTCTTTTGGCACATGCGCCTATAATTATCCTCTTACCTTTAAAGTGTCGGCCACCTCTTTGGCCTTTCCTGATAGTAAAATTTCCTTACAGTCAATGTCACTTTAACCATCTCCAAATAAATTTTCTACCTTATTTCAATCACAGCTTATGTGAAAATGCTTTCCTTAAAATCTGATGAGTAAAAAAAAATCACCATTTTTCCATAAGTTATTGCCTCAGTCTTTAGAGGTTAATCACTGTCATGACTGACTCTCAATCATAATTAGAACATCTTTTATCTTAAGTCCTAATTGCCCTGAATAATTTCGACCATTACTGGTTCGATCCATAGTTTCTCGTGGTTTAACACGTGCCCCACTTGGCAATATTATAATTACGTCATATTTCCTTTATCAACATTTCTATTCTTGAAAATTTTGAATATTACCTTTCTCCTTGTAAAACCTCTAAGGTTATCCTTCAATCGTTCCTCCTGTATTCCCTAGATACAGGGCATATTAAAATACCATTTACTATTACTAGAACCATTGTCTATATACTTCTGAAAAATTTCTCCACTGATTCTTAAAGGTTGTTGCTACATTAACCCTTTCCAAATCATACTGTCAAAACTCATACTGTCCCTATTAAGGGTGAAATTCCAACCTTTATGCATTCCCATAGGATTCATTTTAAGTTACCGATGTTCTATCCTTAATTCCACCTTTAAAAGGTACCTGCATCCTTCCATGGATAAATCAAGTCATATATCCCTGATAAGGGTGTCTTATTCAATCATTCCCACCTCGATAGTCTATACCTAACTTCATAATAGCATCCTTATTCAAATTGAGGTCAATCCATATGGGCTCCAAAAGATAACAATGGTCATCCACTTTTCTTTCTCGATTTGGTAATGATAACATGGATATTCTGGAAGATATTGGTCATGTTCAACGTGAACTTCTTCTTAATAATTCCTTATTTACTTTTGTTGTTTATCTCAACAGTCATCTCAATGTTGGGATATCTTTCATATCTGGCGTCTCCCTTTCTGGGTATCATGCCACCGGTCTTACACTTTACCTTCTTGAAGGTCACTTCCTTCACCCAATTTTCTTAATTTCTTACTTTCTTGTCTCCTCAGTCTATCCGCGTCTCATTATTTATCCTTCGAATTATCTCAAGGTTTCCTCGAATCTTCCCAACTTACAGGGGATAAAATATATGTATCTCTTATACCTTCAACCATCAATTTAACTCATGGTGAATCACTCTCATCCGGACGATTACCTACTTTTCTATTTCTATTTCTACGAGTCTTTAGGGTTTCCTCATACCCAACTCCCTTATCATTCCTCAAACTCTCTTGCCTTTATATTCCTTTCTCTTATCGTTATTTCACGAACCAACACAACATAAGCATTGATTTCAAACATCCCGTCATTCTGGATTCGTGTCTTCAGAACGAATCTTGATAACTTTTACAACTTAGATTCATAATTCATCATACTCGTCTGCCTTTGTTCTGGCTCTTAAGCTTTTACACTATCTCCATAACCTTGGGAAGTACTTTCCTGAAAACAATTGACTGAACTTAAATCAGTTTATTATAATCTCTTGCTCCGTGCCTTCTTTGGCCTTTCACCAGCGGGTGGTCTCTCTCTTAGGAGGGTAAGTGACAAAACAGTCTTTTGTGGTTCGTCAATCATTTAGAATCTCAAATGATTCATCTATTTCCTTTAGCCAGGCTCTTGCCTCGACTTGGTCAGCTTGTTCCTTGGAACTCTGAGAGCTTAGCGACTTAAAGGTCATGAAAGAATTTCCCACCGCACTGTCTCCTCAGGGTGGTGGTTGGGGATAATAGTCTAAGTTCTCTTTAGACAGGTCCATGAATTGCCGTATAGGGGTACCATCTCGGGTCTCCTGTCCTTACTCGACTTTTATTTCCTCAGTCTAAATATTTCTTCCTACTCCCCATAATTGGGGTCATCTTACATAATTTAAATCCTCATTTTCCACTTCATCATGTTATGGGTTCCTTTTGTCTTGGTGGCAACCTCCCTGACTATCACGTTCAGGGTTTGCTCTAACTCTTATTCCTCAAACTAGCTTTCATCTAAGATTTCATCTTTAAGCTCTTAAACCTTTGGAACCCAAATTCTATAGGAATACCTCATTATTCCCTTATCATCACTCTCGGTATTAATCTCATACCTATTTGTTGGCTCTCTGCCTTCATTCATCACTTTTACTGGCACAATATGTTCTTTTCCAATACTTCGGGCTGTATTGCTATCTCAAACAGCTTTTCGGTACCGGCTCCGGTTACCTTCACTACTATTTCCATTTTCTCAAAATCTCTTATAAACTCTCCAAAAGACATTATCATCTTGAGTCTCTCCTTTTTACTAAGGGCATCAGCCACCATATTGGCTTTCCCCGAATGATAAAGAATCTCCCAATCATAATTCTTGATTAGCTCTAACCGCCTCCTCTGGCGTATGTTGAGCTCTTTCTACGTAAGAATGTACTAGAGCTCCTATGGTTTGTGAATCTCACACTTCTCTCCATACAAGTAGTGCCTCAAATCTTTAGGGCAAAACTATTGCCACGAGCCCAAGCTCATGGGTGGGGATATCGAATTTTAAATTCCCTTAATTGTCTTGACGCAGATGTGATTATCTTGCTGTGCTATATAAGAAGCACCCTAATTCCTTATGCGAAGCGTCACTTACAAATCACAAAATCTCATTTTCCATCCGGCAACGCCAACATAGGGAACGTCACCAACCTTTGCTTCGGTTCTTAAAAGTTGTTCTCGCATTTCTCTGTCCATTCGAACTTCTCAGTCTTACGAGTAAGCCGCGTTAAAGGGGCTACTATCTTTACAAACTTGAACGAACCTCTGGTAGTGACCGGCCAATCCTACCTCTGGTAGTCGACCCAACCAGGGTCATCAATTCATCAGTGGTCCTTTATCCAATCTCGTCAGGATCCTCCATGGGATCCTCCTCAGCAACTATCCCTTCTAGGACAACATCCGCAACCACTACATCCTCAATATCAACATCATCCGGTCCTGTGTTAGGACGCTCTATTGGATCCACAATCTGATCTCCAATTAGTAATAAAACATCATCGCGTTGATGTTCCTCAACTTCAGGGTTCGGAGTCCCGCTACCATATACGATAACGAACTACGCTTCTATCGCTACATTTATAAGGGTTCCCATAAGGGTTTTAACTGTCAGTACTACGTTAGGTAGTCCGACTTTGAACTTGGCAAGAGTTCTTATTATCTTAGTGAACTTATTATCTTAACATCCCATCATCTCTGAGGTTTATAACGCTTGGCTCTGATACCATTTCTGTAACACCCCCAAATCCGGGGTCGGGGATCCGGGTTGTCACGAGTTCCATTTCCCTTAACAACACCCAATCTTAATAAATAATCAACTACTCTATACTGTGACCCCACAATAAACACACACACCACAAGTTATAGTCTCAGAGATGAATATCCAAAAATAATCACAAGTCATTTTATTCCACAATTATATGCCAATACACCTTAAACAGGTTTCTGAATAAATTTACATTTCTTTGCCATTATTACAATTCATAAATATACATAATCTAATACATCAAAAGTTGAAAGCCTAGCCTATTGGTAGTTCCTACCTCAGCTATGGCGGCATCAGTGCTTCTAGAAAACTGCGGAACGTCTCCTAACCTCTTGCGAATCGGGAGCTTGGTCCGGTTCATCTTGTCTATCTGATGTTGTGTGATGAAAGAAGAAAGCAAGGGTGAGCAGCAAGCCCACCAAAATAATATGTATAATGATTAACAATATATGAGCCTTCTCATAGTACTCATGAAAGTCTTGGTCAAAAGAAATGAACCAAGTTGATATCTTAATGCGATGAAGTCGCAATATATTCAGTATATATATACATATATACTTTTCAAAATATTGGAAGTTCTCTTCCATGCACAATATACACAAAGTCCCAGTGTATAACTGTATAAAAAAAAATATCGTTGCAAGGTGATCTCATATATCTAACCTTGTCTCAACGTTTTTCTGAAAATCTTTGTCATTCATAAGACAATTATTAATTAGATATAAGTTTAAAAGATGAAGTTACAAGATACCCCAATATACTTATATCTTTCCCAAATACTACTTGAACTACCACCGTTCAAGTTATAATTAGCTTCAAAAGTTCATCACATAGATGAGACTATAAGGCAAGATTTGAATAGATTAAATCTTTAAAATATTATCAAAATAAAATGAAGTTACGAGATACTTCATTTGATGTAAACATCATTTTGAAAACTTGACCCTGCCAACACTCAACAATCGCCCAACCGTAGCCTTTCTATCGAAGTGCTCTGGGTAGTGTTGCAGAAATTATCCAATTGGATGATGAACTCATTACGGGAGTTTGCCGCGCCAGGAAGACCACTTACGATGATCAGTCGTAGTAGTACAACCCCACCATTTTCTACATGTAGAGGAGAACCTGTCGGATTTACTTGTCAACCGAACACTGAACTCCTAAGGAATGGACCGCCTTAGCGGAACTTCCAGGCCATTTGGGCCAATATAATAAGGCTGGGCCGGCGCTACTCGGCCACTTACGCCACTCCTAGTTCAGATGAAATCCATGACTCTGAAACGTAAAGCTTGTCCCCACTTTCCCCAAGTAGAAACTTGTTGATACGGCTCCACCAAGAAGTCGTATCTATTTGGAAAGGAGAACTCACCGATATTTCCCAGGCGATGCCAGTTAATGGATTAACTTGTTCCAAGAATTTTACTTCCCGAGTGTTGGGTAAGTAATCAATTCATTTATCAAAACAGCAACCTTGTTGCGAATATAAAACACACCACAGAGCCGGATCCCTCAGGTTTTGAGCGAGTATTTAAATCCCCTTCGAAAGGAGGATCTTAAAAAAAATGAGTTTTGGGATCCGCTCTAACTTTTAAAAAAATCATTTTGAAGACTCGCAAAACATTTTTAAGAATGTTTGGAGTGAAGCTGATTTAATGAAGTAAATCAGTCCCCAGAATATTTAGAAAATGTCTGAATATTATTATTTAAATAATATTCCCATAAAGAATAATCTTTATAAAATAATTGAAGTAGAAGTATTAAAACTTATACTTGAAATGAATAGCAAATAATCAAAGATATACTTATACGAAAGTAATATCTTTATTTGAATAATCAAAAGTAAGTTTGATTATCGACACCTTATTCTTTAATACAATAAAGAATATTATTAAGTAATAAGCGGAGTCATAATACCTCGAATGAATACTATAAATAATATTCATAAAATAAAGGAGTCATACATCCTCAAATGAATATCCAAGTAATATTCAATAATAATATAAACTGAGTCATAAGCCCTCGAATGAATATTCAAATAATATTCAAATAATAAAATAAACTGAGTCATTAACCCTCGAATGAATACTCAAATTAATATTCAATTAAGTAAAATAAAGGTATCGAATAAACCTTATTCGATCCATAGTTTTAAAAACTATATCCATATATATAAATATATATATATATATATATATAATATACTCGGGAACATCGACTCCCGGTTTAGAAATATGTTCACCTTTTATCCCCTATACTAAGGGTATACGCAACTACTTGCTTATTTCTAGCATAGGTATTATGCAACTATAAGCATTAAAATCAACAGATAGATAACCAGATTACGAAACAGACATGCATATATACCATATCAGCATGCTCCAATATATCGCAAAATTTGCTAATAACAATCATGCACTATCACAAGATAATGCATATACATATATTTACATCACAACAACAGTATATCGGGTAGAAAACTTGCCTGAGCGACTGGGGGTTACGAATGGCTCGGGACGAGTCTGGTAACCTATAAACAACAAGTAAGTTGGAATTAAACCAAATTCACTTGTAAATCTATACTTTAACCAACTCAGACTCTAACGCTCGTTTTGCGCTTACTGATTCTCTTAAGTCACTCGAGTACCCTCGGCTCCACCATTTTTAATAATTTAACCTTTACGAGTTTTAAGGCGATTCCTTCGCGAGTGTCTTACCAACTTCCTAACACACTTACCATAAATGTTTCATGCATTAATTAACCCTTTTTGGTCTTTAACCTATGTTTCAAAGTAAGGCGAGGGGAAAAGTTTCGTTCGCGAAACGCCGTTACTTGAAACGGTCGTTTCTCCTAAACCGTGCATCGGAATCGAACGAACTACATATCAAAACGAAGCTCGTAACATGAGCTATCTAAACATGGCAGTGGTAATAATCTAGCAGGGGGTTCTCGGGTCCTAATGTTATGCACAAAAACAGTCCAAAGAAAATCGGACGTTACGACGGCTATGTTTACGCGATTACCAATGTTTAAACTACTCCAATTAACCACCAACCAACTCATAACCATCAATACAAAAAAACTTCACCTAAACCATACCACATCAGTCCATAATCTCCAAGGTTTTCAACTCAAACAACCACAATCATGACCTATGAACTATAATCAAGCTTCAATTACCAAAAACACTTCCAAATCAAACTAAACTACTAATAATCACAATCCATGCTTCTCATTTCACAACACCAACCATTAAACTTACTAACAAATAAAGTAAAGGCTAGGGTTTGAAGTTTATACCTTCCTTGGGAGGTGTTAAGTTGCTAGGAAGCCTTAGGGAGCCTCCTACAAGCTTGATCTTTCCAAAGAAATCAAGAACACAAAGTTAGGCTTTGAAGTTTCTAAAAGTCCGATTTAAAGAACTGTAAAAATGAGGGTCTTACCATGATTATTTGGACGAGACTTGTGAACAAGAGTTGTAGGCCATCTCAATACCTTTCCAATGAGCTATAGAACACAATATTTGAGTGAGAAATGAAGGAGATACAGCAGTTTTAGTGTTTTGGTTCTGTTTTGGCCGAGAGCATGAAGAACAATGCCTTGGTTTCTTTTTGATTTTGATGAAAAATGATTTGCTTGGCTTGGTTGGTTTGATTTTTGTGTTTGTTTTAGTAAATTACCTAGTTGCCCTTGATTTTTTGTGGTTAAAAAGCCACCACATCTCCTTCCTTCCCATGTCATGCTTGTGTCATCCTCATGATGTCATCCTCCCCTCCTTGTCCTCTTCTCATTGGTTGTGTGACATCATCCTCTCTAATCCCTTTGATTAACTTCCTAATTGTTTGTCTAATGACCGCTGATCTGTTATACGGTTCGCTTAACTTTCGTTTTCGTTTATCGTTTGAAGGATCATACCCGGGATCTTATTACTTAGGTTCCCTTAACCTTTCTCAATATATTATATTCCTTTTATGATCCTCTCCTATAATCCTTTAATTTAAATCCTTTTTATCCTGTTACCTTTTTCTCAAATCTTTCCGTATCTAGTGTATTTCCGGGAAAAATCAAAGTGTTCGGATTTGGATTCTGACGATCTTTACATACACTTATATCCCATATAAAGTACTAATAAAATCTCAGAATATCCATATCAGAACCCCTACATAGTGTGGCATGAAAAGTTTTCTCATTCAGCAAAAACACTATTCATAAGGGTTTCAAAAATTTCCCAAAAATTGGGGTTATTACAGTAGAGAAGCTCTTAGAGGCTTGTTTCATTGAGGAGATACATTTTCCGGAATGGTTAGCAAACCCTGTAATGGTGAAGAAGGCCAGTAGGAAATGGAGGATGTGTGTGGACTTCACTGATCTGAATGATGCATGCCATAAGGACTGTTTCCCGTTTCCAAGGATAGATACTTTGATAGATGCCACTGCTGGGCATGAGATGCTGAGCTTCATGGATGGATTTAGTGGATACAATCAGATCAAGATACACAAGTGCGACATCCCAAAGGTATCATTCATCACTAACTTTGGTGTTTATTGTTATCTTGTTATTGCATTTGGTCTCAAGAATGCAGGAGCCACCTATCAAAGGTTGGTAAATAAAATTTTTAAGGATCTTATTGGTAAGACCATGGAAGTTTATGTTGATGACATGTTAGTCAAGAGGCTATTGAAGACTGACCATATAACCCATTTGAGGGAAGCTTTTGAGGTCCTGAGATACCATAAGATAATGTTAAATCCTACGAAGTGTGCTTTCAGAGTAGGGCCTGGAAAGTTTTTGGGATTGATGGTCTCCAAGAGAGGAATCAAGGCCAATCCCGATAAAATAAAGGCAATCCTGGACATGGAGCCACCAAAAACTATCAAAGATGTTCAAAAGCTTACTGGAAGGGTTGCCGCGCTGGGACGATTCATCTCCAAGTCTGGAGACAAGTGCTTGTCATTCTTCAAGTCCTTAAAGAAGGTTAAGGATTTTATATGGAGTGAGGCGAAGCTAGTTTTGAATGAAGTTTTATACTTGTACTTGGCCGTTTCAGATAGTGCTTTGAGCGCTATATTGGTTAAGGAGGAACTTAAAATCCAGAAACCCGTATATTATGTCAACAAAATTCTGCATAGAGCTGAGTTGAATTATTCAACTATTGAGAAGTTTGCTTTAGCTTTGGTAATGGCTTCGAGAAAGTTGCATCCATACTTCGAGGCTCATAAGATTGAGTTAATAACAAATCAACCCCTGAGAAATATCATTCATAGTCCCAAGGTTAGTGGGAGGTTGATCAAGTGGGCAATAAAGCTGGGAGAATTCGACATCAATTATAAGCCACAAACGGCAATAAAAGCCCAGACATTGGCTGACTTCGTGGTGGAATGTACCATATCCAACCAAGAAGTCGGGGGGGGGGGGCAGGAGGATACCATACCTCAAGACTAAGAAATTGAAAAGGGGGACAAAGAACAAGATGATAAGGAGAAAGAATATTGGGTTCTCTATTTTGATGGAGCATCAAAAACAAATTCAAGTGGAGCAGGTTTGATTTTACAAAGCCCCGATGGGTTTTTGATTGAGTATTCCATGAAGTTAGTATTCCCGACCACAAACAATGAGGTAGAATATGAAGCTCTGATAGCTGGCCTCGGCCTAGCAAGGACACTGAGAGTCAAGAACTTGAAGGTCTGTGGAGACTTAAAGTTGGTCATATCCCAGGTAAAGGGAGAGTTTGAGGCAAGGGATGATACGATGGCTAAGTATGTCCACCTAGTAAGGGTTGTGATGACCCAATTTGATGAATGCCATATTGAGCACATTCCAAGGGAGGAAAATGCTAAGGCAGATGCCTTATCAAAGTTTGCTTCATCTGAGATAGAGGAAAGATCAGGAAGTGTATACTTCCGCATTTTGAAGACATGGAGCATTGATGTTAAGCTTGTAGCTCCTATTAGTCTAGGGATGTCAAGAATAGATCCCATTAAGACCCATGTTCAAACTGGTTGGTTGCCAAATGATGCTACTGAAGCATAGAAGTTGGTTGTTCGAGCACTAAGATACTCCTTGATAGATGGGATTTTGTATAAAAGATCTTATGTGGTTCCCTACTTAAGATGTCTCAGGCCCGATGAGGCACGCTTGGCTCTGGTAGAAGTACATGAAGGTATCTGTGGGCAACACTTGGGGGGCAGAGCGCTAGCTCATAAGATAACCCTTTTAGGCTTCTATTGGCCAGAAATGATAGCTGATGCCAAAGAGTATGTGAAGAAGTGTGACCACTGTCAGAAGCATGCACCTGTCGTTAGACAACCCCCCGAGATGCTGACATCCATCAACTCACCTATCCCCTTTGCTATATGGGGAATGGATATACTTGGGCCTTTCCCCATGGCCACGGCTTAAAGGAAGTTCCTGATTGTAGCCATTGATTATTTTACTAAGTGGATTGAAGCCAAGCCTTTGGCCAAAATCACAACTAAGCAGGTTGCACAATTCCTGTGGGAAAATATCATGTGCCGATATGGAATTCCCCGTAACATAGTCACTGACAATGGAACACAGTTCAACAATGAGGAATTCAAGAAGTATTGTGAGGAGAATGAAATGGAATTATGATTCACCTCTATGGCTCACCCGCAAGACAATGGGCAAGCAAAAGTGGCGAATCGAATAATCCTGGATGGACTAAAGAAGAGGATCGAGAAGTCGAGGAATAACTGGGTGGATGAAATACTCCCAATACTATGGGCCTATAGGACTACCTGTAGAGTCACGACTGGAGCAACTCCCTTCATGTTAGTATATGGGGAAAAAGCAGTTGTTCTTGTAGAAATATCACATTCCTCCCCCATGATTCAAGCTTTCAATGCTGAGGAAAATGAGGAAGGGCAAAGGTTAGCCCTGGACCTAATTGATGAAGTGCGAGATGAGGCACATGCGAAGATAGTGGAATATCAGAAAAAGGCTTCGTCTGACTACAACCTAAGGGTTAAAAAAAGGTTCTTAGAACAGGGTGACTTAGTCTTGAGGAAGGTGGAAGCTTCTGGTGTAGGGAAGAAAGGGAAGCTTGCCCCAAATTGGGAAGGGCCATACAAGGTCAAGAGTGTTCAGGGTAGAGGAACCTACAAGCTTGAGACTATGGATGGTTTTGAAGTCCCGAGAACTTGGCATGCACAAAACCTGAAGATTTACTATATGTGAAGTGGTTGAGCATGATTCTCACTGGTCAAGATGACAAGTAGGTTGAAAAGCACCTTGAAGCTTTGCTTGCATAGGATTTACATATTTTAGCTTTGTTTTGAGGTTTATTAAGACTGGTGTAAGGGATGAATCCCAACAATTTGTGAAATTCAGAAAGTTTTCAAAATATGTTTTGAATTCCAGTAACAAAACGAGTAAACTAAGTGCATGAGATGAAAGCATAAAGTTCGAAAAATAAAACAAGTTCAAATAAATAATACAAAGTCTGATAAACAAAGTCTCGAAGACAAGATAAAATAGATAAGCCACACAGGACTGGAAAAGCTCTAAAGAGCAGAGGTGCCCTCGGCATCCATATCATTATCTCCTCCGCTCTCGCTGGAAGTGTCTGTCGTCTCGGAGGAGGAAGAGCTATCATCCGCAGCAGGCCTGGAAGATGACTCGGGAGGAGGAAGAAGTGGGTCCTGAGGGATACGATCCGAGACAACCACTCGGGTACGAAACCTCTACAGTAAAGCCTCGTCATCAGGGCAAACATAGTCCGTCAGGTTAATATCAGGGCAGGCCTCGTTCACGGTCCCAAGGGCCGTGTCCCAGCCAGTCCTAAAAAACCTAGGAAAGAGTGAGTCGTCCCTCACCCTCATGGACTGGGTAAACTCCTCCGAGTCCAAGCAGTTATCAATCGCCTTATCTTTCTCGGCCCGTAGCACCACCAGCTCAGCGTTGGACTTGCCGAGCTCCTCCTCCTTACACTTGAGCTTCCGCTCCAAAGCGGCGTACTTCTTCTGCTGCTTCCTGAGGGCATTATCCACTTTATCCGAAGCCCTCTTCCAGGATTCAGCTTGCCTCACAACGCCTTGGAAGTAGGCGTTAGAATGAATGAAACAATAAACAGAATTGTAAGGCAAGTGAATGCTACAAGTAAAAAAGAGTACAAATGTAAGAAATAGTCATATCGAGGCTAAGGACTGAGCTTCCATGAGCTTTATCCTCTCCAAGTCAGGAGTAGCCACCACATCGATGAAGTCCTTGGGAGTTACGCCGTTTTAAGACCAATCCCAGGCGTGCTTCGTGGATCCAACCACGGTATCCCCTCGGCGGAATCCCCAAAGAGGCTGAAAGGTGCCCGTAGCAGCAGAGACAGGAGCAACAGCAGTGATAAGGGCATTATGGCCCTCAGCTCCCTCAGCTGGAACCTCCACCATGGGCTCCTTGTGCTTCAGTAGGAAGCTAGGCTCTGTAGCATTTCTTCGAGTATCCAGACCCGCAAGGTGAGCCTTCTTCATCCTAGCAGTCTCTTCAACAAGAGGCACATTATCCTCACTGATTTCCTTAACAGCTGCAAAACAAGAGAAAAAACAAAATAAGTGGTGTCAATAATGCATGAAAGAAAGTAAAACCGAGAAGGGAAGAAAAATACCCTGTTGAGAAACAGAGGATAGCCCCACATAGATGAGGGAGAACTCCTCTAAAAGAGTCCAGCTGATAGTGGCACCATCATCCCGAGTAAGCTCATCATAAATGATAGTTTCCTCGGGGGTTAGGTGAATGGATTTGAGGCTACCATCACTAACCTTCCCGAAGGAAGATCTGAAGAGGGTGCCCCAGTCACCATTCTCCCACCTTAACCCGACAAAACTATTCCTCCAATTTTGGTTATTGTCGGGAATGGAGGCGCTGTTAAAAATGTGCTTACACTTGGGACTTTGTTTAACGTAGACCCAACCACAATTACCCGAAGAACTGTTATAACATTAAAAAACCTTCCTAAAAAAACCTATAGATAAGGGAAAACCCCCCTAAGACAACAAACCATGAAACATAAAATATTCCTCCAGGCGTTTGGAGGAAGCTAACAAGGGTTAATTTGCAAATCAGCTAGGAGGTGAGGAATGAAGGGATGAAAAGGAAACCTAAGCCCAGCATCAAGGGCATCTGTGTAACCGAAAAGAGTATCGGGTTTCCAGTGGCAAGTACGGTCGCCACCAGAAACTGGAACTAATCTAAGGGGAGGAAGAACATTATAACGTGCATTTAACTTATCGTAATCTATATTGTGCCATGTGTTGCAATGATTAAAGGAGTCGAGATGTGCAGTGGAGGGATATTCGTCTCCGTTAGTATTAATCATATCTATCAAAGATATGTAAGAAGAGCAGATCTCGACATCCTTACCTCATTTTGAAGCTGAGTCAATCTTGGCCGCTCTCTCATCACCTTTTTCTGCCATTAATGGAGAATGAGGAAGGCTTGGAAGCTTGGAAGAAGGCCGTAAAATCCCTAGAAAGGGAAGAATTTTGAAGGCTGGAGAGTGTTGAGAGGAGAGTAGAAATTGTGGAGAGTAGAAAGTTGTGGAGAGTGAAAATGAGAAGTGTTAAATCACACCCCACACCTCACTCTTAGATAGCCACGAGGGAGGCAATTTGGGCCTAAAAAAGCCCATTTGGGCCCAAAAACAGAACACTCTAGAAGGATCTAGAATAGTTTAGAGGATTTTTAGAAAATATAAAAATATATTTTAAGAAAACTCCGGAAGGATCTAGAAAGTCCAGAAAAATCTCTGGGCCTGGAGAATTGTCATAAACCCAACATAGAAATAACCAAAAGGCCTAAAGAAAGCAGCAAACCCAACTCAGGGCCCAAACCCAAAATTTTTCAAAGAAAATGAAAAAGGAAGGAAAGCCCAAATGATGGAAAAAAACTAGAAATGAGGCCCAATTGAGGATTAAATCCCAAAAGGGCCCAGATAATAGAAACCCAATTATATTGAAAATGGGCCCAAGTTAAAGCCCAAAGGGTAAGCCCAATTTAGAATTTAAATTATAAGCCCAGCAAAAGGCCCAGATTAGAAAATATGGAACCCAGTCTTATTGGGCCTTGAAATAATAAAAAGCCTAATTAAGGGATGGCCCAAAAAAACATAAAAATCTTGATCCATTCGATCAGAATGCTAGTTAAGTTTCTAATCAAAAGGATGGGGTTGAAAATTCCTTCGACCAGAGCTTGAAGGGAGATTAATTCGACCAGAAATAGGTTAAATTCGACCAGAACCTCAATTTAATTCCTGGTCGAATACTTCTCCTTCAAATTGGCTTCGACTTGGGCTTAAACGGATGGTTAATTCGGTCAAGAATATAGATCCTGACCGAAAAGGGCAGATTCCTGATCGAAAAAATAATAATATATATATAGGGTGAAAATCCTGGCCGAAATTTGACCAGGATTCCTGCTCGAAATGTCCCTCCTCGAAACCCTGTCGACCAGGGCAGACAGATGGTTAATTCGACCAGGATCCTGGTCGAACCAAGTTAAAAAAAGGGAGAGGAAAGAAAGAAAAAGAAAAAGAAAAAGAGAAAAGAAGAAAAAATTAGGGAAGAAAAATCCTGAAAAAAATAAGAATTAAAAGAAAAATCCCAGAATTAAGGGAAAAATTCTTGGGAATTAAGGATAAATCTCAAAATTAAGGGAAAAATCCAAAAAATTAAGGATAAATCCCAGAATTAAGGGGAAAATCCAGAAAATCAAGGGAAAATTCCAGAAAATTAAAGAAAAATCCCAGAATTCAGGAAAAATTCCTTGAAATTAAGATAATTTCTAAATAATAGGGATGAAAGCAAATCGTTGTAAATGTGTAGGTCGCTCCACACTTTACGCAAAATGATACTCTGTAAGGGAATGAATGAACTTAACTTCTGCGAAACCTAGTCACTGTTTCCCAAAAGTTGGGGGGCAAATGATAGGGAATAAATAAGTCCTGATTACGTAATTAATATTGCATTAATTACACATGATTTGGGCTACAAGGCCCAATAAGAAGATGTATGACATTCATACCAAAAAGGTTAACACATTGATCAGGCCTGATGGACAAGATCAGGCCTGATGGAACAAAGAAGGCCCAAAACCCTGAATATTAATTAAATTCGTAATTAATTAATAAGGGATAAGTCAGCTGATAAGATGAGTCCTAGTGGAGAAATGAATCCTTGTAGATTGACCTCCAAGGAACCTGGTGGGATAAGGAATCAGCTTCCTACTTCTTAGGACTCCAAAGTCCATTCTAATTCTGAGACTTGACCACCAAGTCTCCTAACCCAAGTCCAATTCAAGGGCTCCCAATATCTATATAAGGGGCCTCACCCTACAAATCAGAACTACATTTTTTGACTTGATCCTTAGCAATCAGCAAGGTACGTAGGCATCTTGTTAAGGCAGGCTGAGTCACGAAACACAAGAGCAGTCAAATCGAGCCTCGAAGCTCACGTTCCTTAGTAATAGATACAGAAATTATTATACCTTAGTTTTTGATCCATAACAGAAAGGATGAGGTGTTAAGGAATAAAATAGTTCCTTTAGTGAAAGTTTTGTGGAGAAATCTAAAAGTTGAAGAGTCAACATGGGAATTAGAAAGTGATATGTTAGATAAGTATCCTCATCTGTTTGCTTAGATTCTGGGGACATGATCCTTTAAGGGGGGAAGGTTGTAACGCCTGTAAATATTTGATATGAATGTAATATAATATTTTGTTTTGTGCTATATAATTTTGTGCATTAAATGACATAAATTGAGAATCCAATGTGTTCGTATATATTCTTCATTATGCGGCATTGCGAATATTGTAGATTATTTATAAACGTATGACTAATTGTACGCAAGCAAGTTTCGTTACGCGATTAGATAACAATCGCAATAGTTGCGCTTAGACGATAAATCATAATTCGTATAATAGCGGCTGAAAATCAAATTATTTGCATTTTCTTATGTGACTTAGAGTTGTTAATCATATTTTTATGTGGCTTTTATATTAGAGTATTAATCCTAGAAAATTATTTAAAAAAATCTATTCTTGTTCAAAATTTTTGAAAACAATTATATAAAACTTCTCAAATCTCATAGTATTTTTGGTATTAAAAATCTATTCTTATGAACTTAAGGTTTCAACTATGGTGGCTTATAGAAATGAGCAAGATATGATCTTGGAGAGGTGTCACACTTCTATTTTTTCAATTCATAATCTTGTTCATAAATATTTCGCAATAATTTCTTAAGAGCCGAATGTTTAGAGTATTGAACTTGGGTAGTTCTTATAAAGAATGATCATGCATGTTGATTTTGAAAGTATTGTTCCTTAAAGGTTTTTTTATCAAGTTTAAACTCTTTAATGTCATTTTTCTTTCAAGATACCTTAAGTTTAGTACTTGCATGTTTATTTTAGCACTTGCATGTTGGATATAGTACTTGCATGTCGATTTACAAGCGATTTTCAAAGTACAAAACCATACTTGTTGATTTTGTGTTTTGGTACTTGACTTGTATGAGATACATTATGTGGTTTTTTGTTATAAAATTCTAGATGAAGTATTACATGATGATAAGTGATTATATTCAGTAGATATCAAGTGATTATTTTAATTATATGGTTCGAAATATTGCTTAAAAACTCGAAGACATGACGTGGCTATTATAGTTGTTCTTTTAACCTCTTGATACTTGATTTTTGTGAGTTGCATGCTATGATTCATTTGATAAAATTCTAGTTTAGATTATATATGATGGTATGAGCTTAAGGTCAGTAGTTTTCATGAAGTTACCATAAATATTACTTCAAATTTTTGCCTTAAAAATGCTAAGTGATGACTCGACTTGTGATGTGTTACTTTGCTTGTCTTTATACTTGGTTTTCATGCTTAAGGGATTGTAAATGAACCTTATATATTGTCAATCAGTAGGTTTAATTGTATTTTAGGACTTTCCTTGGTAGGTTGTTATTTGTTTTCGGTGTAATGAAGGGTGTTAAGGTGGAAAGAGTCACTTGGTCATAGCTGGGCAGATTTTTGTACTAGAAGTTTAGGTCATTTTAGGTGCGTTTTAGCAGGCTCTTGGTAGGCCTGAGCTCAAGGGAGTTGGTACTTGGTTCATACTTGAGTACAGTAGCTTTATATTGCATAAAAACTTGCATTTGGTTACGCACACACACATAAACCCGAGAGCAACACTGAATAGGGCGAATTTAAGTAAACTTGACTTTTGTTTAATTATAATCATGTCATAGGTTAGGCCTTCATGGGGCCTTGGTCTAAATAGATTTAATGAAGTCTTAGGAAGCTTAAAAAGCCATTAAAACGAGTAATTGAATTGGATAAATGAGTTTTAAGTTGGTAAAATTAGGGCAATTTGGTATTTAGGGGAAATAGTTTAATGTCAACTTCCACATGAGGCCTAGGGAGGCCTGAATGAGGCCTTTGAGTCGTTATAACTTTGAGAGTCATTTTAGAGTCTTAATAACCTTTGAGAGTTGGTTTGGAGTGAATTCCCAAGGTGAAGATACCTTGTTTCCACCAAAACACCCGAGAGTCACCATTACAGTTGCCTTTAGAAACTTTAGAGAAGTGCTTTGCATTTGTGTGTCTTCTAAGTGAGGCATGGATGTCAAACCAATTTCTAAAGTTAGTTTAAAGTCATAAGAAGTCATAGGAGTTAGAATTTAGCAGAGGCCCAAGGTATAACTTCATATTTTTTCCAAGGCACATAATTGGTGCCAAAGTGTGCATTCGGTAAGTCAAATAGTGTGCATTGCATTTGTGAGTCATTTGAAGTGAGGCATAAGTGTGCCTTACTAAGTTTAGGTTGAGTTGAGGTCTATAAAGGAGGATTTGGAGTATTTATCATGATAATTAGATGTTATATGGTTAATTGCTTAAGTGACAAAGGTCCTAAATAGAGTCTAGGTGTGTACTATTAATAAAGTGATAATTTGTCGTGCCATTTCTTGTTATGTGTTAAATGGTTAATGCGATGCATATATTACTTGAAATTATTTGTGTTTAAGTGTATATATAAATGTGTATATGTGTATAGATATATATATATATTTTTTTGTAGTATACGCGAAAGGGTAGTTAGCAAGAGTTGTAATGAGGATACTATTTATCATAGGTTCAAGTAGGAAGCCAAGAAAGGAGCCCATAGACGATTCCGTTCAAGTACTTAGTAAGAGTAGTCCAGGAAAGTGAACTCTCAACTTATCTCTACAATACTATTTCTTCTGATTAAATACCCTATAAATGCATGACTACAGTTTTAATAAGATTAATTAGTCCCTGACATCACCCAATGATTAGATCTTGAATTCTTGAATTTAGTAAATCTCTTTCATACTCGAATTGATTCCTTTTCACCACATATTACCTCTCATCCATGTGAATACCCTATAATAGTTCCTTATTATATCAAGTGAATCTTAAAACCCTCATAAATTAGAACCATTTCTTTTGGAAACCCAAATACTAATAACATTCCCTCATTTGATTGACAAAACCAAATCTTGTTATCTTTTCCTTGATAAAGAACCCTTTGAAATTAAAATGAATTATTAAAAGGAATTGGATAGTATGTTTTGTTAAGACTGAGGCACTAGTCATTGTTAAAACCTTAGTAGCAGGGAGATTGATGGTTTTAAATGGCTAATATGTGTCGAGGATCCTCAATAGTTGTGAATCACTTATTATGTGGTTCAGAGCTTTTATGTGGGCTGATCACCCCTCATTGCTCATATCACTGTGAGATTTCCAATTTTCTTTCACTTATTAGAAATTTTATCTTTTATTTAAGATTTCATATTGTTGATTAATTTATGTTGAGGTTTTATTGATTATATGATGAATTCTTATTCACTTCTTTTCACTTGTTGAGCGTTTTGCTCATTAATATTGTTATTGATGTTATCCCTTCAGTGAAACCCGAAGATGGTTCGTTTCAAGAAAACCGCGCGTAAGACTTCAGGGGACACGGGGTATGCCTACCATCAGATATTGGAGCAGGTAGGGAACTAGTAGTTCCCTAAGGATTATAAACTTTGGGTTTAAAATTTGGTAGTAATGTGACTTAAGATATTTTTGGTCTGTAATAATAAAGATGTTAGATGTTGTTCAAACTCATTCCTGTGTATTCGGGGATTGTGGTTAAGGGTTGTAGCCTTAATATTCTATCTTTTGTAGTACTTTACTGTTTAATTAATATTATGCATATATCTGCTAGTTAGTAGTGTGGGTCTGTCACAGTATGGGCCACACATAATATGCCCGAATATGGAAATGGTGACAAGTGGATGTATGGGAGTCATCCTTTTACATGTGGAGAACAATAAATATGTACCGTTATACGAATGATCATCGTATCTTGGGGGTTACGGTGAATGTCCTATTCTTTCAATTGGAATTGAGATGCAATACCGTAATCCAAGCCTAGGTGCTGGGTTTACCATTAAGTTATTCGTAGACTAATAAATCAATCGAAAACAATATTTTGAAAAGAGGTTTTAACACCAAGAAATTTATTCTCCTGAGTATATAATACTATGGACAACATTGTAAAGATATTTTGATATATATAAAATATCTGATTTGATTTAAAAAGGAAAAGGTGTATACCACCAAGTTTTAAAATCATCCTATTAAATGATGAAGTATTATTTTAACAGTTATTTCCAAACTATTTTATACATTATGTCTGAGCATTATTACTCATTCTTGCTTTCTTTTAAATGTCACAACATAACAGATAACCACATGCTAGTGAGAGAGCTAGTCAACTGCAACCGCGAGGAGAGGTCCTTGTAGCATTGCTTCAAAAAAGCCAGAACATTTAGATAGGCTTCAGATAATTGTAAAATTATTGTAACTTCATGTAGAGGTTAAGAATAATAGTTTGAGATCCTGTAGAGTACATTTAAGTTTTAATAATAAATGATACTTGTTATACGTCATTTATGAGGCTATAACTTGTGTGTGTGTGTGATTGGGGTCTGTTGGATTATCAAATCAATACAAGTTATATATGATTTAAGGATGGCGTGACGACCCAAATTCCTGACCCCGGATTTGGGGGTGTTACATCATATCTAGATATACAGGATATATGGTTTATACGAAGACTTGGAGAGAAGACTTGAAGACGGAACAATTCAGGGGTTACAACGTTCTACAGGAACTAAGTCAAAGTGATCACTTCCTTGTAATAGGAGTCACCTTGATCAGTATATTGATTATCAAAAGCGATATCCTGGAATTACGGTTTAATATATACCAATACAGGAACTAGTCTTGACTTGGTGGGACCCTCCGGGAATAAATGAGAGCCAAAACAAAATATGAAGTGCATGTTTGAACCACTTGGTCACTAGTAAGCATTTCTCCACCTTGTATGAGTTTTCTCCAAGGAAAAATCAGCTCCCTAGGTATACTAGGAAGTGTGATCACAAGTAAAAATTTCCAGGATAGAGAAAATGCATCCCATGTGCATCCCTGGCCCACATAGAATCATTTTGTGCTATACAATGTGATAGGTCGCAACTAACTACTTCTACTAGATGATGGAGGTCGCAAGTAAGCTTTAGATACTAAGGCAAAGCTTGGCTTCACCGTAGTCGCCAGTTAGAGTCCCGTAGAAGCTCATGAAGTCGCCACTTAGCCTTCCAAGGAGATACTTAATTCGTAAGTTAAAGATTTGGGGAAAGAAATCAAGTGCCAAGCCTTGTATCCTCCCTGTGGTCGCAAATCACATACTATTTGAATATTCTAAGTGATAAACTATCCATGTACGCAATTAACTCTCAGCAATAAATTTATTGATTCTACCAATTGATTTACTTGGTTAATATTTGGCCGTGTAATTCAAATTGATATAAAGTCTACACAGAAAAGCATAAGAAAATAACAATCAATTGTAATTGTTATGTTCATCTTCTCTCTCATGAGAACTGATGAAATAAGAAATAAAAAAATACTGAGAAACTCAGGAACATTGATTATCCAGTTAACTTCTCACCAAATAAAAGTTATAATGCCCGATTTATTTCTTGTATATTCATAGGGGCATTATAATCGTTATCCGTTAATTAGATCCTTAGACAATCAAAAAGCTAGATCATTGTATATGATTTAATTTTTATATCTTTCTAGAAGCAAGAACATTGTTGTTCTTGGATTGTAACCGGTTAATTTATTTACCGGAGTGTAGCAACACCCCCGAGGATTTATATATGAATATATACTTCCTCGAATATATTGTATCCATTACTTTATTATCCTAAACACTATTCATTTCAAGAACACAGAACCACTAACCGAACACTAAATTATATATCTGCAAAAGATTCGAAAGAATTGTTTTTTAATTTAGTGAGTATCGTATTCAACCCCCCTTCTACGATACTTTGGAACCTAACAATTGATATCAGAGCTTGTTGATCGATATACAGATCAGATCCGGTTTGTAAGACCAAATAGTCAAGTTGTCAAATTTTTTATTTTTTAATTTTCAAAAATTATCAACTCTTGAGATGTTTGAATTTTAAAAAAAATTAACTTATCCAAGCCAAAGGTTCTCAAAGGATTGGTAGACTCAAGATTTCTCCGTGCATTAAAGAAGATTTTAATCTTTTGAAAAAAACGAAGACCATGAATAAGTGGAATCATTAGAGTTATCTTAAAATCTTCGAGAAAAATTTTACCCGTAGAAACTTCATTCATTTCTTGCATGTGAAAATCTAGTGGTATCCTATGGAGTAAGCCTTTGAGGAAATTCAAAATTTTTATACAGCAGGTCTTGAAATCAGCTTCATTGTTATAAGAAAACCATTATCTTCAATTTCCGTATTCGAGATTTTTTTTCCTGCTACATATATCCGGGAATCAAAGAGATTATAAAGAAAGGAATCAAGGAGGTTAGAGTGATTAGTGTGGATATGCAAACATCTTAGTCACAGACAGTAAATTTGATACCTCAGAATAGAATAGAAGAGTTACTGATTGTTGAATAAGAGGAAACTCAAGTAGATGAAAGTGACTTGTACACTTTAAGGATACTTGAGGGACTGGACAATAGGGGAGTGTTTTACTTGTCATAAAAGTCTAGTCGCATCAGATTTACAAGGAGTACATAAGTTATATCCAAGGATCAAGCCTATCTATTCCAAAGAAGAGACTTTTCAGGATTCAATTCAAGAGGTAGTCACAAGACTGAGATGGGACAAATACAAGATTTTATAGCTACATTTATGACAAGAATTATGTGTCAAGTAACTATTAGAGGTTTGCTACAACAAAACAAGAAGCTTGAAAAATAAGGATGAGTAGGGACTCAATTGATGAGTTGAGACAAAGGTGGAATATTTTCTTAAGAAAGCAACCAGTCAAAAATTATAGTGCATAGGGAAAGAGTTGGGATGGATCAGATGACGAAAATCATGAATGTCTTGCTTTCATAGAAATCTCTGAAGATGAACTAACTCATATATCTCAAGTTTAATTTCTTGAACCACTGTAATAAGTTGCTCTCAATATTTAATGCATGGTAATATCTTAGTGTTTAAATATTTAACACTCACACAAGCATGATAGCATCACACATAGATAATGATGAACTAGTTCTCTAGAATATTTTTCTGGTAACTAGGAATGATGTTAACTTGTGCATGATACTTTAGATGATCTTAAATATGTGTTTGAATATTTGATGAAAATGTTTTATTGCTTTAGTGATATATATGTTTTCCAACATATAAGACCTTTATTTCTGCTTGTTTTCAGTATCATTTGTATAATATAATTTGGTCATTCATTCTGAATTGTTTGTTAAGGTTTATAAGTTCAATAGATGGACGCATTACCTTTATTGTCAATAGAATGCATAGCAGACCAATTTGTATGTTAAACTGACTTAGGTAATAGGAACAATAGATGTCATTCAACAACACGATTGGATTAAATAGAATTAATGATTTATTTGTTAATTCTTCTTGTTCCATAACATGCTTGTCTTGCTTAATTATTATGTGTAATATTTCTAACTGAATGCCATGTATTCTTAATGCAATGATTGCTTATTTTAATTCCATGAATGCATCTATTAGTACTTGCATTAATTATAGAAAAAAGCATGCTTAAGATTACAATAGGGCAAAGACTTCTCGTCCTCCTTATGTAAGGTTGGAATCATTATTCTCCAAGCCAAGTGACAAATTTGTCAAGGGTATCAAAATGAAGAAAATGGTCAGTCAAAGATAAGAGTTAGCATGTTAAGGTTGAAGCTGTTGTTATCTCTGTTAAAAGCAAAATCTCTAATCCATCTGGACCCAATCAATTAAATTGGGTACCAAGAACTGTTAATCCATTTCTGAGTGTGGGACATAACATGTTATTTGATTCACATGTATTCTTGGTAATTGATTTTAATATCCGGGATATATCGTGTAATTATTTTTATCAATAAATAATTAGTATGTGATTATTACGAGAATTTCGATCAATTATATAATGGTTGGTATTGATGTTTGGGTGTTTATATATGATAAAATTAGGATATTTTAATTTTTAATTATCCAGAATAAAATATTGATAATTTTGATATTTTTTTTGTGATTGTTGGATTGTTATATGATTTTATAAGGATTTATAGAAGTGATAATTATTATTTTTAAGTAATTATAAAACTACTTTATAAAATTGGGAATCGTCCAACTTCAACCATTTTTACATTTTTATAACCCGACACTCTTCGGAAAACTCCTTCCTAACCTAATCTGATTATTCTAAACACTTTCCGTGTTTTGACTTTTTCGATCCGGGGTACGGTTCAACCTGTATATGTCCCGGCGCAAAATTTTCGATAAGATAGTCAGTTTGGCAGATCAATAAAACCCATATTTTCGAGAGACGGAATATTTTTCGTTATTTTCTCATAAGGTGTTTTATTAGAAGTTCGGTTTTGATAATTATCCAAATCTGGTTTCAAATTATATTATTTTTATAGTTACTTAGCGGCTAAGTAATCTATTTTCGGACCCGATATATAAGGGTAATACAAAATTATTAAATAAATAAAATATGTTATGGTTCTGTCAGCAGAATTTTGTATTTATTATTAGTTGTGTGTGACCCTGTGGTGCTCGAGGATTAATTATATTATTAAATGTTGAGTTGTATTGTTTTCTTTTCACTTTTAAAAGTGATTTAGTTGAAGATTTATTCTCATAAATATTAAAATTGTTTCTAAAATTATTTTTATGCTTTTATAATTTCAATATATATTTTTAGGGATTTATAAAATTCAGAAATCAATATTTCATCAATTATTTATCTTTAAATGATTCATCTGATTTGCATTTATGTGTAAATTCAATATTTAATTCCATAATGCTTCAAAAATTAAGAAACTCATATTTTCTTAAGTTTGAAATATTTTGAGAATTTTAAAATTATTCTATAAATTTTCTGGCTTTTAGTCACCCGCACATTTGTTCGCTAATTTATTAAATACGGGTACATTGTGCGTTCCAAAAACAATTTAAAAATTGTGAAAATATTATATTATTAGTTTTTAGTTATTCCAGGAATTTTGAAACTATCCTGATAGTTTTTCGGGATATTTTTAACCGAGAATTGCTCATTAAATCGCTAAAGTCGGTGTTTGATACAGGTAATAAAAGAATAAAAAATTAGATAAGTATATACAACCCTATCTCTTCTTCTTGTTAATTTCCCCAACATCTCTCTCTCTTTAATTTTTCGCAATCTTTTTCTCTTCCTCTCGTTACTCTCTTCTCCCTCTTTTCTCCCCCCTCTCTCCCAGTTTACTCCCGGTTCAGGTGAACTTCGGCCGCTCTGGAAACCAGTGTTTGGTTGCTGTATGATTCCATTTCTTTACTAAATTATATATATTCATGCTTCAATTGTATGTATGTATGTGATTTGGTGGGTTGTTTCGCCGCCTTTCACCGGATTTCAGCGAGATGGTGGTGGTTCTGGTGTGTGCGCGCGTGACGTGTATGTGCACATGTGTGTGTGACTTTTCTGTTGCTCCTGTTCCTTTGCTGCGTTTGATTCTGTTCGCGTAATTTGATTTATTCGAATACTCTTGTAATTGTCCAAAAGTGTTTGTGACTTATTGATGAAATTATTCGATAATTGTTATTCAAATAAATTTTTGATGATTGGTTGAATATTTATTTTAATTATTAGAGAATTAATCGGTGAAATTCGCGTTGGACGTCTGAGATAAATGGAAACCCGCGAATTTTATCGCCGTCTGCGATGAGCTTCGGCAAACCGACGGTGGACGATGATGATTAATTCTGAGTCCTAAATTATAAATAAATAAATTTAGTTGTAAAATTTATTTCGGGAGGAAAAATAAAATATTTATTATTAAAAGAGGTACCAGTGTTTGGATTGTGATTGTTGAAATTTGACGTCGATTATGTTTCGACGAGTAGGCCGATAAATAGAGGAAACGCTACCCGATTTTCGAGAAAAATTAAATTCGAAAATACGGGAACGTAACCTAAAATTATCGAAAACGTCGAACGAGAATAAATAGTTATTTATACGAATCTAGTTACGTGTTGTGACAAAATATTATATAAATAATCAGTTACTCTGTTTTTCAAAACGACGAGTATCCGTACTTTCCGAAAATAAATACAGAACCGAATTTCGGAAACTTGATCCTTGATTGTTATATGTATTGTAATATTATATATAAATACGAGTCGAGTTATGAAATCCTATCGGAAGAATTAATAGTGATATTATGTTAAGTCTAAATGATTGTCTGAATTAGGGTATTTTGACTCTATAGGTGCTAGTCAGAAGACCCGAGAGTTGACGCCGGACTAAAAATAGCCTAGTGATCAGTCATCAAGCTCAGCAAGATTTCAATCGAAGAACCTGAGTGGTGGAATCATATCCAGGATAGTTTAGTGGTTAGACAATAAAGCCGAACGTTCAAGTCGGTCCAAAGTCAACCGGTAATAGTGGTTAAAGCTTATAAAGGTAAGTATTCCTAAACTTTCTTCAGATATACTGCAAGTAATTCTTTCCTATTCTAAGTTTAGAAAAGGTAAATGTTTTACATTTCGCTGCAATTACTCTTAATTATGCACGTACTTTTCATTATTGTTCCTTGATTATCGATTGATCTCTTGAGCAAATACCTATTACTCCGAGTTATTTGCGAACCTTGAATCAGGATGTTTTGAAATCCAAATGATTTGACATTAAAATACTCTACGGACTGGATGGTTACTATGAGGGCCAGTGATGAACAGGACCCTATGGGCCGGGGATGGACCGGGCCATAGTGCCTGTATACCCGAATGGATTTAGACAAGTAGGTATGGATCTACATTATCTCTTGACTAATCAGCAGGGTATGAGTGTGAATGTTGAACTAGTATCCAATCTAATTTATTATTAATCGCCATTAACAACATTCTCTCTTGAAAAGTTTATGGTTACAAAACCGGACAAAACCCTGATTCAAGAGATGAATCTGGGAATTGCTCGTCACTTTTGATTTATAATTAAGGGCTAGTAACAACTAATGTTTATTCACTCAACTACTTCAAATAGATAGAAATGTCTAAAAAAATTACATAAAAATTTTGTCCGGAAACTTCCTTTAGTATTGATACTTGGAAATCAGTTATATACTTGCTGAGCATTTTTGGCTCACTCTTGCTTTGTGAATTCTTATTTCTTTCAGAATCAAATGAGGATAAAAGTGAATAACTCTTAATAGACATTAGAAATTATAAAGATCTCAGCTGTAAGAGGATGGAAATGTTAGAATGAATAAGACAAGGGAGTTAGAATAGAGGTAATGAACTTGTATTTTAGTTATTGTAGCTAGTTTCAGAAGTTAGATTCTTATTTCATACCATAACCTGTAAACGATCCGAAATTGAGGGGTCATTTGTATATTATCTTATATTATGTATAGATTGTTTAGTGACACCCAATCTTGACCCCGGATTTGGGATGTTACAAGTTCGCATCAGAGCCACAGGTTATTGGTCCCTGAAATAAGAATAGGTGAAAGTAAGATAGGAGTGATAGGCCATATAAGATAGGAAAGACCCTAGGTATACTCATTTTAAGTTTGAATTGAGTGCGAATTAGGACTAGCGGAACTGATATGGATTTATTAAGATAGGATATTGTTGAGGAAAGTGTAAGACAAATATATCGACGCTATCGATATATTGAGCTCCCAGATACTATAGTCGTGAAGAGACGACAGCTTGACGGAGACGAGGTAAATTACCTTATTTTTCATATGGTTTTAAAGAAAAATGTGAATGATCCTTGTGAGAACTTCGTATAAGGAAAGATAAAAGAGTTTTACTATGATCCAACTTAGGATAATGTAGTAGAACAAAATCCAGGATGGAGGTAAGGCGTTGATTGAAGCTGACAAAGAGCCAAAGTTGCAAATTTCAAAGGCACCACCGCTGCGAGAAGTTCTTATCACTTTTTGGGCGCCGGACAAGGAATGGCATATACCATATTAGGTATACTTAAGACTAGTAAGAAGGTACGACCTTATCTACCGACAGAACATCGAATTGCATTAATTGGTTGTAAGCATAACATCAAGGATATAACGACTCATGTAATCTTTTTGACTTATTTAATTATGAAATTATGGAAATTAATAAATAAATAAAATATGCGTGTTGGTTTTGACCGCTATGTGTTGTTTGATTATTATCCATATGTGATTTATAGTGTACCAGGTTGTTCGCGCGATTAATTATGGGATCATATTGAATTGTTTCACTTTTGGAAGTGGATTTAATGCAAATTCATTTGTATAAATATTTGAAGTGTCTCTAAAATTGTTTTTATGGTTTTATAATTATAATAATTATTTTTAGGATTTTATAAAATTGAGAAATCAATATTTTATTAATTATTTGTCCTCAAATGATTTTCTAATTACTTTTATTTGTAAAATCCATATTTAATTCTAGAATTCTTTAAAAATTATGAAACTCATATTTATTTAAGTTTGGAATATTTCGAGAATTTTAAAATTATTTTCGAAATTTTCGAGATTAGTTTTACCCGCGCGCTGTTTCGTTTTATGGATTAAAGCGGGTATAAATCGCATTTCAATAATTGTTTTAAAATTTTCAAAATTATGTTTTTATAAACTTCGGGATTTTTCTGATATTTCAAGACTATTTTCGTAAATTTTGGAGATTGTTTTATGAGCACCTCGTTTCGATAATTTCGAATTTCGGAGTAAAACATGCCTTTAAGTCTTCGTAATTATCCTGAATACATAGGTGTCAGTTTTTCAGCACGGTTGTAGCTACGTGTTTCAAGCTAAAAAGGGAAAATAAAATAAAATAAAATATATATTAATTAACAAACCCCCCCCACCTGTTTTCTTCCCCTCGACTGCTTTCTTCCCGATTTCTTTTACTTTGGCTCATGCTTGTTTCGATCGGGCTCTTTGTGTATATGGGGGTTCTAATCTAGTCAAAAAGGGGATTATCTCTATGCTCTATTGTTTCTCTTTCGTGTTCGGCTTGGTGGCGGGTAAGTTCCGGCCGCCGTCGAAGTTTCCGGCCACAGCTTCCGGGTTCGACTGTGTTTTACTGTGTAACATATATATATTCGCATATATATGGAGTATATATGTGTTTCTAGTAGTGTTTTGTTGCCTGTCCGTGTTAGTTTCTCGTTGCCGCCGGTTTATTTTCCGGCTAGGTGACT
The DNA here is from genome assembly GCF_009905375.1 of Apium graveolens. NCBI lineage: Eukaryota > Viridiplantae > Streptophyta > Magnoliopsida > Apiales > Apiaceae > Apium > Apium graveolens. The sequence goes on from NC_133656.1 coordinate 54,108,048, forward strand.
GGAGGCGTGTTCTGTGCGTATAATCTGTTACTTGGTTGTGCTTGTATGCATATCTGTTGCGTGCTTATCTCCGTTGGGTTTTTCTTGCTGCCTGTTCCATTTGGTGAAGCACACGCACTTGCGTGTGTTTAATTCGACCGACTGTATTTTATTATTATTTCTGAAAATTTTGAGGACATCGATTGTTATGTAGTGTAATTAATTCAGTTAATTAATCGGTAGAATTTGTGTCGGAAACCCGAATTAACCGGGTACCCACGAATTTTACCGCCATTGATGAGCCCTGGCGAGTCGACGGTGGACGGTGATGAATTTATTCTGAGTCCTAACTTTTATAAAATAAATAAAATGAGTCGTGTAATTAGTTTCATATGGGAATGGGGGTGGAAGTGTGAAAAATTGGATTGTAGTTGGTTTGGATTTGATTGTTGTTGGTTTGACGTCGATTGATGTATCGACGGGTAGTCCGGTAAACAAAGGAGACGCTGCCCGATTTTTGGGAAAACTAAATTATGTAAATATGGAAACGTATCCAATGAATATCGGGACGTCGAGAGACTATATATATACATATATATATGTTTATGTTTTATACGAACTTGGTTGTACGATGTGATGAAATATTTTGCCAAATCGATAACCCTAATTTCATATAATAAAGAGTATATGTATTTTCCAAAAACGAACACCGAACCGATTTTCGAGATGGTGAACCCTACTTGTGGTGTGTGTTATTATAATATTCATAATTACGAGTCGGGTTTGAATATTGTTAGGTAAAATTGGTATCGAGGATATGTCAAGCATACCTAGACGTCTAATGTAGGATATTTCGACCCTGTAGGTTATAGTCGGGAACCTAGAAGTGGACGATGGACTAAAGACAATGTAGTGATCAGTCGACGAGCTCAATAGAGTTTTAATAGAAAACCTGAGTGTCGAAGTCGAATTAAATGTGGTCAAGTGGTTGGACGTTAAAGCCTGAGCGGCAGAGTCGGCTCAGAGTTGATCAGTAATAGTTGTAAAGCCTTGTAAGGCAAGTATTTCTGAACTTTTCTCCAAAATACATTGCAAATATTTTCGAACTGTTTCATAACATGTCGTTATTATACAAAATAACTCCTGTGTATATTGCAAGTGCATTAGACTATTTACCCTTGGAACCCTGATTTTTCTTGATCTTGAGCCGTAAGCCTTATTCTTTGTGAACCACCCTTTGTTGATCCTCAAGATACCAAATCACACAAATACGATACTACTTCCCAAATGTATAACTACCAAACACCAAAAACTGGAAGAAAATTTGTTTGAAAACACAAGAATTTTTATACTCCAAACATTTTTATAACATCAAAGAACCATACCCTGAAACATCATTACTGGTCTGATACCTGACCCTTGTACAAACTGAAAGTCGTTTCTTTTACATACCCTGATATACCCTTGTGATATCCATGAGTTTCCTTACATTTTATTTAAATGTTTAATCATCATTGATTATGATTTGTGTTATCGAATTATATTGTTTATCGTATTGAACTGCTTTAGAATTGGATGGTTTTTATATATGTGGACCAGATTCGTGGTCAGACCATACTAATGGTCAAGTAAGGCCAATGTGTGCCTTGGATCCAGTAATTAGAGCAGTGCTGTGTGCTTTGCTCGGGGTTAGTGCGTGACTGATCAGCAGCCTAACCTTGGTTTTAAAACTTAAAATGAATATCCAATTCTAATGATTAGTTAAAAAGAAACTTGATTCCTCTGAATCATCTCATTTGATTATTGCTTAACCTCAGTATCCCTGTTATGACTTGCTGAGCTAGTTAGCTCACCCTTGCGATTTTTTTATATATTTTACAGTTGAAAAGAATATGGATGATAGTGAAGTTCTTTAGTCCAAAGTGCGGGCTAAGGTTCCAGTTGAGTTGAATCGAGCTAGCAGAAGCTTCATGCGGTATAGAGATAGTCAGATCGTAAGAATGATTTTATTATCAATTGTAAGTTAAATTAGTTGGGTATTTGGTACGTTGTAATAAAAGTTAAGGTTGTGGCTTGTATTCATACTTTAACCTGTTGCGATCCGTGGTTATGCAAAGCAGGGTCATTGCAACAATATTTCTTATTCAGGTTTATATATTGTATATGTGTTGTGGACCCCAAACTTCTGACCCGAGTTTGAAGGGCGCCACAGGTTGGTATCAGAACTACAGGTTATAAGTCACTGAAACAAGCCTAGATTGTCGGGATTGGGTAAAGGGTTAGGATTAGGATTATGATATAGAAAGCTAAGACGTCGTAAGGATGAGTGCGATTACATAGTAGGTCTCCGGCACGGTTCGTGTTACAATTCGGGATTCTCAGCTTGCGACGTGATTTCCAGACAACGGCAATGACGGATCTTGATTTCCCAGTGTCATTTGATCGTTTGGAGCTTTTCATTCGAGGATCGTCATCTTCTCTCAGATTGGATTGCACCTTGTTCCTCCGCCAACATTAATTGTACTACCTTCAGTTGTGACAGTTGCACCTCTTCAAGCTATTCTACGCTATTCTACTACCTTTTGATACGAGACTACCTACTCAAGAACCTCCATCTGTTTAATTTTGTTTTACTGGACATTTGGTTGTGAGTATATCTCTTCAGTTCACCCTACACCCTGTTCTATACCCCCAGTTTAGAACTTGTCCTATGAAGCGATTGTACCTACGAGGATGGATTCGAGAGTTACAGTAAATGGTGAGCACTTGAGATATAAATAAAGGTGAGACGGAGTTTAAAGAGGAGATTTAAGTGTTTTAGAGGATAGCTGTTATCGGGTTAATAGAAGTCATTAGTGATTAAGTCACCTGTGAATAATTATGGGATGAATTAGATGAATTTCGAAAGAGTTAGAGAGAAAGGTATAAATCTGGAATTTTGGTGGAATTAAATGATGGTGTTATGATAAATGCGATATGTAAAGTAGTGATGTGATGTGACACGGGTAAACTTTGTTCTATGAAATAGACTTGTGGACTATTGGATAGTATGTTCTACTTAACTACTGCAACGATAATGTCGGGAGTATCACCAGTATGGGAGCCTTGATGTGAAACTACGAATAAGATAATGTGCGACAACAATTGAAGTTTCATCGATTAAGGAAGTTAAGTGGACGCGATAAAAAAAGTAGATTGAAGCGAATGGACCTTTATATGATCAGTCTATTAAATTGGTACCTTGTTATAGGTCGAAAGGACAACAACCAACTCATGTAGTAAGGACAACCGAATTTGTGATTTTCAAAAATTTTAACAAGTTTTTGAAAAAGATTTTCCTTACAAAACTTCTAAAAGTTTTTTTTTTAATAAAATAAGTTTTAAACCTTGGTTGTAAAGTTACTACTTGAGTTTCTTGTTTGTTAGAGACCTGGATTGCCTGGAAGGATACTTATTTCTGACTTAGTATTGCTAATTTCGAGAACGAAGTAACCTATGATTATGAAGGAGTTGATTATTCCTAACAGTAAAGTGCAAGTATTGTTTGATAAAATTTACATCAGAATCAGTGTACGGAGTAACTATACACTCAATTACTAGGACTATCAGAGTTCGAAGAATTCATCGATTTAACAGAAGCCGGAGCATGATCGAAGAAGATTGGGAAGATTTCCAGACCTCTCTAAAAGTAGAATATTATTAACAAAAGGATCGTTATGTCAAATGGTACGTGGTTATTCTAAATTAAAAGAGGAATCTCGAAGTTACCTGGTAAGGAACGCCATTATGATCGAATTGTTAAAGTATTATCTGTGTGGGTGCGATATTAAAGACGCAAGACATGACAAGTAGGAATCTACCATAATGCTTAATTTGCAAAAGCATTTCAGTGTACCCTCTAAAGTTGTTATATGATGTAATTGGAATGTGATTGAACAAGCTCGAAAGGTGAATACAAGTGAAATGTGGATGGTGACCAATGGTATCGTTCTAGTTTTCAATATTACAGCGTATATTCCTTCTCAATTCCTAAAAATGTACGAACTTCTTTTCTCCAATGAGCTCTTTTCTATGATATCGAAAAAGAGGATATTCCATTCCTTTCAAATTTATTTGCTTCCCCCAAGTTTTGCTTTCTGATTGAGACAAACAGTGTTATGGTGAGACACTTTGTCAGAATGACGAAGGGTCGGGTGGGACGCCACCTAATCATGTGCTGTATGCCATATGGTATGAAAGACTGGCCATCTTAAGTACCAATGTGGTTGTCTCATTTATATTCAAATCCTTGTTTCTTCTTTCTTTTCAATCCTAAATTTTGTTGGACTTTGAACCCTTTTAATCGTTTTGCGGTATTGTCGTTCTTTGCAAGATGTTTTCAAACAGAAATCAACATATCCTGAAATAAGCGGACGCAGTTCTATCTACATTTTATGCATGGAAAGCAAACAAAGGCATATGATGAAAATTGTAAACCACTAGCCCAGTCAGGGATGAACTAAGAGTCAAAGTTATCTACTCCAATAAGCAATACGTCTCCGAGAATGAGAAATTGTAATTCTCCTGTGAAATATGTTATTCAGAATACGGATGTGGTGATGTAAATGATTATTGTGGATACTTTATACGTTAAAATACTGAAAGATGTGAGAGCAACTTGATTCTTTAGCTCCCAAGGTTTTTTTGATAAGATAAATTACCCTATTGAATTGATAAGATTGTGATTAAAGGACTAGCAAGTTAAGAACGTGTAATTGTTAAATAAGTGAGTACAAATAGTGGAATTAAGATTTCTGGGAATCAGTTGTGAAGAATTGATATCATGGAAGATAAGAGGATTTGACATTATCCTAAGGAATAGATTAACTATTAAAGCATGATGTTCAGATAGACCGTCGTGATGAAAAGATAATTCTGAGGATGCCAAATGAGAAGGTGAGGAGGTTCAGAAGATGAAAGAAGGTAACGAATGTGTTAATGATGATTACGGTGATCAAGATATGAGCATTATGGTGATTATGGAATACATAAAAGTCGGAAGCAAACAAAGTTTGAAGATTTTATAGTAATTAAGGAGTTTCAAGATATATTTTTGGATGAGTTATCAACAATTCCTTCGGATATAGAGATTGAGTTCGTGACTGACTTAGCACCTGAAATGAAGCCAGTGTCCAAGGCCCCACACAAAATGGCGCCAGTTAAAGTGAAGAAGTTAGCAAAGTAAATGCAAGAAATGCTAGAACAAGAAGCGATTAGACCTGGTGTACCCCATAAGGTGCACCGATATTAAATGTTAATAAGAAAAATAGAAGTATGTGATTATGCGTCAACCAGCGAGAGCTCAACAAGTTTACTATCAAAAGCAAGTATCTGTTACCTCGACCCAATGATTTGTTTGATCAAATGAAAGAAGCAAAGTACTTTTATGAGATTGATTTAAGACTTGGTATTTCACCAACTAAAGAATAAACCTATGGATATATCAAAGATAATTTTCAGAACTAAGTACTGTTCTCGTATCGTCAATTGGATTAACCAATATACTAGTAATATTTGAACGGGATGGATGGCACCTTTAAGGAATATCCGAGTAAGCTATAGTTGTGATACTCAAAGTCAACGGAGGACCATGCGAAGCATGTAATGATGACTGGGAAGTTGGAGAAGAAAGAAGTTGTATGAAATATAGTTCTTAGCATAAATAGTCAATATGGAGAAGATCAAAAGAGATCCAGTAGAAATTAAAGTTACTATGAAGGAAGGCCAAAAGCACCAATAAAAAGTAAAAAAGTTTTACCCTGGACTGATTAATATTGAAAATTGGTTCAAGATTTCTTAAAGGTTGCAATGCCTTCGACGAAGCTAACCAGGAAAAGCAAGAAATTTATATGAAATGGAAAAGGGTAAAGAAATTTTTGCGGAGTTAAAAGGAGAGAATGCTTACAGCACCTGCTTTATCATTTCGAGAATATCAAGGAGGTATGGTAGTTATAGTGATGCTTCTCATAAGGGAGTAGAATGTGTGTTGATGCAGCATAATAAAATTATTGTATGTGTATCCAGACAACCAAAACTTTATGAGCAGAAGTATCCTAATTATAACTGAAACTAACAGTACCGATATTGTTTTAAAAGATTGGAAAAAAACATGATATGTATGGAGAAAGATGTAAAATCTATATGGGCCATAAGTGTTTGAAATATGTATTCATGAGGAAAAACAAAGGTAGAGGCAAGCGATAAGCAAAAAGGAGAGAAGAACAGAGAGACTGTACCAGAGGAATTAACTATAGAATTCTGAAAGTTGGAATTGGAAGCTAAAGTTCATAATCCAAAAGGAAGAAAGATGGATAGTATGACCTTTCAGTCAAATTTGTTAAGGGAAAGATAAGGAGATGTCAAGAGAAGATAATGGATCATGATGTTAGTAGTTAGTAAGAGGAATTTATGCGCCCAGGAGAACGATCACGATATCTCCAGGTTTTCTTCCAGCACTTGGATATTACAAGTAGGAGAATTAAGAAATGAGATCCCACAAGAAATTCACAATATAAAATATTTAATTTATTGAAGAAATGTCAAGATATACGGAAATTTAAAGAAAAATAGTAACAACCAGGTATAAGAAGGAAATTTCGAGATGGATTAGGAAGTGTTTGATATGTCAAAGAATTAAGGAGAAGTATTGGAAGCCTAGTAGATAAGGCAAACCCAGGGAGTGGTTTTACAAGAAGTGAATCGTGAAGATTATCAGAGATGTTTATGGAGAAAAGAAATGAAATTATGAGACTATGTACTGATTATCGGGAATATAACAAAACAATGAATAAGAAGAAGTGAGACCCTATAAAGAATTGATTACTTATGAGACCTAATTCAAGAAGAGTGTTATGTATTGAAAATTAACTTAAGATCCGACTTGAGGACATAACAGAGATTATGATTAAAATAAGTTATGAGTATTGCAAGTTCCGGTAATATTCTGTGAAATAACAAGTATATCAGGTGACTATAGGGAATTGAGGATCATGGTGTATAAGGAGTACTTAGATAAGCAAACTGTATTTATTGATAACATCCTCAGTTACTCAAAGATTAAGAAAGTCTGCATGGAATGCCTAAGAATTTTTCTCCAAGGATCAGAAGGAAAGCAACTATGCGTTAAGTTTTCAAGAATGAAATTTTGACTAAGGTTAACAAAAGGTTCTGAATTAATCCATTAACAACTATCTTAGCAAAGCCGTATGATAACAGATGCCCTATACCGACAGAAAGGGTTGGATGTAATTAAGACTACCAAGGAATTAACAAACGAATTGGAAAGAGTGAAATTTTAAGTTCAAATACTTAAAGGTGATAATACGTGAATATATGAGATTACTTTTCAGCTTTAACTAATAAAAAGGAGTAAAAAATGTTTAAATATTTGGAAACCAGGTTAAAAGCGAGCACCACCTATCATCCTAAAACGGAGAGTCAAAACACGAAGGTGATTTAAGAAATGTAAGATATGTTGAGAAGTTGAGTTTTAAGGAAACACGGGAATGAATAGTTATCATCGATGTCAGCTTTGGAATGTTACTTTATCAAGATTTATATGAACGCAAGTGTAGATCCTCAATTTTATTGAGACAAAGTGAGAGAAAGAAAGTTGTCAAATTCTAAATCAATTCAGCACACCAAGAGCGAAGTAATATTGATTGAAGCAGCTCGGAATAGACAAAGAAAGAAGACGAAATTATATCGAGAGAGAGTATGAGTATAGAAACAGGACCAGTAATGTTAGTAAAAGTGTCGTCTTGAAAGAGATTGGATAAGTTTGAGTAGAAGGGACAAGCTAAGTCCTAAAATTAGTGAACCATTCGAGGTATCAAAAAATATAGATAAATGATATGACCGTCGCACCCGTGTGTGCACCTAGTGTATTTTACTTGTCAATGTTAAAGTAATAAGTATTGGGTTTGAATTAAGTGATTGAGCAGGAGCCAATGGGGCTCTTGTCCAAGTTGTTCTGCATATAGTGATCAACCCAAATTCTTGATCGTCAAAGGCAAGTCCTTGGAAATAAGTGCATACTTATTGTGAGTACGTTTGAACCCTCGAGTAGATGGTCTACTTAGAAATTAGAGTCAGATATGCTTGACAAATATCCTCACTTGTGTAACTAGACCAGATTCTGAGGACATAATCTTTTTAAGGGGGAAGGATATAACGACTCATGTAATCTTTTTGAATTATTTAATTTTGTAATTATGGAAATTAATAAATAAATAAAATATGCGTGTTGGTTTTGACCGCTATGTGTTGTTTGATTATTATCCATATATGATTTATAGTGTACCAGGTTGTCCGCGCGATTAATTATGGGATCATATTGAATTGTTTCACTTTTAAAAGTGGATTTAATGCAAATTCATTTGTATAAATATTTGAAGTGTCTCTAAAATTGTTTTTATGGTTTTATAATTATAATAATTATTTTTAGGATTTTATAAAATTGAGAAATCAATATTTTATTAATTATTTATCCTTAAATGATTTTCTAATTGCTTTTATTTGTAAAATCCATATTTAATTCTAGAATTCTTCAAAAATTATGAAACTCATATTTATTTAAGTTTGGAATATTTCGAGAATTTTAAAATTATTTTGGAAATTTTCGAGATTAGTTTTACCCGCGCGCTGTTTCGTTTTATGGATTAAAGCGGGTATAAATCGCATTTTAGTAATTGTTTAAAAATTTTGAAAATTATGTTTTTATAAACTTCGAGATATTTCTGATATTTCAAGACTATTTTCGTAAATTTTGGAGATTGTTTTATGAGCACCTCGATTCGATAATTTCGAATTTCGGAGTAAAATATGCCTTTAAGTCTTCGTAATTATCCTGAATACATACGTGTCAGTTTTTCAGCACGGTTGTAGCTACGTGTTTCAAGATGAAAAGGGAAAAAAAATATATATTAATTAACAAACCCCCCCCACCTGTCTTCTTCCCCTCGACTGCTTTTTTCCCGATTTCTTTTACTTTGGCTCATGCTTGTTTCGATCGGGCTCTTTGTGTATATGGGGGTTCTAATCTAGTCAAAAAGGGGATTATCTCTATGCTCTATTGTTTCTCTTTCGTGTTCGGCTTGGTGGCGGGTAAGTTCCGGCCGCCGTCGAAGTTTCCGGCCACAGCTTCCGGGTTCGACTGTGTTTTACTGTGTAACGTATATATATACGCATATATGTGGAGTATATATGTGTTTCCAGTAGTGTTTTGTTGCCTGTCTGTGTTAGTTTCCGGTTGCCGTCGGTTTATTTTCTGGCTAGGTGACCGGAGGCGTGTTCTGTGCGTATAATCTGCTACTTGGCTGTGCTTGTATGCATATCTGTTGCGTGCTTATCTCCGTTGGGTTTTTCTTGCTGCCTGTTCCATTTGGTGAAGCACACGCGCTTGCGTGTGTTTAATTCGACCGACTGTATTTTATTTTTATTTCTGAAAATTTTGAGGAAATCGATTGTTATGTAGTGCAATTAGTTCAGTTAATTAATCGATAGATATTGTGTCGGAAACCCGAATTAACTGGGTACCCACGAATTTTACCGCCGTTGACGATGAGCCCTGGCGAGTCGACGGTGGACGGTGATGAATTTATTCTGAGTCCTAACTTTTATAAAATAAATAAAATGAGTCGTGTAATTAGTTTCATATGGGAATGCTGGTGGAAATGTGAAAAATTGGATTGTAGTTGGTTTGGATTTGATTGTTGTTGGTTTGACGTCGATTGATGTATCGACGGGTAGTCCGGTAAATAAAGGAGAGGCTGCCCGATTTTCGGGAAAACTAAATTACGTAAATATGGGAACGTATCCGATGAATATCGGGACGTCGAGAGACTATATATATACATATATATGTTTGTGTTTTATACGAACTTGGTTGTACGATGTGATGAAATATTTTGCCAAATCGATAACCCTAATTTCGTATAATAAAGAGTATATGTATTTTCCAAAAATGAACACCGAACCGATTTTCGAGATGGTGAACTTTACTTGTGGTGTGTGTTATTATAATATTCATAATTACGAGTCGGGTTTGAATATTGTTAGGTAAAATTGGTATCGAGGATATGTCAAGCATACCTAGACATCTAATGTAGGATATTTCGACCCTGTAGGTTATAGTCGGGAAATTGGAAGTGGACGATGGACGAAAGACAATGTAGTGATCAGTCGATGAGCTCAATAGAGTTTCAACAGAAAATCTGAGTGTCGAAGTCGAATTTAATATGGTCTAGTGGTTGGACGTTAAAGCCTGAGCGGGAGAGTCGGCTCAGAGTTGATCAGTAATAGTTGTAAAGCCTTGTAAGGCAAGTATTTCTAAACTTTTCTCCAAAATACATTGCAAATATTTTTGAACTGTTTCATAACATGTCGTTATTATACAAAATAACTCATGTTTATATTGCAAGTGCATTAGACTATTTACCCTTGGAACCCTGATTTTTATTGATCTTGAGCCGTAAGCCTTATTCTTTGTGAACCACCCTTTGTTTATCCTCAAGATACCAAATCACACAAATACGATACTACTTCCCGAATGTATAACTACCAAACACCAAACACTGGAAGAAAATTTGTTTGAAAACACAAGATTTTTTATACTCCAAACATTTTTATAACATCAAAGAACCATACCCTGAAACATCATTACTGGTCTGATACTTGACCCTTGTACAAACTGAAAGCCGTTTCTTTTACATACCCTGATATGCCCTTGTGATATCCATGAGATTCCTTACATTTTATTTAAATGTTTAATCATCATTGATTATGATCTTGTGTTATCAAATTATATTGTTTATCGTATTGAACTGCTTTAGGATTGGATGGTTTTTATATATGTGGACCAGATTCGTGGTCAGACCATACTAATGGTCAAGTTAGGCCAATGTGTGCCTTGGATCCAGTAATTAAAGCAGTGTTGTGTGCTTTGCTCGGGGTTAGTGCGTGACTGATCAACAACCTAACCTTGGATTTAAAACTTAAAATGAATAACTAATTCTAATTTTTAGTTAAAAAGAAACTTGATTCCTCTGAATCATCTCATTTGATTATTGCTTAACCTCAGTATCCCTATTATGACTTGCTGAGCTAGTTAGCTCACCCTTGCGATTCTTTTATATATTTTACAGTTGAAAAGAATATGGATGCTAGTGAAGTTCCTCAGTCCAAAGTGCGGGCTAAGGTTCCAGTTGAGTTGAATCGAGCCAGTAGAAGCTTCATGCGGTATAGAGATAGTCAGATCGTAAGAATGATTTTATTATCAATTGTAAGTTAAATTAGTTGGGTATTCGGTACGTTGTAATAAAAGTTAAGGTTATGGCTTGTATTCATACTTTAACCTGTTGCGATCTGTGGTTATGTAAAGCAAAGTCATTGCAACAATATTTCTTATTCAGGTTTATATATTGTATATGTGTTGTGGACCCCAAACTTCTGACCCGGGTTTGGAGGGCGCCACAAAGGACAAAGATGAGAATATCAAAAAATAGTACTAGATGCCAGCATTATACATAGAGTGACGAATAAGATAGTATGCATCGGTAAATGGAGTCATCGCTGACTAATAAACGTGAACAAAACATGATAATAATTAGAAGACTTATTAAGGTGAATGGACCCGTATGTGGTTATTTCTTTAACTATGTACTTCATTAAGTGGATTATAATATGTTAGGTCACACAACACTGTAGAAGGGGGTTGAATACAGTGCAGAATACAATCAAATCGATTTAAAGCACAAGTAACAGAAAACAGATGTATTCGATATAATAAACTCTATTATAATGGAATTGCTCAGTGATGAACAAATATCATGAGAGCTGCTAGGTTATAATTTTATGATCTTCTTGATGATCGTAACTCTTATAGAGTAAACCTTTGTCTGTGTTTATATAGACACACAGTTACAAGATAACTTCTAATTGATATGGAATATAATTCTATCTCCTAAAATATATCAATCAGATACTTATATAATTCTTCTAGTCCTCTAACTCTTTCCATGCATATCTTCTTCTTGTATTAGTCTCAATCTTCTTTCCTGTAAATCAGCTTCCTTCCTTAACTGTTAGTCCTCTAGTACTTAAGTTCCGATATCCATCTTCTGATATTATCTTCTGATAATCTAAGTCCTGATATCCTTAAGTCTTGACTTCCAGTAAGTCATGATTCCAGTAAGAACTGATATTTCTTGTTAGTTAAGATCTGAAAACTAAACATGAAACATATTAGACATGACATCTCACATATATCCAACAATCTCCCCCAACTTGTAAATTATGCAAGAATGTACAAGTTAACAGATTTGATGATGTCAAAAACATTTAAGTTCAAATGTAATCAGAGTTTAATAAGACTATTAACTACAACTTACAAAACATTCAGCTTTACCAACATCACTGAATCAATCTGAATCCATAATGATTCTTAACAAAATCATTTATCAGATTATCTTCAGCTTTCTTCAGAACTTCAGCTAACTGTACTTTGACCTGCATCAGTTCTTCTTCTTTACTATCACCAATTTGATAAATGGCTGTTCTGAGAGCTTGAATGGATGTTCTTTCAAGTCCATCACCAAGTCTGATAACCTTAGGATGTGAAGAGTTTTCATTATAATATAAGCATCTTCCTTTCAGAATAACTTCCACCTTAGCAGAATTCTTCAGCATAAGAATTTCTCTTCCATCACCTTCAGTAATCATTAGACTGTAATGAGAAGTCTTTGTACCAGAGATTCTGAATAGATCTCTTATAGCCTTCAAAATGTATTCTGACCATCTTCTTGTAACATCAGATTTTACTTCCAGAAGATAGTGAATATGTTTAAGTTCTCTGATAGACTTCTTTAGTACATCAGTATCAGCTAATCTATAAGTCCTTCCATCATTGAGAAATAAGATCAATTTCTCTTTTAGATTCTCTTTGTCATGAGCATCTATCACAATTTGAGCAGACAACACCTTGTCAAGGTGCCTTTATTTGATTTGTTCATATGGTTTGTCTGTCAACATGAAAGGATCTGTTAGAGTAACCTCTACTCCTGTTTGAATCTTCTCTTCATCAGAACCTAATCCAGCTCTATCTCTAGGTTGCTTGGCTCTCAACCCAAATGTAGCGAGTTGATTAATCATGAGATTAGATTTTGGTACAACTGGAGTAGCTTTCTTCCATAACAGCTTCTTCTTATTAGCAGTTGTCATTTTATCCAAATCAACTTGAGCATTGTCAGTAGTTGATGGCTTGATAGCTTGATCAGAATTTGCTGTTTCTTTTGTGCCTTCTTGTCCTTTATTCTGAACAACAACTTGAGCAGTGTCAGAGGTTGTTTTAGAATCTTCATTTATCTTTCTTCTTTTCAGAACTTGAACATTTTCATCTTCAACAAGATTATCATCAGTTACTTGAACCATTTTACACACTGGTTTCATCAGATCTTGAGAAGTTTTTAAGTCCAGTGACTTGGTTGCTTCATCAATTTTTCCTTTTCCTTTATCGTTGGGATCACTCCCAGTCTGTGATCTAGTCTTGAACTTTGAAGTTTCAGAATTTAACTTTTCCTTGATCACAATGCCTTTTTCCTTAGGCCTTAGAGGTTTCTTTGCATTAAAAGCTTTAGACTTAGGATTTGTCTTTTCAGCAGCAAATCTAGCTTCTTCCTCCTTGAGAGTTTCTAAATCCATTCCTGGATTGTGTTTCAGAAATAATCTTCTTGTTATCTCCTCATCAAGTGTCTGGATTTTAGGATCTTTGTAATAAACAGTAGTCTGCTTCCCCTTTAACTTCAGAGTTTGCAAAAACCTCTGAGAGTCTTCAGATCCCGACTGAATCAGAATATCAGAACTAGACATCAGACTTTTCTTATCACCACTTAACTTCAGTCTTTCAGCATTCACAACATCAGAACTTGACTTGTTCTGAATAGAAGATTTTCCTTAAACTTTTCTTTGACCTCTGCTCTTTTCAGAGTTTCCCTGGTCATCACCTTTATCATCCTTTTTCTTCAGTTCTTGAGTAGGTGAGCATTTGGACTTAACTACCTTCTCCCCCTTTTTGGCATCATCGGGAAGTAAAAGAGAAATAAGAAGTTCAACTGAAGATTGGATTTCATCCAATTGAGCTTTCTGAGAAGCTTGATTAGCCAGGACCTCAGCAATTTGGGCATGTTGCTCCTGTTGAGTTTTCTCAATGGCTTCAACTTTTTCAGAAATAGGTCTGATAAACTTGTTCTTGTCAAGCTTGATCTGTAGATCTAGCTTATCAGCTTTGTCTCTGAGTGTATCAACCTTTTCATGAGTAGAAGTATGTAGACCTTGAAGATATTTTGTAGACAGAGCTGTGATCTTGAGTTGTGTCTTGAAATCAGCATTTGCGAGCAACTCACCAGCTTTTGTAATATGCTCTGTCAGAACTTTAGAATATGGAATAAAATCTGATTCATTCCACTTCTTAGTCCACTCAACACCTCTGTGAGTATTCTCCCAAGGAATATGTGCTTCCTTTTTAACAAATTTCTTCACCAATTCTACCTTGCCTAGAGTAGGTGCTGGAGTCTCAACAGAAACACTGTCATCAGAACTTGAGAAAGACTCATTCTGTTCTGATAGCTCAATAGTGTGTGAATCAACTAGAGATTCAGGAATAACATCATCTAAATTCTGATCAGAAGAATTTATCTCTAGAGCCGGTGTCTTTGATGTAGATGGAGCTTCCAGATAAAGAACTTCAGGTATATTTAAATTATGAATATCTATTTCAGAATTGTCAGTTTGTTCTTTAGCATCATCTGTAACCTTAATAGGAGAGATAGGAGGGGTAACAACTGTGTCATTAACAGTGTCTTTGGCTTGAGCTAGAAGGGCTTCAATGATAATTGGTTCTTATGAGATTAGAGATTCCTGATTCCCTTCCTCAGCTTCTTCAGTCTCTTCTGATATAGCCTTAGCCAAATAGCTCCTAGCCTTCATTTTCTTCAATTTCCTTACCAATAAAGGAGTTGCTTCAGCAGCATCAGAATTTACAGATTTCCTTTTCAAAGTATCAGAACTTTCAGCTGCTTTCTCTTTCTGAGAAGTAACATTCTCAACTTCAATTATCACAGGTTCAGATGCATGAACTCATGCTTCAATTGTTTCCTCTTCACTCTCAGACTCATCTCTGAGAATCATCTTCCTTATGGAGGTTGAGGAACAGACTTTGTCCTCTTAGAAGGTTTGGAAGATGAAGGTCTAGTTGGTTGTGTTGATGGTTGAGAAGTCTGAGGTGTTTGTGTAGATGGGTAGGTGTTGATGGTTGAGATTCTGATGGTTGGACATCAGGATATAGTGCAGTGTATTTAACTGGATCATAGGTTATTAAGGCTTGTTTGACAGATAAAGGAACTCGGAGGGGTCTTAACATAGCCTTCTTATTATCAGTAGATGATAAGTCATTAAAAGCTCTTTTAGCTAGTCTGAATGATGGAATTAATTCACTAGCTGATTGGGGCTTATCATCATAACAAAAACTATAAATAAGCTGACAGAATCTAGCAAAATAAACAGTATTTCTGTCTTCTGTCATCCTATCCCCAATGAAACCTAAGACAACACTAGCATAATCAAAATCAGTTTGATTAATGAGAGCATACCCGATTTGTTGACTGGATATGGGGATTGCATTGAAGTTAGAACATTTGTTTGCAAAAGCCCTGGTGATGCAGTCAAAGAAAAAACTCCATTCCCTCCTTATGTAAGGTCTCTTCAATTGACCCAGCTTTGCCAATGTCCTTTTATACCCCAGACTGGCCATCATATTTTGAAGAATAGGCTCCTCAATAGTTGTATAGGCTTTATTTTCAGGCAACTGCAGTGCTTGGCGTACTGTAGCCAAATTTATGACATGCTCATCCTCCCCTGTTGTAAAGATTATACTTAGGGTCCCTTAAGCACCACCATCATCATATACTCCACTTCGCCAGAACTCCAGCACTTGAGTTCCAGAGACTGCATCAGGTTGGGTCAGAGCGTACCCAATATCAGAATTAGTGAGAAAATCCCGAATGAAGTGAAGTTCCGATGGAGCTTCAGCCTTGCTAAGAATGGCGGAGTAGTTGTTAGGAACAAACTTAGCTCCATTGGAAAATACATCTTTTGGTGCCATCTCTGTAAGAAATTAAATGAGAAAAAGAGTGTTTGCAAAGTGTTTGTTAAAAGTCCTGAAAGAAAACGCTTCAGAGAATATTAGAGAGAGAGAAAGTAAAAGAGATTAAGAATAGAAAAGTTAGTAAAAGATTAGAAAATCTTTTAACTCCCATATATATACTCTCTCCACTCAACAGTTATATTTTTGAAGCATGGGATACACTTTACACCTTGCACCGTGTGAACAGTCAATAAACGGTTAGAGCAGGTGTTAATGGGCACGTAAAATAAGCAATAATTACCGTGCACATGCAGTTTTTCAGGACATACACGTTAACCACTAACCCATAATGATTATGACTATTTTTATCTCATCCAAATTATTCTGATTTAAATATGACTGTTCCAGATATTATCACAAATAAGTCAAGTAAAGAAAAATTTCACGTAAGCATCAAGGATTCCATCAGGATTTAATATCAGAACTTAACTTATATCAGATTTTAACAGTCATCAGAACATGGCTTCTGTACTCAAAAAGTGAATATTTGTTTCTGTGATTTTTCATACAAATACTGACTTATTTTCTTTAGAGTTTAATCATCAGAACTTCCATCAGAACTTGTCCTTAGAATTTATGCAAATAATACTTAACTGTTTGTCAAAAACAACTTAATCACCACAGTAATTTTCATCATTCATATAGAGTGAAAGTGTGTGCATTCAGAAAAATATCAGATAAAGATTAAAGTCTGATAAACTTTAGTACATCTTAGAAATAAGGCATAACTAAGAAAAATGCTTAAAATCTGTCATCAGTCATGATGTCTACTATAGAATAAATTTATGCAAGAGTCCACCTCAACTGTTTGTGCTCATTGTATGCATCTTATGAAATTCCTTTTTATAGTGGCTTCTCAGTGTAAGTGAGTCACGACTGCTTATCAGAATTTATGATGTTATCAGAGTAATTCTCCAGTAATCATAGAGTGTGAAAAGTCACTAAGAAAAAATTTTGCTTTTCTAATACATAATACTTAATACCAGCAATGCACTTGGGTCTTCCCTTCCACATTTTTACTCTAGATCTCAAAGGAGTACCTGAATTTTATTATTTTATTATTTTTTTTGATAAGTGAGGTTTATCAGCACTTAGTTCATTCTTAAGATTTACTAAAATCAGAATTTGATAGATAAGAAACAAGAATCTAGTTTGTCACTTAGTAATAAGATACACAAAGTAAACTTGACTTAGCTCAATATCAGAATCTGCTTGTGTTAATGAGTTTCCACATAAACAACTAATTCAAACATGGGATTTTTAGTCTGTTAAAGACTACTAGGTCAACATCTAGCACAATTATCCTCATTGGATTGAATAGCCACAGAACATTCAAAACACTTATCAGAGTATATAAATCCACATCAGATAACAATCAGCATTTAATGAATTTTCAAATTAAGCACATATGACATAGAGATAATACAATCTGTAAACACTGATCATAAAGTCTGATGCATGAGAAAAAAAACTAAGCAGATTTAGAGAAAGAACCTGAAACCATTCCAAGTTCATTTACCAATCTTATAAAAGTAGCTTCACATAGTGGTTTTGTGAAGATATCTGCTAGCTGTTGATCTGTTGGAACAAAATGCAATTCCACTGTACCTTCATCCACATGTTCCCTTATGAAATGGTACCTAATACTGATGTGCTTTGTCATTGAGTGTTGAACAGGATTACCTGTCATAGCAATAGCACTTTGTTTATCACAGTAAATAGGGATTTTAGAAAATTTTAACCCATAATCCAGTAACTAATTCTTCATCCAAAAAATCTGTGCACAACAGCTTCCTGCAACAATATATTTTGCTTCTGCAGTTGATGAGGAAATTGACTTTTGTTTCTTGCTAAACCAAGAAACCAATCTATCTCCAAGAAATTGGCAGCTTCCACTAGTGCTTTTCCTGTCTATTTTGCATCCTGCAAAATCTGCATCTGAGTAACCAATTAGCTTAAAATCTGATTCCCTAGGATACCACAATCCTAGATCAGCTATACCCTTAAGGTACTTGAAAATTATTTTCACAACTATTAAGTGAGGTTCTCTTGGATCAGCCTGAAATCTTGCACAAAGATAGGTAGTGTAACGCCCCCAAATCCGGGGTCGGGGATCCGGGTTGTCACGAGTTCCATTTCCCTTAACAACACCCAATCTTAATAAATAATCAACTACTCTGTACTGTGACCCCACAATAAACACACACACCACAAGTTATAGTCTCAGAGATGAATATCCAAAAATAATCACAAGTCGTTTTATTCCACAATTATATGCCAATACACCTTAAACAGGTTTCTGAATAAATTTACATTTCTTTGCCATTATTACAATTCATAAATATACATAATCTGATACATCAAAAGTTGAAAGCCTAGCCTATTGGTAGTTCCTACCTCAGCTATGGCGGCATCAGTGCTTCTAGAAAACTGCGGAACGTCTCCTAACCTCTTGCAAATCGGGAGCTTGGTCCGGTTCATCTTGTCTATCTGATGTTGTGTGATGAAAGAAGAAAGCAAGGGTGAGCAGCAAGCCCACCAAAATAATATGTATAATGATTAACAATATATGAGCCTTCTCATAGTACTCATGAAAGTCTTGGTCAAAAGAAATGAACCAAGTTGATATCTTAATGCGATGAAGTCGCAAAATATTCAGTATATATATATATACATATATACTTTTCAAAATATTGGAAGTCCTCTTCCATGCACAATATACACAAAGTCCCAGTGTATAACTGTATAAAAAAAATATCGTTGCAAGGTGATCTCATATATCTAACCTTGTCTCAACGTTTTTCTGAAAATCTTTGTCATGCATAAGATAATCATTTACTAGATATAAGTTTAAAAGATGAAGTTACAAGATACCCCAATATACTTATATCTTTCCCAAATACTACTTGAACTACCACCGTTCAAGTTATAATTAGCTTCAAAAGTTCATCACATAGATGAGACTATAAGGCAAGATTTGAATAGATTAAATCCTTAAAATATTATCAAAATAAAATGAAGTTACGAGATACTTCATTTGATGTAAACATCATTTTGAAAACTTGACCCTGCCAACACTCAACAATCGCCCAACCGTAGCCTTTCTATCGAAGTGCTCTGGGTAGTGTTGCAGAAATTATCCAATTGGATGATGAACTCATTACGGGAGTTTGCCGCGCCAGGAAGACCACTTACGATGATCAGTCGTAGTAGTACAACCCCACCATTTTCTACATGTAGAGGAGAACCTGTCGGATTTACTTGTCAACCGAACACTGGACGCCTTAGCGGAACTTCCAGGCCATTTGGGCCAATATAATAAGGCTGGGCCGGCACTACTCGGCCACTTATGCCACTCCTAGTTCAGATGAAATCCATGACTCTGAAACGTAAAGCTCGTCCCCACTTTCCCCAAGTAGAAATTTGTTGATACGGCTCCACCAAGAAGTCGTATCCATTTGGAAAGGAGAACTCACCGATATTTCCCAGGCGATGCCTGTTAATGGATTAACTTGTTCCAAGAATTTTACTTCCCGAGTGTTGGGTAAGTAATCAATTCATTTATCAAAACAGCAACCTTGTTGCGAATATAAAACACACCACAGAGCCGGATCCCTCAGGTTTTGAGCGAGTATTTAAATCCCCTTAAAAGGAAGATCTTAAATATAAAAATGAGTTTTGGGATCCGCTCTAACTTTTAAAAATCATTTTGAAGACTCGAAAACACTTTATAGAGTGTTTGGAATAAAGCTGATTTAATGAAGTAAATCAGTCCCCAGAATATTTAGAAAATGACTGAATATTATTATTTAAATAATATTCCCATAAAGAATAATCTTTATAAAAATAATTGAAGTAAAAGTATTAAAACTTATACTTGAAACGAGTATTAAATAACCAAAGATATACTTATATGAAAGTATTATCTTTATTTAAATAATCGAAAATAAGTTTGATTATTGACACCTTATTCTTTAATAAAATAAAGAATATATTTCAGCAAATAATCGGAGTCATAGATCCTCAAATGAATATTCAAATAATATTCATTAAATAATATAAACTGAGTCATAAGCCTTCGAATGAATATTCAAATAATATTCAATAAATAATATAAAAGAGTCATAAGCCCTCGAATGAATATTCAAAATAATATTCAATAATAAAATAAAGCTAAAGTTATCGAATAAACCTTATTCGATTAATAGTTTGGAAAACTATAACCATATATATATATAAATATATATATATATATATATCCATATCCATATATACAAGATTACTCGGGATCCTCGACTCCCGGTTTTTAGAAAATATTCACCTTTTATCCCCTATACTAAGGGTATACGCAACTACTTGCTTATTTCTAGCATAGGTATTATGCAACTATAAGCACTTGAACCAACAGATATATAAATCAAAAATACGAAACAGGCATGCATATATATACCATATCAGCATGCTTCAATATATCGCAACATTTGCTAATTAACCAACATGCATCTATCGCAAGATAATGCATATATATATTCATCACAACAACAGTATAACGGGTAGAAAACTTGCCTGAGCGACTGGGGTTACGAATGGCTCGGGACGAGTCTGGTAACCTATAAACAACAAGTAAGTTGGAATTAATCCAAAGTCACTTGTAAATCTATACTTTAACTAACTTAGACTCTAACGCTTGTTTTGCGCTCACTGATTCGCTTAAGTCACTCGGGTACCCTCGGCTCCACCATTTTTAATAATTTAACCTTTACGAGTTTTAAAGCGATTCCTTCGCGAGTGTCTTCCCAACTGCCTAACACACTTACCATAAATGTTTCATACATTAATTAACCCTTTTTGGTCTTTAACCTATGTTTCAAAGTAAGGCGAGGGGAAAAGTTTCTTCGCGAAACGCCGTTACTTGAAACGGTCGTTTCTCCTAAACCGTGCATCGGAATCGAACGAACTACATATCAAAACGAAGCTCGTAATATGAACTATCTAAACATGGCAATGGTCAAATCTATCAGGGGGTTCTCGGGTCCTAATGTTATGCACAAAAACAGTCCAAAGAAAATCGGACGTTACGACGGCTATGTTTACGCGATTACCAATGTTTAAACCATTCAAACCCATTCCAAATCAACCTCAAATCCAACCTCAAATCCATCATACAACAAACATCCATCCTTATCACATCATAACAACCCCAACAAATCCACATTAACCATTTATACTTATTCCTCACATGAACTAAAAGCTTTACTTAGGTTCTTTAACTAATTACCAAGATTTACAACTCCAACAATGCAACAAAACCAACTAATCTCTACAAACTCAACCAAACTTCAACCATTCAAGCATCATGCTTCACATATGCTATATCAAACACATTCAATCCTAATTACTCAAAACTAAAGCTAGGGTTTGTAGTTTATACCTTCCTTGGAGAGTGGAGAATCAAGAGAATGGCTTGGAATCACCTTTAAAGCCCTTATCCAAGCTTAATCTAAACAAAACTTCAAGAACACAAATTTTAGTTCTTGAAAACACTATTCACCATCTTCTTTCATGATTTATAGAAAAAGATTGGCTTGGAATTAGAAGCTTAAACTTATAGGAAGTATGTAACTATCCATGGGGAAGCTTAGATAATTACCTTGCTAAATAGTAAGTGGAGGAGCTTGGACTTTCATTTTTTAAGAAAACCACCCGAGAGCTTCATGAACAAAGCCTTGGTTGCTTTTGATTTTTGATGAAAATGATTTTTGCTTGGCTTGGTTGCTTGGTTTTTGTGCTTGCTTTAGTCAATTACCTTCTTGCCCTTGAATTTGTGTGGTTCTCATTCAACCACACCTCCTTCCTTCCCATGTCATGCTTATATCATCCTCATGATGTCATCCTCCCTTCCTTGTCCTCTTTCTATTGGTTGGATGACATCATTCCCACTAATCCCTTTGATTAACTTCCTAATCGTTTGCCTAATGACCGCTGATCTGTTATACGGTTCGCTTAACTTTCGTTCTCGTTTATCGTTTGAAGGATCATACCCGGGATCTTATTACTTAGGTTCCCTTAACCTTTCTCAATACATTATATTCCTTTTTATGATCCTCTATTATAATACTTTAATTTAAATCCTTTTTATCCTGTTACCTTATACTCAATTCTCTCCGTATCTTGTGGATTTCCGGGAAAAACCAAAGTGTTCGGAATTGGATTCTGACGATCTTTACATACACTTATATACTTCATAGAGTACTAATAATATCCCAGAATATCCATAACAGAACCCCTACATAGTGTGGCATGAAAAGTTTTCTCATTCAGCAAAAACATTATTCATAAGGGTTTCAAAATTTTCCAAAAATTGGGGTTATTACAGTCTCCCCTCCTTAAAAGGATTCCGTCCCGGAATCAAATAGAGAACAAATGGGGATACTTTCTTAGCATTACACTTCCTAACTCTCGAGTCAATTTTCCCACATTGTGGTTCTACCACCAAACTCTGCCTAGTTTGATAATCCTTCTCCTAAGCACTTGTTCCTTTTCACTCTATAATCCTCCCTGGTTGCTCCATATAGGTTACGTCGGGTTGCATATCTATGCGCTCATATGCCTCTATTTATCTGGCATCCGAATTACACTTCCTTAACATTGATACGTGAAACACGTTATGACTTGCTACATGTGCTGGGGTAAGGCTAGCTCATATGCTAACTTCCCAATACTTCTTAATATATCCAAGGGTCCAACAATTGGTGGACTTAGCTTTCCTTTCTTTCCGAATCTCATTAACCCCTTCCAAGGGAATACCTATAACAACACTAGGTCCCCTACTTCCCATTCCTTGTCCTTTCATGTCAAATCAACATACTTTTTATGTCCATCTTGGGCTACTACCAGTCGTCCTCTGATTAGATCTATTATATCCTTGGTCCTTTGGACCACTACCGGTCTGAGCATCTTGCGCTCTACAACTTCATCCTAACATAAGGGAGATCGACATTATCTTCCCTCAAGGATCTCATAAGGCGATACCTCGATACTAACATATGATCTATTGTCGTAAGATAACTTAATCCGCGTTAAGTGATCATTCCAAATTCTTTCAAGTCTATTACACAGACTCTCATCATAGCTTCTAACATTATAGCTTTTGCTTCTCAATACCCATTCTTTTCCAGTTCGTAATCGCTATCACCTTCCGTTCCTAATATTATACTGGTTATACTTTTGCTCGCTAGCGTTCTATAACCTTTTAATAACCACGTCAACCTTAGTATCACGAATGTGTTCCCATTCCGCATACTACCACCACTTTATTACTCCTTTTTCAGTTGTTTCTATTTTCCAAAATTTGATCAATCAAATAGAAGTAAAGGAATTTGTTGAGAGATCACTAAGATCATGAACACTTGTTATATCGCATAGTTAGTACAGAAGGTGGCCAGCCTTTAGTACTTGACAAGCAATTAAACAATAGCTGGTATCCTACTCGGCTTCTATCACACAGATAGATAGTCATTCGGCAATACCTCCCCTTCTGGAAGGGTTGTTCTTCTCAGCTTACATGAAATGAAAAGAAGAGAAAAGAACGAATTGAAGAGATTTGTATATATGAAAAAAAATATACTGCCACAAAATATCTGGCTTGGAACCTACCTCTGAACTATAGAGGTTTGTCATAGGAGAACGAAACATATGAGTATTTATAACAACATCAAGTATTATAGCATCGTATTTCACATGCCTAAATATTTGCTATTCCGTCCATCATTCTATGGACCCATGCTCTTCCTCGAGCTTATACACAATTACCTTTGAAACTCCCTCGATGTCGAAAATCGAACCTGGGATCTCATTCTAGACATCATCGTTACTAGAATTCTATGCTTGCACCGCAACCTTCCTCGTATAATAATACGACTCTCTATTGATAAGAAAGAATAAATATTCAATAGGTAGATACTCTACTTAATTAGTCTATCAATGATAACTTATACACTACCACTACCCGATTAGTGGTATTCAATCTCAACATCCATTCCAATACAACTCTCACGATTGTAACCAGCTCATTACTCGCAGAATCATTGCTGCATTACTATGGTCCACTACTGACCTACTGTCGTCATTCATTTTCCAAGAAGTCTTAATAGCTAACCATACGGAGTCCATACATGTCGTATCAAATCCTTCTAGGGAGGTAACATAATCACCATTTCTGATTCATGAAGAACACTCCTGATCCTGACATACATACATGACATGAAGCAGATAAAATTGCAGAAGAGTTTCAATCAAAGCAACGATAGCAGGTTAATACCATTCTAAATCATATGCCTTAAATAGAAGACTTACTCAAAGGTTCGTCTAGTCCTTTTTGAAACATGGTCCTGGCTTATCTCAAGATAGGACCTTCTAAGATAGATAGCCCGTTCATGGCGATTACACGAATTAAACCTTTACCAACTACTATTACGGTTGGGTATTGCACAGTCATCAGGAGGAATGTCAATCTTCCAAACCATAATACAACCTTCGCAGTTTTAACCATCATCACTGTATTCTTTTGGCACAAGCGCCTATAATTATCCTCTTACCTTTAAAGTGTCGGCCACCTCTTTAGCCTTTCCTGATAGTAAAATTTCCTTACAGTCAATGTCATTTTAACCACCTCCAAATACATTTTCTACCTTATTTCAATCACAGCTTATGTGAAGATGGTCTCAGTCTTTAGAGGTTAATCACTGTCATGACTGACGCTCAATCATAATTAGAACATCTTTTATCTTAAGTCCTAATTGCCCTGAACAATTTCGACCATTACTGGTTCGATCCATACTTTCTCGTGGTTTAACACGTGCCTCACTTGGCAACATTATAATTACGTCATATTTCCTTTATCAACATTTCTATTCTTGAGAATTTTGAATATTACCTTTCTCCTTGTAAAACCTCTAAGGTTATCCTTCAATCGTTCCTCCTGTATTCCCTAGATACAGGGCATATCACAATACCATTTACTAATACTAGAACCATTGTCTATATTCTTCTGAAAAATTTCTCCACTGATTCTTAAAGGTTGTTGTTACCTTAACCCTTTCCCAATCATACTGTCAAAACTCATACTGTCCCTATTAAGGGTGACATGCCAACCTTTATGCAGTCCCCTACGATTCATTTTAAGTTACCAATGTTCTATCCTTAATTCCACCTTTAAAAGGTACCTGCGTCCTTCCATGGATAAATCAAGTCATATATCCTTGATAGATTATCTTATTCATCATTCCCACCTCGATAGTCTATACCTAACTTCATAATAGCATCCTTATTCAAATTGAGGTCAATCCATATGGCCTCCAAAAGATAACAATGGTCATCCGCTTTTCTTTCCTGATTTGGTAATGATAACATGGATGTTCTGGAAGATATTGGTCATGTTCAACGTGAACTTCTTCTTAATAATTCCTTATTTACTTTTGTTGTTTATCTCAACAGTCATCTCAATGTTGGGATACCTCTCATACCTGGCGTCTCCCTTTCTGGGTATCGAGCCACCGGTCTTACATTTCACATTATTGAAGGTCACTTCCTTCATCCAATTTTTCCTGATTTCTTACTTTCTTGTCTCCTCAGTCTATCCGTGTCTCAATATTTATCCTTCGAACTATCTCAAGGTTTCCTCGAATCCTCCCAACTTAAAGGGGGTACAATATATGTATCTCTTATGCCTTCAACCATCAATTTTAACTCATGGTGGATCATCATCCTGACGATTACATACTTTTCTATTTCTATTGCTATGAGTCTTTAGGGTTTCCTCAAACTCTATTGCCTTTATATTCCTTTCCACTTCAGTTTCTTTTTATTTTCCTTTCTCTTATCGTTATTTTATGAACCAACACAACATAAGCATTGATTTCAAACATCCCGTCATTCTGGATTCGTGTCCTCAGAACGAATCTTGATAACTTTTTCAACTTAGATTCATAATTCATCATACTCATCCGCTTTTGTTCTAGCTCCAAGGCTTTTACACTATCTCCTTATCTTTGGGAATTACTTTCCCGAAAACAATTGACTGGACTTAAATCAGTTTATTCTAACCTCTGGCTCCGTGCCTTTCTTGGTCTTTCACCAACGGGTGGTCTCTCTCTTAGGAGGGTAAGTGACAAAACAGTCTTTTGTGGTTCGTCAATCATTTAGAGTCTCAAATGATTCATCTATTTCCTTTAGCCAGGCTCTTGCCTCGACCGGGTCAGCTTATTCCATGGAACTCTGAGAGCTTAGCGACTTAAAGGTCCTGAAAGAATTTCTCACCGTACTGTCTCCTCAGGGTGGTGGTTGGTAATAAAATATAAGTTCTGTTTAGACAGGTTCATGAATTTCCGTATAGGAGTACCGTCTCGGGTCTCCTTATCTCGCTCGACTTCTGCTGTCTTAGTCTAAATATTTCTTCCTACTCCCCATAATTGGGGTCATCTTTTAATTTAAAATCTTCATTTTCCACTTTATTATATTCCGGATTCTTTATATCTTAATTGCGACCTCCCTGATTATCACATTCAAGGTTTACCCCTAATCTTATTCCTTGTGAGGGCATATTACTTGGAAAATTTTGAGAATCTCCGGATATTTGTCTTACTTACTTTGCTTAAGTCTTCCCCTCGTTTAGTCCTTGCACGATTGCAAATTATGAATTCTCAAGTTCGATAAACTTCATGACACTCTCTTAAGTGTTAATAGAGCAATTAACAATGTGATTTTATCACAAACAAACTGATCTGAACTGAAATTAACGAATATATACATAACTATTTGTTCGAGGGTACAACAACTGAACATATTAAAGAGGATTACATCATATGAACTTATCACTCCTATCCCAAAAGTACTACCATAGATAGTCATCTCGTCATTAAAACTAATCATTCATAACTTAGGCTAATCCTCCAAAAGCGGTGCTACATGAAACCCTTGTTTGATTGCTCTGGCTCTGCACACTACCATGGATTAAGAGATGCGAGCATGCACGACATCCCTAACCTGCTCCATCACAGAGGTGATGAGGTCTAAGATAGTCACAAGTAGAGCTGGATCAACCTGACCCTCAAGATGGCCTCTAGCTGTAACACGGGTGGTAGCCTCAATCCTTTCCATGCTATACGCTAATCCTGCCGGAAGTATCCCACCCTCAATCCTTGGTGCAGTAAGTCGATCCAACAGATCACTCCTAACATTCCGGGCCTCTGACAGGCCACCCAAAGTCATATGATAATCAGCGATAAGAGAAGCCTGAGTGGTAGCATCTAGCAGTCCATGGGGTGCAGGTGGTGCAGACCCAGGAGATCCAAATGGATAACCAAGCACGGTATCAGGTGACAATGTGGCAGGGGATAAAGGTGGCATTTCCTCAGTATGTGCTGGGCTCTGTACAGGGGAGGGAACAGGAATTGGTGGAACCTCATGGATGTCTATAGGAGCCTCTGGAAGAGGGTCTGATACTGGTATATTTGGGGTCGTGGAAGGCCCCACTCCTTCTGCCCTCATTAACCTTTGTGCCCTTGGTAACTCTTCATCCTCTCGTGCCACCCTCGCGGCCATTCTTGCTCTGGTAGTCGCCCTGACTACGGTCATCTGTTCCTCAGCGGTCCTCTCTTCATTCTCATCAGGATCCTCCATGAGATCCTCCTCAGCCACAATCCTTTCCGGAATAACATCCTCAACCGCAACATTCTCTATCTGAACCTCATCCGGTCCCTCATTAGGGTACTCCATCGGATTCAAAATTTGATCTCCAACTTGTAATAAAACATCCTCATGCTGATGCTCCTGAACCTCAAGATTCGGTGCCCCGCTGCCCTATACGAGAACGAACTATGTTACTATCACGATACTTATAAGGGTTCCCGTAAGGGTTTTAACTGGCAGTGCTACGTTAGGTAGCCCGACTATGAACTTGGCAAGAGTTCTTATTATCTTAGTGAACTTATTATCTTAACGTCACATCATCTCTGAGGTTTATAACGCTTAGCTCTGATACCATTTCTGTAACGCCCCCAAATCCGGGGTCGGGGATCCGGGTTGTCACGAGTTCCATTTCCCTTAACAACACCCAATCTTAATAAATAATCAACTACTCTGTACTGTGACCCCACAATAAACACACACACCACAAGTTATAGTCTCAGAGATGAATATCCAAAAATAATCACAAGTCGTTTTATTCCACAATTATATGCCAATACACCTTAAACAGGTTTCTGAATAAATTTACATTTCTTTGCCATTATTACAATTCATAAATATACATAATCTGATACATCAAAAGTTGAAAGCCTAGCCTATTGGTAGTTCCTACCTCAGCTATGGCGGCATCAGTGCTTCTAGAAAACTGCGGAACGTCTCCTAACCTCTTGCGAATCGGGAGCTTGGTCCGGTTCATCTTGTCTATCTGATGTTGTGTGATGAAAGAAGAAAGCAAGGGTGAGCAGCAAGCCCACCAAAATAATATGTATAATGATTAACAATATATGAGCCTTCTCATAGTACTCATGAAAGTCTTGGTCAAAAGAAATGAACCAAGTTGATATCTTAATGCGATGAAGTCGCAAAATATTCAGTATATATATATATACATATATACTTTTCAAAATATTGGAAGTCCTCTTCCATGCACAATATACACAAAGTCCCAGTGTATAACTGTATAAAAAAAAATATCGTTGCAAGGTGATCTCATATATCTAACCTTGTCTCAACGTTTTTCTGAAAATCTTTGTCATGCATAAGATAATCATTTACTAGATATAAGTTTAAAAGATGAAGTTACAAGATACCCCAATATACTTATATCTTTCCCAAATACTACTTGAACTACCACCGTTCAAGTTATAATTAGCTTCAAAAGTTCATCACATAGATGAGACTATAAGGCAAGATTTGAATAGATTAAATCCTTAAAATATTATCAAAATAAAATGAAGTTACGAGATACTTCATTTGATGTAAACATCATTTTGAAAACTTGACCCTGCCAACACTCAACAATCGCCCAACCGTAGCCTTTCTATCGAAGTGCTCTGGGTAGTGTTGCAGAAATTATCCAATTGGATGATGAACTCATTACGGGAGTTTGCCGCGCCAGGAAGACCACTTACGATGATCAGTCGTAGTAGTACAACCCCACCATTTTCTACATGTAGAGGAGAACCTGTCGGATTTACTTGTCAACCGAACACTGAACTCCTAAGGAATGGACCGCCTTAGCGGAACTTCCAGGCCATTTGGGCCAATATAATAAGGCTGGGCCGGCGCTACTCGGCCACTTACGCCACTCCTAGTTCAGATGAAATCCATGACTCTGAAACGTAAAGCTCGTCCCCACTTTCCCCAAGTAGAAACTTGTTGATACGGCTCCACCAAGAAGTCGTATCCATTTGGAAAGGAGAACTCACCGATATTTCCCAGGCGATGCCTGTTAATGGATTAACTTGTTCCAAGAATTTTACTTCCCGAGTGTTGGGTAAGTAATCAATTCATTTATCAAAACAGCAACCTTGTTGCGAATATAAAACACACCACAGAGCCGGATCCCTCAGGTTTTGAGCGAGTATTTAAATCCCCTTAAAAGGAAGATCTTAAATATAAAAATGAGTTTTGGGATCCGCTCTAACTTTTAAAAATCATTTTGAAGACTCGAAAACACTTTATAGAGTGTTTGGAATAAAGCTGATTTAATGAAGTAAATCAGTCCCCAGAATATTTAGAAAATGACTGAATATTATTATTTAAATAATATTCCCATAAAGAATAATCTTTATAAAAATAATTGAAGTAAAAGTATTAAAACTTATACTTGAAACGAGTATTAAATAACCAAAGATATACTTATATGAAAGTATTATCTTTATTTGAATAATCGAAAATAAGTTTGATTATTGACACCTTATTCTTTAATAAAATAAAGAATATATTTCAGCAAATAATCGGAGTCATAGATCCTCAAATGAATATTCAAATAATATTCATTAAATAATATAAACTGAGTCATAAGCCTTCGAATGAATATTCAAATAATATTCAATAAATAATATAAAAGAGTCATAAGCCCTCGAATGAATATTCAAAATAATATTCAATAATAAAATAAAGCTAAAGTTATCGAATAAACCTTATTCGATTAATAGTTTGGAAAACTATAACCATATATATATATAAATATATATATATATATCCATATCCATATATACAAGATTACTCGGGATCCTCGACTCCCGGTTTTTAGAAAATATTCACCTTTTATCCCCTATACTAAGGGTATACGCAACTACTTGCTTATTTCTAGCATAGGTATTATGCAACTATAAGCACTTGAACCAACAGATATATAAATCAAGAATACGAAACAGGCATGCATATATATACCATATCAGCATGCTTCAATATATCGCAACATTTGCTAATTAACCAACATGCATCTATCGCAAGATAATGCATATATATATTCATCACAACAACAGTATAACGGGTAGAAAACTTGCCTGAGCGACTGGGGTTACGAATGGCTCGGGACGAGTCTGGTAACCTATAAACAACAAGTAAGTTGGAATTAATCCAAAGTCACTTGTAAATCTATACTTTAACTAACGTAGACTCTAACGCTTGTTTTGCGCTCACTGATTCGCTTAAGTCACTCGGGTACCCTCGGCTCCACCATTTTTAATAATTTAACCTTTACGAGTTTTAAAGCAATTCCTTCGCGAGTGTCTTCCCAACTGCCTAACACACTTACCATAAATGTTTCATACATTAATTAACCCTTTTTGGTCTTTAACCTATGTTTCAAAGTAAGGCGAGGGGAAAAGTTTCGTTCGCGAAACGCCGTTACTTGAAACGGTCGTTTCTCCTAAACCGTGCATCGGAATCGAACGAACTACATATCAAAACGAAGCTCGTAATATGAACTATCTAAACATGGCAATGGTCAAAATCTAGCAGGGGGTTCTCGGGTCCTAATGTTATGCACAAAAACAGTCCAAAGAAAATCGGACGTTACGACGGCTATGTTTACGCGATTACCAATGTTTAAACCATTCAAACCCATTCCAAATCAACCTCAAATCCAACCTCAAATCCATCATACAACAAACATCCATCCTTATCACATCATAACAACCCCAACAAATCCACATTAACCATTTATACTTATTCCTCACATGAACTAAAAGCTTTACTTAGGTTCTTTAACTAATTACCAAGATTTACAACTCCAACAATGCAACAAAACCAACTAATCTCTACAAACTCAACCAAACTTCAACCATTCAAGCATCATGCTTCACATATGCTATATCAAACACATTCAATCCTAATTACTCAAAACTAAAGCTAGGGTTTGTAGTTTATACCTTCCTTGGAGAGTGGAGAATCAAGAGAATGGCTTGGAATCACCTTTAAAGCCCTTATCCAAGCTTAATCTAAACAAAACTTCAAGAACACAAATTTTAGTTCTTGAAAACACTATTCACCATCTTCTTTCATGATTTATAGAAAAAGATTGGCTTGGAATTAGAAGCTTAAACTTATAGGAAGTATGTAACTATCCATGGGGAAGCTTAGATAATTACCTTGCTAAATAGTAAGTGGAGGAGCTTGGACTTTCATTTTTTAAGAAAACCACCCGAGAGCTTCATGAACAAAGCCTTGGTTGCTTTTGATTTTTGATGAAAATGATTTTTGCTTGGCTTGGTTGCTTGGTTTTTGTGCTTGCTTTAGTCAATTACCTTCTTGCCCTTGAATTTGTGTGGTTCTCATTCAACCACACCTCCTTCCTTCCCATGTCATGCTTATATCATCCTCATGATGTCATCCTCCCTTCCTTGTCCTCTTTCTATTGGTTGGATGACATCATTCCCACTAATCCCTTTGATTAACTTCCTAATCGTTTGCCTAATGACCGCTGATCTGTTATACGGTTCGCTTAACTTTCGTTCTCGTTTATCGTTTGAAGGATCATACCCGGGATCTTATTACTTAGGTTCCCTTAACCTTTCTCAATACATTATATTCCTTTTTATGATCCTCTATTATAATCCTTTAATTTAAATCCTTTTTATCCTGTTACCTTATACTCAATTCTCTCCGTATCTTGTGGATTTCCGGGAAAAACCAAAGTGTTCGGAATTGGATTCTGACGATCTTTACATACACTTATATACTTCATAGAGTACTAATAATATCCCAGAATATCTATAACAGAACCCCTACATAGTGTGGCATGAAAAGTTTTCTCATTCAGCAAAAACACTATTCATAAGGGTTTCAAAATTTTCCAAAAATTGGGGTTATTACAGGTAGCATACATGATATCAGGTCTACTTGCAGTTAGATAGAGTAAGGAGCCAATCATACCTCTGTAGTTAGTAATATCTACTGATTTACCAGTACCCTTATCTAACTTGGTTGCAGTGGCCATGGGAGTGGATGCAGTTGAACAATCTTGCATTTAAAATTTCTTCAGGACGTTTCTGGTGTACTTGGATTGACAGATAAAAGTGCCTTCTTCCGTTTTCTTGACTTGAAGGCCCATAAATTAGCTGAGTTCTCCCATCATACTCATTTGATATCTTGACTGCATTAGCTTTGCAAACTTCTCACACAGTTTGGAACTAGTAGATCCAAATATGATATCATCAACATATATCTGTACCAAAAGTAAGTCCATTTCATGGTTGAGGTAGAATGAAGTCTTGTCAATTGTGCCTCTATGAAATCCACTTTCCAGAAGGAATTGAGCTAAAGTCTCATACCATGCTCTTGGAGCTTGCTTGAAGCCATAAAGTGTTTTGTCAAGCCTGTAGACATGATTGGGAAATTTAGGATCTACAAAGCCTGGAGGTTGTTCAACATA
Organism: Apium graveolens; assembly: GCF_009905375.1. NCBI lineage: Eukaryota > Viridiplantae > Streptophyta > Magnoliopsida > Apiales > Apiaceae > Apium > Apium graveolens. The sequence continues at coordinate 54,141,173 of NC_133656.1, forward strand.
TACCTCTTCTTCCAATTCTCAATTAAGAACAGCACTTTTCACATCCATTTGAAAGACTTTAAACTTCTTGTGAGCAGCATAAGCAAAAAAGATCCTTATGGCTTCTAATCTAGCAACTGGTACAAATGTTTCATCATAATCAATACCCTCATGTTGAGAGTAGCCTTTAGCAACCATTCTTGCTTTATTCCTTGTAAATATGACATCACTGTCAGTTTTATTTCTGAAGACCTGTTAGGGCGAAAACACGCGCTAATAATCAAGCAAGTATACGCGTTCACAAGTAGTATAAGATATAAATCAGATTCGTTCCCACAGAGACTGGTTTAGGTTAAGTTCAATTTATGCACCTATGCAACAATGTATGGTTATCGCTCAATGCTAAGATAAATAACAGATTGAGTTTTTATTAAACTAAGAGATCATACTAAATAACATTAACTAAGAGAATTGAGGTTGAATTACTATATATGACAAACATGGGATTCTGACTTCATTACTACTTCATTCAATAGCCTTATTGCTCTTAACCTTAGCATGTGATGGTGATGACACTAATCAGATAACACGAAACTGATAAACGCCAACTTTCATTGCACGAGTACCATTCTACCAGACATCCACAAAAGAGATAGAAGCTGAATAGGCACCAATTATATTGAGACCCTTTATGTCTATAGAATTTGACAATATAACGGTTTAAGCACAAGTTATCCATAATGATTACATAGGGCAAGTAAAACGGTTAGAGTTACCTACGAATCATGCATACACATACATGAACATATGCTAGCATGGCAAGTTCTAAACCTCTATATTCACTGTTGCTTCAATAGAGATTAACACGCTATCTTATATGTTAGCTACGCACATAAGACGAATAAGCACAACCAATATTAGGATATCATAAAATCACCACACACCAAGATATCGAAACAATTAACTATTTAAATCCATAAGTTAATCCGCTAGAACCCCATGATAACGATTAGCCCATAACTGAACTCATCGTCACCATGGGTTCCAATGAAAGCATGGTATAAAACAAGGTCTTAATAAACTGAATAATAATTAAAGTACGAATAAACGAGATCTAGGTTCAACAAGAACGAAAACGAGCATCCAAAGTTGCAACTAATTCAAAGAATCACAAGTTGAAAACAAGATCTTCTTTTTAAGAGTTGTTCTGTGCTTATAGGTCTTCTCCTTGGTATCCCAATCTTCCCGGATGATGAAAACCCTTTTTCTTAAGTATATATACGCCCCTAGTGGACCTGGACCCTTAAAATCGTTAAATTCCACTCAAAAAAGGCTTTTTCAGCGAAATCAACGACCATCCGCGCCTTGGGCAGCCGCTCAGCTCTCCTGGGCGGCCGCTCAGCTCTCCTGGGTGGGCGCTCAGCTCCTGTTTAGAAAAATTTCTGATGAATCTTATTTTGGCCATAACTTGAGTTCTACTCGTCAGAATTAGGCGATTCAACTGCCCACGCGAAGCTATTGAGATTCTCTACAACTTGACAATTGCCTTGGCTTCCAAATTTGATCACTTTTTATCAGATTTTCTTTAAAAGCTTATTTCTTCATATAACTGATACCCAAAATGTAATAACACAAAAATACATCAAAATACCAACAACTTGAGTCCAAAACATCAATTTAAGCTTGTAATAAAGCATTCCAAGTGGATATAAAATCCACTTATCACACCCCCAAACTTGAATCGATGCTTGTCCTCAAGCATAAACAGGCTCAAAACTATAAAACAAACCTAATGCATGAATGCAACTACGTGAATGCAACTAAATGATAATGCAATCGATCCCCTCAGAATAACCATAACCAAATGAATAAGCCAATGCCTCTAAGAATGCAATAACTTGAAATATAGTTCAAATAAATCCCACAAACCAACTCACAAACCAAAAACGTGCGTGTGTGGATGCTTAACAGATATACTCTCGATACTAGATCAATAACCATAACTTATCTATCATCGAAATAATTAAAAGTTTATAAACAGAATAGACAATAAACGCATTATGACTCACAATACCTCCTTTATACTAGAGTTATACAAGGATTCACACTATTATTGAACACATAGCAAAGATGCTTATTTGACCATGTAATGAATGAGGTCCCAAAAGACTTATGAAATAATACCCATGTAGCGAGCGTTAGGTTAGCGGATCCCAGACTATAAAAGCCTTAGGTCACTAGGCACAAAGTCCCCTAGAACTTAATAACTCGAGTATTAAAGAGCTCACTCTTGATCAATTATGCATAAACACATACTTTTTTCTTTCTTTTTTTTCTTTTTTTTTTCTTTTTTTTTTCCAATAATTTCTGAATGAGTGCGTTTCGCTCCATCTCATTCAACCCTAGACTACTCATAAAAATATGAGCCGGCTACTAGCCATTTGACGCCTAGCCTTACAATAACTAGCAATGAAATCCAAGTTTTTCTCCAGATTGCAAAAATCAGTGTTTTTACGTCATTACGAGAATATCACAAATTCTAAATATAACCAAGTGATTAAATCTCAACAACAAACAAGTATGATCATGATCAAGATAAAAAACAACCCTATAAGACTTGTGAAAATATTTGTTTCTGGCATGCAAATCAATTCATTAAGACTTAAACATCCCTCTATTCGTCATTACCACACTGAAATCAATATCAACTTATCAAATATCATAGTTCATCTTAAGGGATCATGCTAAATATGCATGCAAATGCAACTATATGGAATCACATAAAAATAAACAAATATGTCCTAAATGAACAATCATGCAAAAATATGAATGAACTACAACTAAACATGCAATATGAATCTATATGAATCTATATGGACACACACTACTAATCCTTACATTATCACCCCCAAACTTAAAATTTTCATTGAAGGTAATAATAAGGATTTCAGGCATACCTAGTCATCGAAAAGATCACCCTCTTCGAGTGGAGGATCAGGTGGCCAATCAACCTCGCCACCAGTGTCTCGGACAACAGTACCGAAAGTGTGTGTCAAATCTTCAGAAAAATATCGGTGGATGACATGCATGGCCTCTATATGCCTAGTCAATCTTCTATACTGGGAATCACCAACACCAGTCCTATCAACTGCCTGTGGCACATAAAAAGAACCCTCTAAAGGCACGAGAAGATCCGTTCGTCCATCCTCTATATCATCAAAAAAATATCTCAACCCCTTGTCAGGGGTGTACCTAAGAATGCATAACTCAAGTGATCTGGTAGAGGGTTGAGCTCAAGTGTGGGAGCTTCTTCAATAAATGGTTCAAAACACTCCTGAGAAATTTTCAGCTCTGCTAACCCAAGAGAATCGAATGGCAAATCCAACTTCCTCTTCCACGGAGGTGCATTCAAAACCTGCAGTTGCTCTGCTCCTTCCTTATCATCAATAACTGATTTCCCCATTAAGGATCTCTCTAAGGTCTTTGACTTTGGCAATTGCTCAAGCTCTGAATTTACTACAGAGTCGACCCACTCTACTTCAAAGCACTCCTCTTTAGCTGTGGGTAACTTTATTTCCTTGAACAGATTAAAAGTGACCTTTTGATTGTGAACCTTCATTGTAAGCTCTCCTTTTTGCACATCGATCATAGTTCGGCCTGTAGCCAATAATGGTCTTCCCAAGATAATGGGAATCTTCTTATCTTCCTCGAAATCAAGAATTACAAAGTCAGCAGGGAAGAAGATTTTATCCACCTTGACCAAGACATCCTCCACTATACCTCGTGGATAAGCGATGGAACGATCAGCTAGTTGCAATGACATGTATGTTGGTTTCGGATCAGGCAGACCAAGCTTCTTGAAGATAGATAAGGGCATCAAAGTGATGCTAGCTCCTAAATCACATAAACACTTGTTGAAAGACAAGTTTTCGATAGTGCAAGGAATAGTGAAGCTTCCAGGATCTTTAAGCTTCAGAGGCAACTTCTGTTGTAACACAACACTGCATTCCTCCGTTAGAGCAACGGTCTCTAAGTCATCGAGCTTCACTTTTCGAGAGAGAATACCTTTCATAAACCTTGCATAGCTAGACATCTGTTCAAGAGCTTCAACGAAAGGTATGTTGATATTAAGTTTCTTAAACACCTCCAAAAACTTCTCAAACTGCTTATCTAGCTTTTTCTTTTGCAGCCTCTTAGGAAAATGAGGTGGAGGATAGATCTATTTCTCCCCTATATTACCCTCATGAGGAGTGTGTTCCATAGTAGTCTTCCTTAGTTCCACCTCTGCTTCCTTCTGCACTTCTTCTTCAGCCACAACTGCATTTTCTGAAACTTGAGATTTTTTAGGCTCTTCGTCTTGCTGAATTTTGGGGCTTGCGACCTTTCCAGACCTTAAGGTGATGGCATTCACTTGTTCTTCAACTTCCCTCTTGCCTGGATTTGTTTCTGTATCACTAGAAAGCGTTCCTGGTGGTCAATTCAATAAGGCATTAGCAATTTGCCCTATTTGGTTCTCCAGAGTCTTGTTAGAAACAACCTGGCTTTGGCATATAAGAGCCTGGTTTTTGCACATAAGCCGCAACTCCTCCAATTCAGATGTTTCATTCGAAGATAGACATACACCATGAGTTTGTTGTTTTGGTGTAATTTGTTGCTGAAAACCAGGAGGGTTGAATATCTTATTTCCAAACTGCTGGAACGACTATTGCATCGCATTTTGATTATTGCTCCAGCTGAAGTTAGGATGATTCCAGTTGTCAGGATGATAAGTGTCTGGAACGGGTTGCTGCGATCTCTGAAAGTTGCTCACAAACTGAGCTGAGTCACTAGATATAGCGTATTGCTCCGTCGCATGCGGACCTGCACACAGCTCACAAACACTAATTATCTGCTTAACACCATAGTTAGCCAGAGAATCGATCTTCATAGACAACGCCTTTAGTTGAGCAGTGATAGCCGTAGCTGTATCTACATCAAGAACTCCTGCTACCTTGCCTTGTGGATATCTCTGGGTTGGATACTGATATTCATTAGCAGCCATCAATTCAATTAGATCATAAGCTTCCTTATAGCTCTTTGCCCATAATGCTCCGCCTGCTGCTGCATCGAGCATGGGTCTGGACTGTGCTCCCAACCCATTGTAAAAATAAGTGATGATCACCCAATCAGGCACTCCATGATTAGGACACTTCCTAAGCATCTCCTTGTAGCGCTCCCATGCTTCATATAAAGATTCTCCCATTTGCTGTGCAAATTGAGTAATAGCGTTTCTGAATGCAGCTGTCTTCGCCATAGGGAAGAATTTAGTGAGAAACTTTTGAGCAAGATCTTCCCAAGTAGCAATCGAACTAGTTGGTAGAGAGTGTAACCAACTCTTAGCCTTGTCCCTCAGAGAGAATGGGAACAGTCTCAGCTTCACGGCATCTTCAGAAACACCGTTGAACTTGAAGGTGTCGCAAATCTCAATAAAGTCCCTAATATGAATATTGGGATCTTCAGTTGGAGAACCTCCAAACTGGATTGAATTATGCACCCATTGAATTATGCCAGGCTTGATCTCAAAGGTATTAGCTGTGATAGCTAGCCGGACAATGCTAGATTAAATATCATTGATCTTGGGTTGAGAAATCTATCAAGGCTCTAGTTCGTGCTACTAGATCTCCCATTGTAATGAGTACCTGAAACACAAACAAATAAACCGTGAAAGTAAAAGAATCCAAGTCAGTGAACTTTAACGACCACTGATGACAAGCATATAAACTAAAATTTAACACCGAGTCCCCGGCAGCGGCGCCAAAAACTTGTTAGGGCAAAAACACGCACTAATATTCACGCAAGTATACGCGTTCGCAAGTAGTATAAGATATAAATCAGATTTGTTCCCACAGAGACTGGTTTAGGTTAAGTTCAATTTATGCACCTATGCAACAATGTATGGTTATCGCTCAATGCTAAGACAAATAACAAATTGAGTTTCTATTAAACTAAGAGATTATACTAAATAACATTAACTAAGAGAATTGAGGTTGAAATACTATATATGGCAAACATGGGATTCTAACTTCATTACTACTTCATTCAATAGCCTTATTTCTCTTAACCTTAGCATGTGATGGTGATGACACTAATCAGATAACACGAAACTGATAAATGCCAACTTTCGTTACACGAGTACCATTCTACCAGACATCCATAAAAGAGATAGAAGCTGAATAGGCACCAATTATATTGAGACCCTATATATCTATAGAATTTGACAACATAACGGTTTAAGCACAAGTTATCCATAATGATTATATAGGGCAAGTAAAACGGTTAGAGTTACCTACGAATCATGCATACACATACATGAATCTATGCTAGCATGGCAAGTTCTAAACCTCTATATTCACTGTCGCTTTAATAGAGATTAACATGCTATTTTATATGTTAGCTACGCACATAAGATGAATAAGCACAACCAATACTAGGATATCATAAAATCACCACACACCAAGATATCGAAATAATTAACTATTGAAATTCATAAGTAAATCTGCTAGAACCCCATGATAACGATTATCCCATAATTGAACTCATCGTCACCATGGGTTCCAATGAAAGCATGGTATAAAACAAGGTCTTAATAAACTGAATAATAATTAAAGTACGAATAAACGAGATCTAGGTTCAACAAGAACGAAAACGAGCATCCAAAGTTGCAACTAATTTAAAGAATCACAACTTGAAAACAAGATCTTCTTTTTCAGAGTTGTTCTGTGCTTATAGGCCTTCTCCTTGGTATCCCAATCTTCCCGGATGATGAAAACCCTTTTTTTAAGTATATTTACGCCCCTAGTGGACCTGGACCCTTAAAATCGTCAAATTCCACTCAAAAAAGGCTTTTTCAGCAAAATCAGTGACCAGCCACGCCTTAGGCGGCCGCTCAGATCTCTGGGCGGGTGCTCATCTCTCCTGGGCGGCCGCTCAGCTCTCCTGGGTGAGCGCTCAGCTCCTGTCTGGAAAAATTTCTAATGAATCTTATTTTGGCCATAACTTGAGTTCTACTCGTCAGAATTAGGCGATTCAACTGCCCACGCGAAGCAATTGAGATTCTCTACAACTTGAAAATGGCCTTGGATTCCAAATCTGATCACTTTTTATCATATTTCCTTTAAAAGCTCATTTTTCTTATAACTAATACCTGAAATGCAATAAGACAAAAACATATCAAAATACCAACAACTTTAGTCGAAAACATCAATTTAAGCTTGTAATAAAGCATTCCAAGTGGATATAAAATCCACTTATCTAGACCCATTTTGTACCAACAACTGATCTGTTCTTTAGTCTTGGCACTATGGTCCAGACTCTATTTCTTTCAAATTCATTTAACTCTTCCTGCATTGCTTGCACCCAATCAGCATCTTGAAGAGCTTCTTCCACTTTCTTTGGTTCAGTCTGAGTTAGAAAAGAATGATAGAGACATTCATTTGAAGTTGCAGTTCTAGTTCTGACACCTGTTTCAGGATCTCCAATGATTAAATCAGGTGTATGTGCTTTAGTCCACTTCCTTGCAGATGGAAGTTGATCTCTAGAACTGGATCCTCCCCCATTATCCATGTTGTCTCCATCAGCATTTTCTGATGCTCCCCCTGTAGTTATGCTCTCTGAGACTTCAGAATTTGAATTTAATTTTTCAGGAGTTGAAGAATCAGAGCTTCCAGAATTATCATAATTTGGCTCATCAGAACTAGACGAATCAGAACTTGAAGAGCCAGTGACAGGTTCTGATGCTTCTCTAGAGTCTTGAGATATGGTAGGTTCTTCAGCTTGCTCCCCCTGGACAGGTGCATTTTCCTTTGGAGTTGTTACCACAGATTCAATGACATCAGAACTTAATCCATCAGAACTTACAGGATCAGGATATAAGTCATCAGAATTTCCAGAATCAGAATTTAAATCTTTATTCTCAAATCTCAGCTGATCATGATCATCAAAATCTTCAAGTCCAGTAATCTTCTTATCATCAAAAGAGACATTGATAGATTCCATGACAACTCTTGTTCTTAAATTATTGACTCTGAAGGCTTTTGTGGAAACTGGATATCCAACAAAAATTCCTTCATTAGCTTTTAGGGTCAAATTTTGACAGCTGTTCAGGATGAGTCTTAAGAACAAAACACTTGCAACCAAATACATTAAAGTATTTCAGATTTGGCTTCTTTTTCTTTACCATCTCATATGGTATTTTTCCATGCTTGTTTATGAGTGTAGCATTTTGCGTAAAACAAGCAGTCTGCATAGCTTCAGCAAAAAAATAGGTTGGTAGCTTTGCTTCTTCAAGCATTGTTCGTGTAGCTTCAATGAGAGTTCTGTTCTTTCTTTCTACAACTCCAATTTGCTGTGGAGTTCTAGGTACAGAAAATTCCTGTTTGATTTCATGGTCTTTGCAGAACTCTTCTATGATTGAATATTTGAACTCAATGCCATTATCACTCCTTATGATTTTAACAGAATCTTTTATCAATTTATCTAACTGTTTGACATGATCAGTTAGAGTAGATGCTGTTTCAGTCTTCTTGTGCAAGAAATACACCCAAGTATATTTTGTGAACTCATCCACTATAACCATAACATATTTCTTCTTTGTAATAGACATGACATTGACTGGACCAAATAGATCAACATGCAGTAGGTGATAAGGCTCAAGAATTGATGACTCAGTTTTGCTTTAGAAAGAAGATTTTCTTTATTTTTCCTTCTGACATGAATCACAAAGGCCATCAGGGGCAAATACTATTTTTGGCAGTCCTCTCACACGATCTTTCTTTACAAGCTCATTTATATTGTTGAAATTTAAATGGGAGAGTTTCTTGTGCCAATTCCATCTTTCTTCAATTAATGCTCTACTCAACAGACAGATTGTAGAACCATCAGTACTTGTTGAAAGTCTGCCTTCATAAATGTTACCATGCCTGATCCTTTCAGAACCACTTTACTTGTAGAATTACTTATAACTTCACAGTATTCTTCAAATAAATCCACATGATAACCTCTGTCAAAGATTTGACTTATACTCAACAAATTGTGTTTAAGTCCTTAGACAAGAGCTACTGTTTCAATGATGACATTCCCAAGATTGATCTTGCCATATCCCAGAGTTTTTCCAATGTTGCCATCTCCATAAGAAACTCCTGGGCCAGCTTTCTCCACAAAATCTGATAGCAGGGCTTTATTTCCAGTCATATGTCCTGAACATCCACTATCCATAACTAGGATGTTCTTCCTATTGCCCTGCAATCACAAAGACCACTAATGGTTAGTTTTAAGGACCCAGACTTGCATGGATCCTTTGGCCTTTTTAAGTTTGTTAACATTTGCAGCGGATTTAACATCAGAGTTTATGCTGACATTTTTCTTATCAGTATTAACAGTATCAGACTTTGCATCATACTTACACTAGAAGGAATTAAAGTAACTTTCTTCAAAGAAGGTTTTATCTGATAATAATCATAGTACAAACTATGATATTCCTTACAGGTATAAATGGAATGCCATATACTACCACAATGAAAATAAGGATTTTGTGGCTTAAACCTAACACACTGAATCTTAACTCCTGACTTAGAAGGTAAGGAGTTCATATTCTTATTCATCCTGCAAAAAGAAGCCAGATGGTTAGAGTTTCCACAGTTATAGCATTTCTTTCTAGGAGCATTAGGAATAGGCATATAATTGTTGCTTTTATTCACACCTTCATTTCCATTCCTATTTTGCCAACTACCTTTACCTTGTTTACACTGGTAATCTCTTTCAGCTTATATTTAAGTTGCTTCTTTGTCATTAAGCCTATGTTAACTTCAGTTGGTTTATCCTGTTCTAATTTTTCAAAAGTTGACTCTGCTATCACTTTTGTCTCAATATCTTTCATCTTTTCAGAATCAGACTTTACAGTTTTAGCTACAAATTTAACAGGATTTACCTTTGGCTTAGTAGTCTGTTTAACAATAATTGGTTTAACTTGTTTAGTTCCTTTTTCACTTTTCTCATCTCCATAACCTAAGCCCTCTTTCCAGTTCCCACTACTTAGTATATCCTGAGTTGCTCTTCCAGAGTTAGTCCAAGTCCTGATAATCTCTCTCTCCTTTTCTAACTCGGTTTTTAGAGATTTATTCATTTTTAGCACTTCATCTCTAATATTGAAAGCATCATCTCTATTCTTCTGAGTTTGATGGAACATAACTAACTCTTTTTCTAAATAATCATTCCTCTTTTTAAAAGCAAGATTTTCAGAAGTTAATCTTTCACATGTTAAAGTTTGATCTCTATAGCTAATAAACATGGTTTTAAGATACAATCTCAACTGAGTAATATCATCAGTATGAAAGGCATAAGTTGTTTGAGGTACCTTTAACTCAGCAGCATCAAAACTGCTATCAGCATTTTCCATCAAGGCATAGTTCTTCTCATCTTTAGAATCTGAAGTGTCTGTCCAACTTTTCTTCTTTATGACAAGAGCCTTGCCTTTGTCACTCTTTCCTTTCTTTTAGTCAGGAGATATGTGGCCTTTCTCACCACAGTTGTAGCATTTGACATTTGAGTAATCTCCTCTGTCAGACTTTCTTCCTTTGTCTTCAGATTTTCTGAAGCCCTTCTTATCAGGACTTCTACCTTTCCTGGAAAACTTCTTTCCCCTTCTGAATTTCCTGTAGGCTATCTTTGTGATACCTTTCACCATAAGAGCACACAGCTTCATCATCTCTTCATCAGCATCTACTTCAGGTAGACTTTCAGTTTCTGAATCATCATCATCAGAACTTGATGATTCTGAATCAGACTTTATGATGAGAGCCTTTCCTTTTCCTTTCTTTGAGACATCCACTTTGGGGGATTCCTCCTCAGCATTAAGCGCAACTGTCCTTGACTTTCTCCCATGTCTCTTGCTTCTTTGATCCATCTCAAGTTCATAAGTCTTAAGCATTCCATAAATTTCATCAAGAGCATAGTTGTCTCTTATAATAGTAACTTTCAAATCCCAACTTTCAGGAAGAGCTAAAAGGAATTTTAGATTTGAATCTTCAATATCATATTCCTTGTCCATCGGTGACAGATCATTCAAGAGTTTGATAAATCTATAATATAAGTCAGTTAACGACTCATTACTTTTTGGGTCAAAGTGCTCATACTCTTGAGTGAGTATAGTCCTCCTGTTTTTCTTAATTGCATCAGTTTCATGACACCTTGTCTCCAAAGCATCACATATCTCCTTTGCAGTCTTGCATTAAATTAACCTATTTGACATGACATTATCAATGGCACTATGCAGCAAATGCCTTACCTTTGCATCCTTGGCAATAGATGAGATATCTTCAGCTGTGTATTCACTTTTCTCCTTTGGTATGGTATTTGCTAGCTGATCTGCAACTACAACAGAGAGCTTGGTTGGCTTATGCGGTCCTTCATAAATTCTGTCAAGGTATTCTGGATCTGTAGCTTCCAGAAAAATAGCCATCTTCACTTTCCATATGGGATACTCAGAAGGTCTCGACATGGGAACCCTGATAGTCTCATATCGACTGTAGGTTTGAGTCTTTGGAGTTTCTTCAGTTTTGGCGGGCTTGGTTGGATTTTCTGCTTCTTCAGACATGATTGTTTTGGATCTTTAGTGTATGTGTGTTAACAGATAGGCTCTGATACCACTTGTTAGGTCACACAAAACTGTAGAAGGGGGTTGAATACAGTGTATAATACAATCAAATCAATTTAAAGCACAATTAACAGAAAACAGATGTATTCGATATAATAAACTCTGTTACAATGGAACTGTTCTCTCTCAGTGATGAACAAATATCACGAGAGCTGCTAGGTTATAATTTTATGATCTTCTCGATGATCGTAACTCTTATAGAGTAAACCTATGTTTGTGTTTATATAGACACACAGTTACAAGATAACTTCTAATAACTATGGAATATAATTCTGTCTCCTAAAATATATCAATCAGATATCTTATAGAATTCTTCTAGTCCTCTAACTCTTTCCATGCATATCTTCTTCTTGTATTAGTCTCGATCTTCTTTCCTGTAAATCAGCTTCCTTCCTTAACTGTTAGTCCTCCAGTACTTAAGTTCTGATATCCATCATCTGATATTATCTTCTGATAATCTAAGTCCCGATATCCTTAAGTCCTGACTTCCAATAAGTCCTGATTCCAGTAAGAACTGATATTTCCTGTTAGTTAAGATCTGAAAACTAAACATGAAACATATTAGACATGACATCTCAAATATATCCAACATAAGAATAACGAGTAACTTATATAGTAATGATGACCAAATGTCTGATTTTTAAAATTTTAAAACAAGTGTTCGAAAAAGATTTTTTTAATAAACTTTCTAAAAGATCTTTCCATTGAAATGAGTTTTAAAAATTTGGTTGTCAAACTACTACTTGAGGTTCTTGTTATTATAAGAAGTAAATACCCTGGAAGAATAATGGATCTAGACTCAGAATTGATAGTTAGGGGCCAAGTGCAACCGCTAATACGGAAAAATTTGAAATTATCTCAAAAGAAGAGTGTAAACTTTGCTTAATAGTATTGACAATTGAATCAACGTGCAAAAATATTATTTATCTAATATATGAAATTATTAAAGTTTAAAAGAATTCGTGGACCCAAAAGAAGCCAAGGATGATTGAAGGAAATGAAGGAATCTTCTAGACTATTGAAGAAGAATGATGTCCTATCGAAGAAATCGAGGTGTTGCATGATCAATGGTTATTCTATGCGGCAAAGATGAAGTTGGAAGCAATGACTATAAATTCCGTAAGGACGCGATTATGATCGAATTATTAAAGTATCTAATGTGGAGGCATTTCCAGATGACATTCTGAAGTTATTATGTAACTTAAGTTGTGAATCTGTTATTCGAATAATCCCTGAAGGTATACTTAAGTGAAGCTTGAACGACGATCAACAGTGTCATTCTTTTTTCTAATACGATAACATATATTCTTCTTGATTCTGGAATACATATGAGCTTCATTTATTAATAAATTATATGAGGCGAGAAGGAAAGGAAATTTATTGTATCCCTTTTAAATTATTTCTCTTCTGAAAATATTGTTTTCTGATTGAGACAAACAGTGTTATGGTGCGACGCTTGGTCAGAATGACGAAGAGTCTGGTGGGACGCCACCCAATCATGTGTTATATGCCATATAGTATGAAAGACTGGCCATCTTGAATACAAATATAGTTGTCTCATTCATATCTAAATCCTCAGTCATTCCTTCTTCTTTAGTTACACTACACCACAGATGACCTATCGCAATGGTTTAATCATGCATGTTACAAAATTATGTTACCTTAGGTATGCTCATCTTAGCCTACCATAACATAGTATTTTTGATGTTACCATAGCCTTTATAACATGTTACTATAGCTTCAAAGTGTTACATACGAGTAACATGTAGGAATTTATGTTACAATAGGGTGTTAATGGATAAAAAAGTAGTACATTTTATAAACAATTAAATATATATAATTATTTGACATGAAAATTAATCAATTTTATAATATAATTAAGCAAAAATATTAATATTAGTTAAGATTGATAATATATATTTTTTAAAATTTTTTAAACTGTATTAATCAATAATTGATAATTTTTTATCAATAAAAAATTTAAAAACAATTAAAATTTAAATTTATTAAAAAAAGAGTTTAAATTAGCTGTATTAAATTATTTAATTTTAAATAAAAGTTATGACTTGAGTTTGTAAATTATTGTAAGTGATATTATCTTTAAATAATAAATTATTTGATACCGATTTATAACAGGATAATTTTTCCTTAAAAAAAGAAAAATAAAATGCAAAAGAGTGAATTGGACAGGCGGAGAATTATTTGGGCCAAAATTGGAGAAGCGGGCTAATATTTGGACGAGCGGCAATTTTTTTTGGAGAAGTCAAAATACCCTATTTCACTCTCATCACTAACAAAAATCGCTCTCTCTCTCTCTCAGCTCATTCTCTCTCAGCCATCTGTGGCATTTTCTACATTCTTTCAGTTTTATGGGTAAATTAAAATTGATTCCATTCATTTTAAGAGATAAAATTTCAAAGATCGATGAATATGGGGGCTGCTTAACCAATTCGAGCTTCAAAACAAACTAGGGTTTTTATATTTGAATTGGGGGTTTCATCCCTTCCTGGTTCTGCATAATCAGGATGATACTCACTGGTGGCCTCCGTGTATGAGGATGTTCTCATGCCATCATTCCATTTATGTAAGGCTATTTCTATTATGTCTAATTGCTGAAATTTTGTTCTGCATTATATTATATATTGACCTGTGGGATGCAGTAGACACTTACATGAGATATATGGTTTTGCTGTATTCTTGATAGTTATCAGTTATCTTCATTAAAACTGTAAGTTCTCTCCAGCTATATCAAAATTTTGTTTGGCGCTTTACTATAATGATAGTTATATATTAATCGTTGCTTATTGATTAATATGTGTTTTTTACTTTTCTCTCATGGCGGTAAATTCTTCAAAGTTATTCCAAATGATTATATTTTTGTAAATGGGGAAGTGTTGACTCTGCGAAATCTATTCAATATATTTATGATTTTATATCTATAGTGAGCCTATAGAATATTTTCATTCTTTTTTTCCCATTCTAGTAACAAAGCCAAAGTTATTTTTAATGAATTTTGTAACATCTGTTATGCCTAAGCTCCCTGTGCCTTTCTTGTTGTTTTATTAACCAAGTGCAGCTATCTTGTTAAATATTGAAACATCAGTTCTAAATATATTTTCATATATTTATGCTACAGATTGTCTCCCTGATCATTAAGGCTCTTGCATGATGTTCAATGTTGGTCATGATTTGTGTGGAAACGAAAGTTTACATTCATGAATTCTGCTGGTTTGTTAGGTTCAAAGTCATCTATGTTTTGATAGGGGATGTTGGGATGCTAAATCTCATTTTATCTATGAAGGATTTTTATGCCGGTTTGGTACCATCTTTTACATATCAAAATTCCTAGTTTCTAAGAGATGATTGCAGTGTATAGCGTCTGTCCTAGTCCAAATATTTCCTCTATACTACTCAGTCACGTGTAGATATATCATATATTCATTTGTGTTGTCTCTTAAGAGTTGTAAAAACATATACTTCTCTAGTTCTCTTAATACAAACTTTAGTTCATAAACGTGTAAATAAATTGGTACTCCTGTTTCAGTTACTAATTTCCCAGCAATTGCCTTACTATTATCTATTCTATCTTGCAAAATAGACATAGTCAATTTACAACATATTGACTTTAATTATGATAATTTAGGAAACTTTATTTTTTGGGTTAGTTTTACTTCTTGCAAAATGTACAACGCAATATTTTTATTGTCTAAAAATCAACATGAATGTCATTTTTTTGAAGTTTTAAATGCTTTGTTTAATTTTTTGACGATCAAATGAGACTTTTTCTGGTTATGGTTGTGTATCGGCATAGGAGTTAACCTTTTCCAAATTGATCAAGTCACCATCTCATATTTGTAATTATGTATTGTCTATCTCACTTTCTGAAAAATGCTGTTTGATTACAGGTTATGTTAAGGTTAACCTATAAAAAATGTTGTCTGATGGCTGGTTAAAGACTGGAGACCACTTTTACTTTGACTCGGATGGATTCTTGTATATTGTTGATAGGTTGAAGGAGTTGATCAAATATAAGGCTTACCAGGTTGTTTCATAGTTTATGTATGCATAAATGTAAATAAGGCTTACCAGTTCAGTTGATAGTTTGTGCGCACATAATTGTAAATCTCAATCAGTTGCAGCTGCAACTTCATGTTTACATTCATTGTATTGATTTTATCTAATGGAGGTAGAAAATATTGCAGGTTCCCCCTGCAGAGCTGGAGCATTTAATTCACTCAATTCCCGGTGTTGCTAATGTAGCAGTAATCCCGTAAGTATCTGTATTTATAGCACACATCTCTGGTAAACAATGCTCAGTTATGCATGTATCCCTTAAAAGTCGATTCCACGTATTTTCTACTAGTCCTTGTAATCCATGCATGTAACTACTAGGCCTTGTAATCTCTGCATGGTTTTATACCTTTTAGGTGTAATTGCCAGACACTTGATGTTAACCACTAACTTGTTCTTCTACCCTTCCATCTATGAAGATTTTTATCCATTTATACACTCTTCTATTGTTATTTGATTCCATCTTGTAGAATGAACTTCTGATTCTTGTTTCATCTTAGTTGGTATTAATAATTGCAGTTATCACCGTACAAGAAGGTTCGACATGTTGCATTTATCAACTCTGTTCCAAAATCTTTTGCAGGAAAGATATTAAGTAGGGAGCTGGTGAATCATGCCATATCTAGAGCCTCATCAAGATTACGATTAAAGGTAACACTAGTACTTTTGCACTTGAGTAACTAATCTCTTTCCATCAACCTCATTCTTAACTATATTTTGGCTTTCGTCCAAACCATAAGTCCTTGGAATCTTCTTCTTTAAAGTTGTTCAAGGTGCTTAGAAAATGCTTATGCATTTTTTGGGTATACCTCTATTGAAATACAATGAAAGAGTTTATATTTTTTGAATATCTTAGAAAATGCTTATGCACCAAGAGGGTATAAACACTGCATTTATATATATGTAATCAATTCGGCTATCCATTTGTATAGTTCATACTTTATCATTCATCAAAATGAACTCTCCTAAACTGGGTAAAATGTGTTCCTAAATTTTAGTTGTAGACCCCTGCTACCGGAGAACTTCTGTTGTTTTTTGTCGATAATGTACTTTTACTCTTATATGTCGGTTGTTAATGACCTTTTTTACGGAACAATGGGAAGTTGCTAAACTATTGAATTTACGTAACAGTATGATCTTGTTTATCTAAAGTAGTTTTCATAATAATTTGCTTGATCTTGAAACCTTTTGCAGTCCGGAGTTCAGGGTGTTCAGTTGGATGGATCTATGACTATGAAGGCAAGAGATGCTACCATCACAAGATTTACTGAGGATCCAAATTGTAGATTATTTCTCATGAGCTTGAAAGCAGGAGGGGTTGCACAATCTCACGGTGGCATCACTGTTTTTTATATATCTTCTTTTGCGTACTCCAAGTGTTATCGTACTAGATTTCAGATGTTTATTTATCGTCCCAGACTATAGGCTATGTACCTATTTTTTGGATTCTGTGTAGTTGACGGTGAATTGTGTAAAAACTGAAGAAGTATTTGGTAGGGTTTGTGAAAATTGATTTGAAGTTTGGTGGTTTTAATTGTTTATTTTGTTGACTTCTATGAAATACAGGTTTATGGCATGTTCAATTTATAAATAAATCATGTCAATTTTTTTGAGAAATATGTTACATTAGCTATTTCAATGTTACAAATAAATTATAATGTAATACAATCATTATAAAATTGTTATAGTAGGGAAAAATGTTGCAATGATTTTGTAACCCATCTGTGGGGCCCACTCGTGGGGCCCCGCGGGTGGCCCACATTTTTTTTTGAAAATTCTAAGTCCATAGGTAACATATATATTGTGATACTATAGACATAGATTGATGTTACCATTGACAGCTATTGTAACACAAATGTGAATGTTACACCAGGGCAAAAGTAATGTTACCTTAGGGGCCAAAGGTAACTCGAAAAAAGCAACTTAATTTTTATGTTACCTTAGGCCTTTTTCTGGCTGTGGTAACAATTTTTTGGGCCTGTTGTAATATTTTCTTGGTGTTGTTATAGGCCATTTATGGTGTAGTGTATGATTTATTGACTTATGGATTCTTCCAATTGTTTCGTTGCACTATTGTTCTTTACATAGCTTTTCAATCAAAATCATGTACACAAATTCTCTTCTTTTGTAAGTTTTATTCTCTAAAGATTTTAAAAAGGAATGGAATAGTCCCGAGTAATAGATGGAATTATATGGCGAGAATAGATATAACTGTAAACCAATAAATGGTGGACATTTACGTGCAAGGAAGAATTGATAGACAGATAACGTGGGTGTGTTACAATAACATCAAATCTGAAATGGGCATCTGCTAGACATGGTTGATCTTGTTATGAGGATTTCATCAGTATGTTAGACTATATTAATGCGATACACTTCAAGTTAGAAGATTTTGACATGAAATGAATTGGTTAGCAAACCATGTTAGGTAAATTGACCATAGAAACAAGAAAAATTAATGTTGCATACACCAGACAAAGCAAATGGACAATAAAAGAAGACTAAGAAATTCTTCATAATCACTCAGACAAGCGATTAATACATGAAGCATCCTCCAGTCACGGGAAGATACGTGTCATGAAGATTGAAGATTTAAGAAATCTTAATTACAAACAAATTTTGAGTGTGATCTTCAAGGAATTATTAGGTTCTCTAACTTGAGTAAATGAGTTATGGGGAAATTGATACTCATAGCGGAGTCAGCGACAAAGGTTTTGTACGATAACATAAGTGGAGATAAAGGAATGGTGATTCAACTGTGAAATCTTTTAAGGAGTAATTTTTTAAAATCAAGTGAATTTCCACCAGATTATGATGGTGTTGGTTGAGACCATGTATTGATTATCAGAAGCTAAACATGTTAACTAATGAAAATGAGTGTATATCGTTAAGGATAGAGGATTTGTGTGATGAAGTATAATTTTAAAAAAGTAACTATATATAAATATTAATGGTAAGAAGTAAAATTAAAAATATCTTTGAAACGGATTTATGAATAGATATAAGTGATATGAATTGTTAATTAGAGAACTTGTTGAATAACGAACTAAAAGAATCCTGGAATAAAGTTTTTGAGAAATAGTATAATTATTTGTATATTCATTAGCAGTATTCTGTGATATTCTGAAAGAATTGAGAAAAGGTATGGTTATATTATTCATTGTTGGTTTAAGACCTTAGTTCAATTAAAAGATGCATACCATGTGAGTTAGTAGTATATGTGGTGATCATCATGATATATTTTGAAATATGGTGACAAGATGAGTTTGTGGTGGATGAAAGTAGATTGATATGGTTGTGAATGGTTTGATTGATTGACGGTACCGGCTTGAGTCCGACTGGTTGTCAATCATATAAGGGAAATGCTGCCCAAATTTTTAGAAAATACCCTACTTTTAAAGGTAGAAAGTAAGTATACCTATGCATGTTAATGATATTCCTGTTGATACTCCAAATAATTGCAATCTAGGTTCTTGAAGAAGGTTTTTATGACCAAATCAACTTTATATAATTGGTCTTGATCTCATTTAACTAGTCATCACTCGGTTTAATTTATCAATTAAAAGAGTTAATTGATTAACTTTATAAACTAATAGCCAGTTAAATGGAAATCGATTCCAATTAGATTAAGTCAAATTATGACATGATTTTCAGATCTGAAAGCAAAGAAATTAGAAATTGGAGGAAGAAAAGACGCCGGTAAAATTCAGAAATTTAGTGAAATTAGCGCGATGTTACTACAAGTATGCGCGAGACCTTATCTAGATAAATATGTCCTTTTGTAATGGACAAGAGAATTAAAAAGTTGTTTATACATGCAAGTGAGAAGAATGTTTTCAAGAACTGTAGGTCCAGGACAGAGTAAATGAGATTTTATCATTAGTAATAATGTTCTATGAAGAACATAAATGTGTATCCATATGGAATGACGAGGTAATGGAGGTTACACTAAAATACTAGAAAACTCGCGAATACAAGTATATGATGTATGGAAGAGGCTTGCACTGTCAGAATATTGATTATATAGGAAAAAAGATATATAGATGGCACAAACCTCAATAATATGAAGCATATCTTCAATTAGGGAAATCCAAAATATAAGACAGGGAATAATTGGAGTTGATTAGAAATAAAAGTTGTGCAAATAGTGATTATCTGAGTGAGGCTAAGGAAGTAACCGAAAATGGAATTTGATAATGCTATTCTAAAAAATAAAAGAGTTTGAATAGTTATAAATTGAAAGCTTTCATTTCATTGTAAGCCACAGAAATAGCTTACGTAATGATGACCAAAACAATATTATTAAGAAGAAGAAATCACTTATGTTAAGAAGAGATAATAATTTATGAGAATGGAGAATTTAACTAGGGAGATGAAGTGGAATCAAAAGGATGATTAAGAAATTTGATAGGATAGTCCAGTATATAAGTGAGTTACAAATGTCAGTTGTGATAGAGCTAAAGTAAAGGACAGAATGAAACGTTTATAATTGGAGATAGGAAATTCATTCTGAGAATGCGATTAAATAGGGAAGGTTAAATGAAGATATTGGTGGGCATGGCATAAGAATAGAGATAGAAGGACATGTAAGTAAATGTCATATCTACCGAAGAACCAAAACCAGCATCAAAGGGTGAGCATGATATTATAACAATTTCAAAATGAATATAGTTCGTTAAGGGGTGATATAATATAATCACTTGAGAACCAAAGACGGAGAAAGCGTTATTTGAATTACTAGGGATAAGTTAACCAAACCTAATTATTCTTTTATTGCTAAATACTTTACCCGAGGAGTATGTTCGATAGTGCTTCAAGGAGATGGTGGTATGTTATCAGATTTAAGTATAGATTGTAATTAATCGATATTATTATTTGATTAATATGTTGGCAGAAGTGTGGGAAATGCTATGAACCGTGCTGAAATGAAATAAGATATACCATTCATGAATAGACAAGCACAAGTAAGGCAGAAGTAAGAGATATGAGTTGGTTAAATCTTGAACGTTATATGTGGCAGAATGTCACAGAAAAGCATTGCAATAATTTTTATATCGGTTCTCCCTAGAACCAAATAAAATGATAGTATGGGTTATAGTATATGGGAAAGGTATCCAGATTAATATATTTTCTTTAAAATAGTAAAAGATTTTTGCTCGATAAATATATTCGATAGTAATTAAAAAGGAAGTAAGGTATAATTATAAGTGGTGAGTTAAATGCAATTGTTGAGATTCTCTCTTTAATTCTAAATTATGGAATTGATTTAGGAAGTTTAGAAACCGAAGACGCCATGAGCTCAGTATATCACTCGTAGATGGATGAAAAGTATAGGAGATCGATTAAAGGGTCTCAAATAAAATGGAAGCGATCACAGGCCAGGCTAATTGAACAAAAAGAGACGTGGAAATGAAGTAGAATAGCACGTGAAAGTGGGAATCATTCATGAGCACGAATTATTAGAATTATAAAGAAAAGAAGATTAGTATAAATTAAGTTAGTCCTTGAAGACAGTAAGATATGTAGAAAGATTGTGAATGAGTTGGCTTTATCGCCACATGTATAACGAGTTCACAAGATATTTATATGTGTATAACCAGGAAGATTAATTTAACTCCATATGTATAAAATGGAGACTTGGGTCAAGTTGCATGAGCAACTGGTAGATTTTGATGTCGGCAAGAGACTGTTGAGTAGTGATTAAGGAGATGAGTTAAGCTTATGAAAAATTGTATGGTTAAGAGATTGACCTGAGAAATTATAAGTGAAATACTTGAAAAGCATCATCATCTGTTTCTTAGTATGATTCTGAGGACATAATCCTTTTCAGGGGGGAGGATGTAATATCTGGGATATATCGTGTAATTATTTTTATCAATAAATAATTAATATGTGATTATTACCAGAATTTTGATGAATTATCTGATGATTGATATTGATGTTTGGGTGTTTATATATGATAAAATTAGGATATTTTAATTTTTAATTATCCAGAATAAAATATATATAATTTTGATATTTTCCTGGTAATTGTTGGATTGTTATATGATTTTATAAGGATTTATAGAAGTGATAATTATAATTTTTAAGTAATTATAAAACTACTTTATAAAATTGGGAATCGTCCAACTTCAACCGTTTTTACGGTTTTACAACCCGAAACTCTTCGAAAAACTCCATCCTAACCTAATCTGATTGTTCTGAACACTTTCTGTGTTTTGACTTTTTCGATCCGGGATATTGTTTGACACGTATGAGTCCCAATGCAAAATTTTTGATACAATAGGTAGTTTGGCAGATCAATAAAACCCATATTCTCGAGAGACGGAATATTTTAATTAATTTTCTCATAAGGAGCTTTATTAGAAGTTCAGT